>NC_089250.1:76370828-76681316 GCF_963930625.1 Muntiacus reevesi | reverse complement strand
TCTCCCTCTGGTTAGATTTTCCTGTTCATCCTGTATTTGAAGTGAATCACCTCCAGCACATTCCCAGACCTGGAAATACATCGTGATTATTCAGGGAGGTCCTCTCACCCCAACAGGGGTCCCTGGAGCCCCAGACCCACGAAGTGGAGACCCCTGGTGGTGAACCCGGCAGTCCACATTTAGAGCAGATCCATGGCACTCACAGCCCGTGTACCTGGGAATCCCTGAATCCTGCACTGGTGTTACCGAAACTTCATTGTAAAAGCAGAGACATTACTTCTCCAACAAAGGTCCGTCTGGTCCAAGCTATGGTTTTTCCAGTAGTCATGTATGGATGTGAGTTGGGCCATAAAGAAGACTGAGCATCGAAAAATTGATGCTTTCAAACTGCTGTGCTGGAGAAGACTCTTGAGAGCCCCTTGGACTGCAAGGAGATCAAACCAGCCAATCCTGAAGGAAATCAACCCTGAATATTCATTGGAAGGACTGGTGTTGAAGCTGAAGCCCCCATACTTTGGCCAACTGATGTGAAGAGCGGACTCATTGGAAGAGACTTTGATGCTGTGAAAGATTGAAGGCAGGAGGAGAAGGGGATGACAGAGGATGAGATGGTTGGATGGCATCACTGACTCAATGGGCCTGAGTCTGAGCAAACTCCAGGAGATAGTGAAGGACAGGGAAGCCTGACATGCTGCAGTCCATGGGGTCACAAAGAGCTGGACGTGACCGAGCAGCAGCAACAGGACTATATACGCGTCTGAAGTCCACTAACGTTACAAATCAAGCTTTTCTTTCCCAGAAAACTGGGTGTTAAACATTTGCGAGGGCACCTGCAGCCCTCAAATACCCGCATGCATCGCAATTCCCTGGTGATGGTTTAGTCGCTCAGTCGTATCCAACTCTTTTTAATTCCATGGACTGTAACTCCCCAGGCTCCTCTGTCCCTGGGATTTCCCAGGCAAGAATACTGGAGTGGGTTGCCATTTCCTTTTCCAGGCAATCTTCCTGACCCAGGGATGGACCCTGTATCTCCTGTATTATAGGCAGATTCTTTACTGGCTGAGCCACCAGGGAAGCCCCTGGGGGCTTGATAAAAATGCAGACAGCTGGAGACTGCTTAAGACTTCCAGAACCAATTCTGGGTGTGGGACTTGAAGATCTGGGAATTTTTTTCAACTAGAGGCCCAGGCAATTTCTTATCCACAATGAAGTTGCCTTAGAATATCAATTAAGTCTTCCTAATTAGCAAAACAAATCAGATGAAGATATTTCCTCACTGGCATTCTTATCTCATTAAGAAATTATTTTCAGTGCATGTTGAAAAGACTTCAATCTGAGATCCAGTGAGTTGCTGTCTCTTACAGCTTCTGGGCAAAGCACTTCTCCCCCAGACCCCGTAGAAAGATCATCAGGAAACTCAACGGAGGGTTCATTCCCTAAGTGAAGTTTGCCAAGGTTGGCCTATCCCCGGGGTCATCATGCATGCATGCTCAGCCACTGAGTCCTGCCCGAGGCTTTGTGACCCCACAGGCTGTAGCCCGTCAGGCTCCTCTGTCCTTGAGATTTCCCAGGTAAGAATACTGGAGTGGGTTGCCATTTCCTACTCCAGGGGATCTTCCCAACCAGCATCTCCTGTATCTCCTGCATTGGCAGGCAAATTCTTTACCACTGAGCCACCTGGGAAGCCCCCTGTGGTCATGAAACTGGGCAAATGTGGGGACTGATTCTACAGCTGGTGTTCTAGTTAACAGCTATTAAGCTTAATATTTCCCTCACATTAGGTAGGAACTTATATTTAGTTCCTCACTTGTTCTTTCAGGAACCCCACAAGTCTGTATTTCTGTCACCATGCTACAAACAATGGAACAGTTTGAAGTAAGAAACTTGCCCAGGTTGATGACATTCCTTAAATACAAATCCCTAACCATGTGTATTAATTTCTTATCCCTGTTTTGGGGCTTACCAGGTGGCACAGTGGTAAAGAACCCACCTGCCAATGCAGGAGATGTAAGAGACTCGGGTTCGATCCCTGGGTCGGGAAGATCCCCTGGAGAAGGGCATAGCAACCCACTCCAGTATTCTTGTGTCCAGAATCCCATGGACAGAGGGGCCTTGTGGGCTACAGCCCATAGGGTTGCAAAGAGTCAGACACGACTGAAGAGACAGCATGCACGCATGCATAACTAATTATCACAAACGTAATGGCTTAAAACAACCCAAATTTGTTATCTCACAGTTTCCATCCACATGTCTGGAGTCCAGGAAAGGATTAATTGGGTCCCCTGCTCAGCGTCTCCCCAGGCTAAAATCAAGGTGTGGCTGGAGCTGTAATTCTCATCTGAGTTTCTGCCAAAGCCAAGTATTATACAAATTAAACTATTTACTCAGGTTGTTTTTTTTTTTTTTAAGTAAACTCACTTGATTAAAACGGTCCTAAACAATAAATAATATCCATACAAGTCCCAGGTTTGATGGTTAAGTTCTCCTTTGTTCCTGATGATATATTTTAAAACAAACTTGTGATTATTTTTAAATGTTTTAAAGGTTCCATCTAAAGTCATCTTGTGTATCAACTGTACCCACATCACACTTTAGAACTCCTCACTGTACCACATCTGGACTTCCTGACGCCATAACCAGCACTAACGGGGTCCTGGGCACCTGACCCCTAATTTCTCTTGCCAAATAGCCACAGTGAAGCTACAAAGCCCAGGCTGCCAGGCCCGGCAAGAGCAAGCCCGGAGGCAGGTACAGGCTTTTTCATATGAAGCCCCTACAGATTTGATACACACATTATCAGCGTCAGAAATGAATTTCCACAGCATGTCCCAGAGTGTTCACAGATGCTTTGAGAACCTGAAAAAGTATCTTCCAATACAATATATCATTTAACCTTCACAAACTGTGAGGTCATTCCCATCATCCCCCTTTTACAGGTGAGGAAACTGAGACCCAGGGAAGTGGTAGGGCAGACTGGAAGGCAGATGTGGGTCCTCTGATGCGTGTGGCAATGTTTTCACAGCATCACTGCTCTTTCCCAAACAACCTGCTGGTTCTCCCCCAGCGACCACTGCCCTTTCTGTCTTGGTAATAGAGCTCGCAAATCTTGCAACCGAGCACACGGCTACTGGGAATAAAGACTGTATTTCCCAGTCTCCCTTGCAGGTAGGAGCAGCCACATGACTGAGCACCAGAAAGTTGGGATGCGAATGGAAGAGACAGGGCTAACTAACTCCTGGAAGAGCCCTCCAAGAAGGTGGGTCTGTCAGCTTTTGTCCTTGGTCCTTCCTGTTGGCTGGAATGCAGCCATTCGCCAGCCCTCTTGGACAATGAGACAGCCTTGGGCCGTGGACTCCGTACACAGGGAAGCCACAAGCTGGAGGGATGCTCAGGCCCTGGGGATGTCTGGCAGCAGAAGTGCCCTCCCAGGCGTGAGCACTTTCCCTCTGGATTGTTACATAAGAGAGACATCAACCTTTCCCTTGGTTAAACCCCTGTTATCTAGGTCTCAGTTGTTCACAGCTGCGCCTTTTCATAACTATTAATAATATAAAGTCACAGCAGGGAAGGGAAGTACCGAGGTCTCGATGCCCCCAGTCTACAGATCAAGTCCTTGTTTTCTTGGAAACAGAACACCTGGTCCGCAGTAGGACTGTGGTGGCAGAGAGGTAGCGGAGTGCCGGCCCGCAGGGGCTCCTGGGTGAACACGACACACTTGGGTGGAGTCTGAACCACATCCTCACTACCTGCCACCTACAAGCAATCTGGTGCTGCAAAGCCGTTCCTTCTGACAGCTCCCCTTAGTGATGTGTTCCTGCAAGCCAGCTCCTCATCAAGAATTAAAAAAAAAAAAAAAAAGAATAAAAAAAAACCAACAAAACAAAATCAAAATCAAAGCAGCCCCGCCAAGCTTGCCAGGCACTGCCAGATTGCAGATCAAAGCCAACCAGTCTGGCAAAACTCTGACGCCTTCTTTCCTGAGCTCTTCGGAGCATGTGGGAAACAGCAGCTGATGGTGATAGAAGGGAATCAACACTTCATTAGGGGGCAGAGGGAAAATGCGCCTAAGCCAAATAATGCCCATCCAGAGACGGCGGGGAAAGGAGGAGTAGGTTTTGGCAGGAACGTACCGATGAGCACAGAAGGTATTGCTGGACGGGGGAAAGAAGAACCGTCACGTCTTGAAGCATCTCCAATGTTGACCTAACTCTCCTGGGTGCATAGCGGTAGTCCAGCCCCTGGAACCCTGCCGCGACGTTTTCTCACTTCTTGAATTGCTTTCTTGCACATCAGTAACAACTGGGGGTGGAATCCTTCCCAACAGCAGCCGCCTCCAGCCCTAACTCCCTGCTGGATCCTCCCCAAGTAGCTTCCGATGGTGCTGCCAATATGCAATTTCTGGGTTATTGATTTTCACTGCCCCTTATCCTTTAGCTCCAGTAAAGGAGACAAGATACTGCTGGCCTGGCAGAAGGAAAAAACAATTAATTGGATGTCAGTACACAGAAATGGAGGAATAATAGTAACTGTCAGTAGTGTTTATTTATTGCCTACAACGTGTCAGGCATTGTGTTGGGTAATTTAGGTCTTTAGTAATAACGACTAATATTGATGGAATGTTTACTACATGCCAGACACTGTGTTAAACATTTTCACATGTACTAGCTCATTTAATCCTCTCAACAATTCCAAGAGGTAAATGATGTTCTTATCTCCATGTTACTGATGAGAAGAAATGAGGCATAGCAGTGGGGGCACTTCTCAAAGCCATACAGCTAAGAAGTGGCGAAAGCTAGGACTGACCCAGCACAGAGCGCGTTCTGTCACTGGGGGGGAGAGAATCGTGAACAGGCGCAGAGCTTACAGGAAGCAGAGGCACGAGGACGCCTGCCCGTTCCCGTCAGCACGCACCCAACTTGTGTGGCTCAGTCACTCCGTCGTGGCCAACTCTTTATGACCCCACGGACTGTAGCCCGCCCGGCTCCTCTGTCCATGGGATTCTCCAGGCAAGAATACTGGAGTGAGTAGTCATTCACTTCTCCGGGGGATCTTCCCAGCCCAGGGATCGAACCCAGGTCTCCCGCATTTTGCAGGCAGATTCTTTACCATCTGAGCTGGTAAGTATATCCCCTTCCTCAGCTTTATCTTTCTCCACAAACTCATCGCTGTATTATGAATTGTTCGCTCTCATATCCTGAATGTCAGTTTCATGAAGGCAGAGATTTTTCTTCCTGATTTCGTTGTGCTATATTCCCAGCTCCGAGAACAGTGCTGAGCGCACAGCAAATGCTCAGATAATACCGGAGAAAGGGAGGAAGAAACGGGGAATTGGAAGGAAAGAGGAGCTACTCAACAGCATGGAGCACTGCTTAGAGAAAAGACTGCTGTGAGCACCGTATCAGAGGAAAGAGGGGACAGGCAAGGGGGCCAAAGAGTAAGGCCCTGGACTCAGACTTGAGAGGGGCTGCAAGGAAAAACTCGGAAGCAAAATTTGATTGAAAACGAAGGCCCTCAGGATCACACTGAAGAGAACGGAGACACTGACAGTCAACCTGAGTCTGGGCAGACAGGAGGGTGTCGGGGGGCAACAGCCAACTGGAAAACCCTTGTCCCCTTCCAGGGGGTTATGGGGGAGCGGGGACCGCATGTAACTCCAACCACTTTCTGGCAGACAGGAACACAGCCTGCAAATCAGACTTTTGTGATAATCCAGCTTCTTCTGTTGGCATCAAATTCCAAGCTGTTGTCATCACTGGTATTAAAAGCTGTAGCAATGGGAGTGCAGCTTGGTTGGACTCACCCTCCCGTACACAATTATAAAATCTAAACAACAAACTTTGAAACTGCTACTTGAAGGCTCCGGAGAACAACAAGAGAGGAAGTGGTCTCAGCCTTCCCTGCCATGCTGGGCATGGTGAGGTTCAAGCCTGCAACCGCGCCTGGGGAAGTTTAGAAGTCCTTCTGAGAACAAAGAATTATTGTGTAGGAAAGTCCTTCTCTTACACATACTCCACTATTTTCAAGGTGTAAAAATCCAAAGGGAGGCTGGGTTTTTAAATACTTGGGATTGGCAAGAAGGTGGAGGAGTTGGAATGCTCATGCTTTGCTGATGGGAATGTAAAATGGCACAGCTGCCATGGAAAATAGTATGGCGGGTCCTCAGAAATTTAAAAATAGAACTACCATCTGATCCAGCAATTCCACGTCTGGGTATACGCCCAAAAGAACTAACAGTAAGGACGCAGACGTATGTTTGTGCACCTATATTCACGGCAGCACATTCACTGAAGCTAAAAGGTAGGAACAACCCAAACGTCCATCAACGGACAGGCAAAACAGGGCATATTCATGCAACAGGACGTTGTTCCGCCTTAAAGAGGAAGGAAATTCTGACCCAGTCTATTTACCACGTGGATAAACCTAGGCGACATTATGCTAAGTAAACTAAGCCAGACCCAAAAGGACTAACAGTGAACGGTTCCACTGAGATGAGGGCCCTCGCTGGTGAGTCAAACTCATGGAGACAGAAGGCGGATGCAGGTCACCGGGGGCTGGGGGAGGGGGAGGGCAGGGCAGGGGGGGTTGTCGTTTCTTGGGTACAGAGTTTCAGTTTGGGATGCTGAAAGGTTTTGGAGACGGATGGTGGTGATGGCGGCATAGCTGTGAGTGTGCTGAACGCAGGGTACACTTAGAGGCTGTAACGATAGAATTTATGTATATTTAAACATTAAGAACACCTAGGAGCCCCTAGGACACAGTGAACTTCTTAGACTGAAACGCCCATGGAGTGGGGACTCTGTAGTGTCCCAGATCTCAAGGACACCGACTCTGCCACGGCCACGTGAGGCCGTCCCCTGGGGCCAGGGCTGCTCTCTCACCCCGTGGGGCTCCAAGGCAGGGCCCCACTTTGGTGCTTTCCAATGCACCCCTTCCTCCCCACACTGCCTCCCCACGACTGGGCACGTGTAGTGGTGACATTTACAAATGCAGCCACTTCTGGGGTGGACCCGTTTACTCCTCACCACCCCGTGAGGTCGGCACCATTGCCTTCATCTGACAGACGGGGAAACCGAGGCCCCGAAATGTTCAGTCACTTGCCCGAGGCGTCACCGGTGGTTAGAGACACGGACAGGATGCAAACGCAGGCCAGCGAGCTCTAGAGCCACATTCTTCCCCATAGCTCTGCTGCCCTTCTGAGAGCAGCCACGCCTCTCGCTCAGGCGGGAAGGGCCTTCTAGGCACAGATGAGTGTTTTGTTGTTAATCGTTGGGATCGTTCTCATCAGAGAAGCCACCCACGACCGCAACACTGCGGTCCAGGGCATCCCCCTCGTGCCAGATGCTTTCCATAACCCAGGAGCCATCTCTCTCAGTCCTGACAGCTCTGCCGGGGGGTAGACACTGCTCCATTTCACAGATCCTGAGCCGGGGTTGAAAGCCAGGTGTGGCTGACTGAGAATGTCTACCCCGAAAGCCAGCAATTCTTGGCTATTGGGGGATCTGTTTTGCCCCTCAGGGGACACTTGGCAATATCTAGAGGCATTTTGGGTTGGGGGACTTTGGGGGGTGGTGCTAGTGGCCTCTGGGGGGTAGAGGTCAGAGATGCTGCTAAACACCCCACAATGCCCAGGACAGACCCCAGAGCAAAGAGCTCTGGCTTCAAATGTCAGCATAGTGAGTAAGTGCAGTGTGGGGGCTCTCCATTTTAGGGTTTTAAAAATTTGCCCACAGTCTTAAAATATACACCTTGGCACGTCGACCACAGCTATCTCTGTGAGATGGTAGTGGTGAGAATGCTGGTGAGTTTTATTTTCTTCTTTTGGCAAACTTCATTTTCTAAATTATCCTTGATGAATATGCATTAGTCTGGCAATCAAATGAATTCCAGCTTCTTAAAGAAGCCAGTGGGCTCCAAGTTGGAGAACCCTTCCGGGTTGCCTTTTCGTTATCTGATGCTGAGTTTCAAGAAGCTGAGTCATTGGCTCTGCCCCTTAGCGAGGCTCACCCTAAGACTTTCTTCTCTGAACCTCTGTTTCCTCGCCAGCAATGTGCAGGCAACAAACTCTTGGGTCAGGGCCAGAGTGGCCCGTCTAGATACCTGGCCAGGTGCCGGGCGCTGTTGTCGTCATTGCTGAGTCTCTAAGTCGTGTCTAATTCTTTTGTGACCCCATGGACTGTAGCCCGCCAGGCTCCTCTCTCCCTGGGATTTCCCAGGCAAGAATACGCGAGTGGGTTGCCATTTCCTTCTCCAGGGGATCTTCCTGACCCAGGAGTCAAACTCCTGTCTCCTTCATTGGCAGGCGGGTCCTTCACCACTGAGCCACCTGGGAAGCCCGCCCGGGGCTGTAGAGTTAAGCATTTCACGTGCATTCTCTCAGTTCAACTCCCTGCAAGCTTGTGAGATTGGATATTGAATCTCAAGAAGGAGAAGTACCTGCCTAAGATCATACCCATGTCAGTGGTAAGACTGAGGCTCAAACAAAGAAATGATGGACTCCCAGAGCCGGTTCTTGACCCCACTCTGCACAGCCCCACTGCCTGGCTCACACCAACCAGCGAGTTAATGGCCCGAGCCATGGCAGCTTCTGCCGCTCCTGCTCCTGGAGCTGCTTGGCCGAGACTGCCCTTGTGAGACCGCTGAAGGTCTCCGCGGGCAGCTGGGGCCCTGGGACTCCTGGAGCACAGCCAGCTCAGCAATCAACGTGACTGCTCGGGAAGCTGCCCTCCTTTCACCTCCCAGGCAGGGCATAAATGCCAGGTTGGGTCAGACTAGTCTCCTGGAGAAGCAGCGTGGGATGAGGGACACACACGTGGGGAGCAGGAAAAAGCCCATCGTGAGGCTCCGAGGAGGCTGGGTGAGGCTCCTCTGACTTTTCTCCGCCTCCACCTTGTTCTGTCTTGGGAAGACGTTATCCTGCCCTCATCAGGCCAAAGGCTGAGCTCTGGTGAGCTTGAAAGTACCTGGTGTTCCCCCCGATGAGGCCAGGCAGCTCCACCCTGCGACCCCACGGAGGCAGGGCTGCCAGAGTAAGCAGACATTTTAGTCTAAGTAAACATGAACGTGTTAGTCACCCGCTCGTGCCAACTCTTTGCGACCCCGTGGACTGTAGCCCGCCAGGCTCCTGTGTCCATGAGATTCTCCAGGCAAGAATGCTGGGTGGGAGGCCAGTCCCTTCCCCATGGGAGAACCAGGGTCTCCTGTGTTGCAGGCAGGTTCTTTACCGTCTGAGCCACCAGGGAAGTCCTTTAGAATGTGCCCCATGCAATATTGGAGACATTGTACTTTAAAAATTATTTATCTGAACTTCACATTTAATTCGGCATCCTGTAACTTATACAACGACCCTACATGGGGGAAAAGGGCTGAGGACCGCCTTGCTGGCCCCTGTCATGAAAAATCTATTTGGACTGGGCCATGGAGATCCCTTTCGAATCCATGCTAGGATCTGAAGTCGCTCTGAGTCGGCCTCTGCATCTTCCTTAAAGGCACATATTTTTTTTAAATTTTATTTTCCTGCCTAACGTCCTCCCTTGGTTCCCCATTAGCCAGGGCTAAAGGCTAAACTCTTCAGCCAAGTGTTGTCTATGCCCCCAGCGCCTGGACATAGAGACGGGCAGTGGACGCCAGCACGATGAACAGACACCCGGATGCGGGAGGATGCCCTGGATACCCCAGCCTCCCTGCGTCTCCCTCCCCTCAGCATCCTGCCGGGGCCACAAGAGCTGCCTCACTCCTACCTCCCAGACCCCAGAACCCTCCTCCTCCCAACTCCTACTCTTTCTTCAAATTTCAGCTTTCCCTTGACCTCCACCCACAGCTTGCATAGTACTGGGTCGGCGAGAAAATTCACTGGGGTTTTCCGTAAGATGTTTTTGATCAACCTAGTAAAAAGCCTGCCCAGCCCAACTGAGCGGGCAGAAGATGCTGGCGCTGCTCTAAGCGCCCAGGAGTTTGTCCATCTCCCGGCACCGTGGTCAGGCGGGTGGTCACCTTTTCACACCCAGGAAGGGTGAGGCCTGATGCCGGGGAGACTGAGGGCAGGAGATGGCGACAGAGGATGAGACGGTTAGACAGCATCACCGACTCAGGGGACAGGACTTTGAGCGAACTCTGGGAGATGGTGATGGACAGGGAGGTCTGGCGTGCTCCAGTCCATGAAGCCGCAGAGTCGGACGCGACTGAGTTACTGAACAACAAGGGTAAGGCCAAAGTCTCAAGCCACAGGCTTAGGCCCCACTTTACCAGCTCCCTCCTTAGTTGCCTGTGTATGGAACTTTCCGCCCTGGGTGGTAACCGCCTGTTGACTTGGCTGACACCTCTGCTGCCCATGTGTTCCATGAGCAGGGGCGGGGGCTGGGTGGGGGGCAGACAAGGTCTTGTTAGAACCGAGATCAACATTTACTGGATGCTTGCCACATTCCAGGCACTTTCAAAAGGTTCTATAAGTTTCTTCACTCAATTCCCACAATAATCCCATGAGTTATAAGTATTATCTTTATCCCCATTTTACAGATAAAGAAACTGAGGCACAGAGAGGTCAGGTTAGTAGCTCAAGACTCAAAGCCAGGGGTCGGGTTGGGAGTCAGACTTCAGCCATCCAATGTGAGCAGAGTGTCTGCCTCTCTCCACCTGACTTATTTCACCCAATCCTCTCAAGGGCCATCCATCTTATTATAAATAGCGGATGCTGTATGATTTCATGCACGTGGAATATGAGAAGCAACACAAATAAACAAAACCAAACAGGGGCATACAGAGAACAGAGTAGTGGTTACCACAGAGGAAGGGGTAGAAGTGAAGTCAAAGTCGCCCAGTCGGGTCCGGCTCTTTGTGACCCCATGGACGATGCAGTCCACGGGATTCTCCAGGCCAGAATACTGGAGTGGGTAGCCTTTCCCTTCTCCAGGGGATCTTCCCAACCCAGGGATCAAACCCAGGTCTCCCGCACTGCAGGCGGATTCTTTACCAGCTGAGCCCCCAGGGAAACCCGAGGAAGAGCAGGGGGAGGCAAAACAGATAAAAGGGTCCCGTGTGCAGCGGCAGATGGAAAGCAGACCTTTGGTACTGAGCGCCTGATGTGATGAGCTGACTCGTTAGAAAAGACGCTGATGCCGGGAAAGACTGAGGGCGGGAGGAGAAGGGGACGACTGAGGACGAGATGGTTGGATGGCATCACTGACCCGATGGACGTGAGTTTGAGCAAGCTCCGGGAGGTGGTGATGGACAGGGAGGCCTGGCGTGCTGTGGTCCATGGGATGCAGAGTCGGACACGACTGAGCGACCAGACAGCAGCAACACTGCAGGGTATACAGAAGGGAAATACAACGTGTATACACGAAACCCACATAGTGTTATAAGCCAATGCTACTTCAATAAAAACTAAATTCAAAGGAAAAAAGAAACAAGAAGGAAGTAGTTTGCCAGAGGCCCCGCAGCTTCGTGGTGACAGCTGAGATGGGACTGCTAGCCTTCTAAGGACCACGCCCACCACCCTGAGTTCACAGCCCCTTGAAACCTAACATGAGGCATGGAGGAGGGATGGAAGCCAGGCAGGAGAAGTAGGGGGGGGTCAGAGGCGCAGCACATGCAAAGGGAGGGAGGTGAGCAGGAGGGAACCCCCCCGAGGACCCAAAACCCCAGCATCCCAGGAGCACAGACTGTGTGATCGGGGAATGGGACAGCCGGGGCGGTCAGGTAGGGACTTGACCCCAAGGGCAATGGGAAGCCACGGAAGGCAGGAGCAGAGACAGATTCACTGTCTCCTGCTCATCCCTCATTTCCCAGCCCCTGGCAGCAAGTTGGGGTCACGTGACCACTTCTGGCCAACAGGAAGTGAGACGTCCCCTTTCCAGGCTGACGCATCTGAGACCCAAGGCCCAGACCTGCAGGACTCCTCCTGCCACAGGGATGCTGAGGCCACAGGCAGGCAAAGGATGGAGGCACTGGGAGACGGGAGGCGCCCTTCCACGGGGAGCTCCCCAGAGGCCCCAGAGCCCCCAGATCCACAGCCTGCTCTGTGTCAGTGAAGAGTAAACCCTCAGTCCAGCCACTGAGGCTCTGCAGCCTGCTCACAGCGGCTGGTGCAGCAAGTCCAGCCCGACTACATTCGTAGGTGGAGGACGGGACACCCATGGTGACTCGCGGTGGGGGAGATGCTTCGGTGGAGCGGGCTGAGTAGGTATCAAACTAAAGTTGGATCCGAAATACTGCGGTTTGAGTCCATGCACATTGGCTTCCTAGCTCTGCTTCATGGGCTCTCTCTGACTTGTACACGGTGGGCACATGGTGAGGAAGTGGCAGAACCAAGACAGGACTGGGGGCTGGGCTATCTCCTAGGACTCAGCCCCCCGTGGGGGAGCAGACAGGAGGACAGACAGGGGCTTGAGTTCTCACCCTACTGCTGTCGGCTGTCCACCCACCCCTGGTCAGCCCCTTTCTTCCCCGTCTCCTGACACCAGGCTTTCCTGAGACTTCTCTGCAGACCCAGGTTGGGGGCGCCCTCATCCTAGCCAGTGAGTTGAAGGAGCAGGTGTTAGTCACTCCATCGTGTCTGACTCTTTGGGACCCCATAGACTGTAGCCCACTAGGCTCCTCTGTCCATGGGATTCTCCAGGCAAGAATACTGGAGTGGGTTGCCATTCCCTACTGCAAGGGATCTTCCTGACGCAGGGATCGAACCCGAATCTCTGGGGTCTCCTGCATTGCAGGCAGATTCTTTATCAGCTGAGCCATCAGGCAAGCCCCGAATGAGCAGGTAGGTCTTCTCAGATCAGAAGGCATCGGCTGACAAAGACAGAGCCTCTTGCTCAACCCTGCTTCCTCCCTAGAAAGAAAGAAGGACACAAGTCTGAAGCTTTAGCTGCCACCTTGTGACTCTGAGATGACAAACTGGGGGCCAAAGGTCAACTCGGGAAGGGAGCTCTAACTTCTGCTCTCCAGATCTCGTGTTTAAAGAGCAAATATGCTCTGAGATAATGCCATGGGCAGCCACGTGGATGGACCAAGACAGTGTCATGCTGAGTGAAGTAAGTCAGACAGAGGAGGAGACATATCAAATGACATCCCTTCGATGTGGGATCTAAAAGCAAACGATATAAATGAAATGATGACTCACAAACCAGAAAGAGACTCCCAGACTTAGAGGATGAAATTATGGATGCCAGGGGGAAGGATGGAGGGAAGGGATAGTTGAGTCTGGGATGGACGTGGACACACTGCTGTATTTAAAATGGGTGACTAACAAGGACCCACTTCAGAGCCCAGGGGACTCCGCTCAGTGTTATGTGGTGGCCTGGATGGGAGGGGGTTTGGGGGAGAATGGACACATGAGTGTGTGTGGCTGAGACCCTTCACCATGCACCTGAAGCTATCACAGCATTGCTTGTTAGTCGGCTACACCCCAGTACAAAAGAAAAAGATTTCACAAAATAATTGAAAAAAATAAATTAATTACAAAATTTTTTCTATTTCTTTATATTTGTGTCCATATAAAAGAGAGCAAATATTCTCATCCTTTTAGCTCCAGTTAGAAGTTTTTTTTGCTACCCCGATCCTAATACACCCCAACAATTAGGCTTTTCTTCTTCCAACTGCAACCTATCAATAGTGTAAATGGTTATCTCAGCCCAGGAGGAAGAGTCTCACTGCTGAAGGAAGGAAAAAAAGCCACTGTCTCTGTGGGCTAATTGTCACATCCACCACTGTCAGAGTCTGGAATCTGAGAGCTGGAGCATCCCTCAGTTGGGGATCTTGGCCTCTGTTCCTGCAGGTCGTGGACATCCAAGGTCTGTGCTGAAAGCCTCACAGCCCCAGGCCTGTATCGGAGGCTGATCAGATGCCCGCTGCTCTCAGGTTTCACATCTCCTTCCCGAAGCTCAGCATGCAGCCCCACAGCCATCTGTGTGGGGAGCTTTGCAGGCAGGCTTAATCATTAGCGATGCTTTACACGTCTGCGGGAGGCAACCAAGCCCAGGTCTGGGCTGCTGTGGCCTCCTACAGATAAATCCCTATTTCCCCAACCAATCAGGTCTCCATCAAGCTCCTGTCTGCTTCAGCAAACAGAACTCTGAGCCCAGCAGATGACACACCAGTGTTTACTTCTGTCTCATCACACACATACCAATCTTAAATTCATAGAAAGAGTGGGAGGGATTTGAGATGGCAGTGGGCCCAGGGCATCCATGTTACAGATGGAAAGACTGAGGCCTGCAGAGGAGGTGAACTTGGCCTTGGCTCATGCTATGGTCTAGAGACAAAGCCAGAACTAAAACCCAGGTCCCCATGGGTATCAAAAAATCTCTTAAACATAAATTGGACACAAATATCTATATGTCCACACAAGTATTACAATAGAGTAGAAAGATGTCCCTCTGGGTTTTGAAATGAGATCACAGAGATCGAGTGGTCAAGTGTATATAAGGCAGAAGCCGCACTTAAAGTGGGCTGATTATTTTAAATGCTTCTTGTAATCGAGAAGCCTAGAGACGCGCCCGACTTCATCCAGTGAGCTGGGAAATCTCTTCTGGATGCTCCATCTCATAGCTGCACCGTGCTCTGCCGACCGGTGCAGGGGGCCCCCATGGGTTGGCAGGACAGCCCTGAGCATCCCCAGACCCACATCCAATCACTTTTACAAGCCCGGAGGGAAGAGAGTGCCCCCCAGGACCCAGCGCCGACCCTCCTCTGAGCAGCTAACTGCGGCCAAAGGACGTGATGCTCAACCCTCCAGCCGGACCAGCTGAACAAGAGGGGGCCGGGTCCTCCCAGAGCCCCGTGCTTTTTCAGAAGAGGGAAGGGGTTCACCAGACGCCTGCGTCCGCGAGGAGTGTGCCCTGTCGTCCCTTTGTTGCCCCCACAGACCCTAAAACATGACTCCCACGTGTGAGTGAATACGTGACTGAGTGGTGTTTCATAAACACTGACTTGCCGAACCACTCGTGCTGAGTACTTGTGCTATGAACCCATAAGGACTCTCCCATCTCTCCTCATACTTCCCCCGTCACACCCCAAGTCTTCTGCCAGACACTGGAGAGGCTGGTGAGCAGGAAAGGCAAGAAGGGATCTATTTCGATTGTGCCGGTGAATCAGGAAAGGCCCCCACCCAATGCTGATCAAGACCTTCACCCCCAGGCACTTCCTGCCGTGACGGGACCCCTGACCTTCAGCACAGGGGACCATCACAGAGTGCAGAGCAGGGGCTTCTGAACCCAGCAGACCGGGGTTCAAGCCCCAGCCCTACCCCCTCATCAGCTGAGGGGCCTCCTGCCTTTCCCTCCCCGCTCCGAGCTCAGCGTTCTCACCGGTGAGGCGGGCACAGCCAGAGAGCCCGTCTCCGGGAGCAGGAGGCAGAGGGGCCAGGTGACAGGACGGGCAGTCGGGGGCACAGTGCTTGTGACACTTTCTGAGCGACACCAGCAGCTATCCGGGCCCCAGGGGCCAGGCTTAACCCCTTTGACGCCAACATACTTCTCAGAAAAGCACCTGGTTTGCAGGAACAGAGCCCTCCGGGGCTGGGATACAGGCTTACTTTAATAATAAAGGAGTGGGTGCCGAAGGGTCCAGAGGACGAGAAAAACAAATCCAAGGGGCTGCCATAGTCTACAGAAAACTTCCGAAACAATAACTCACTCAGAGTGAGTGAGTGAGTGAAGTTGCTCAGTCATGTCCGACTCTTTGCGACCCCATGGACTGTAGACTACCAGGCTTCTCCATCCATAACTTACTTAGTCCCCTCAATAATCCCACTGAAGATCTGCTATTGTGCCCCTTATACAGATGAGGGAAATGGAGGCTCAGACAGTCTAAGTCAACTGTCCAATTACACAGTTAGTGAGGAACTCCAAGATCAGCGCCCTTAAACAGACATAGAGGACAGAGCCATGGACACGGGGGCAGGGGAGGAGGGGGTGAGATGCATGGCCATAGTAACATGGAAACTCACGTTACCATATGTAAAATAGATAGCCAGCGGGAACTTGCTGTACATCTCAGGGAACGCAGAATTTGTATCAACCTAGAGGGGTGAGATGCGGAGGGAGATGGGAGGGAGATTCAAGAGGAAGGGGACATATGTACACCCATGGCTGATTCATGATAAGGTTTGACAGAAAACAACAAAATTCTGTAAATTATCCTTCAATTAAAAAATAAGTAAATTGAAAAAAAAAAAACAAAACTGTGACCCAACCCTCCCCTTCATCAGGAAGGTGGCACATAACCCAAGTTCACCCAAGCAGAGTGCCCTGGCCTCCCTCCCAGAGTGATGGGGGTGTGGATGGACGTGTGATCTGAAGACACCAATCCAATCTGGGCAGGGCTTTTATGGAAAGACCTCTCTCTCTGCAGGAGTGGCTAAGCAGGGGGCCATCAATTCCCATCTGCAGCTGGGAGTAAGGTCAGATCCAACAGAACCGAATGGACTGGGAGTGGGGGAGAGGAAGTTTCCCAAAAGGAAATCAAGATGCTGTTTCCAGAAGAAGAGGGAAGGAAGGCTGTCCAAACAGTGGATGGTCATCACGGTCACGGTCACCAGGAGGCTCTGCGAGGTGGGCCACCTGCTGCCCAGTATCAGACCATTGGCTTCCTTGTGACCCCAGGTCATCCAGCATGTGTACTGATCAGGTCCCAGTCCAGAAGGGTACAGGCCAGAAAGTGACTCAAGGACCCCCAGATGAGCCAGGGAGGCATTGAATTTGCTCCCCAGTTTAAACACGGGACTCAGATTGTTTAAGTTTTATCTGCAACTCACCGCCCTCTTGCTGACACTAATTATTTTGTCAGGATGCTTCTCTAGTGCCAGGCTCTGCTTTTCCCCAGCAGCCTCCCCGGGGCTTGGCTGTAAACAGAAGGATGGATGTGGATGAGCCAGGAGCATCAGAACTGCAGCACTGAGATAACGGGTGCAGCTGTGCGGTGAGAGTGGGATGATATTTGAGGGTCTCTGTTCGTGCTTCCTCATCGCCTGCCCTCCACCACCAGCACTGGTTGAAAAAAAGACTACCTAGAGGTCATCTATCAACCTCACCACCTGCCAAGCCCACTTAGCACCTGGTCCCATCCATTCCCCCTCCTAACTCTTCTTCAAAATCCCCTCTCTGTTGCCCATCTTTTCCCCTGTATCGCCTCTGCCTGACTGTAGATCCCTCTCACTGATCTCCATGCCTCCACCCTTGCCATGTGTACTAAGTCACTTCAGTTGTGCCTGACTCTTTGCGATGCTATGGACTATAACCCGCCAGCCTCCTCTGTCCATGGGATTCTCCAGGCAAGAATACTGGAGTGGATTGCTCCAGGGCATCTTCCCAACCCATGGACTGAACCCACGTCTCCTGTGTCTCCTGCATTGCAAGTAGATTCTTTACCTCTGAGTCACCAGGAAACCCTCCACTGTTGCCATCCAGAAGCAAATACAGCCCTGGAATCCACTCCTCTCACTCATGAACATCCTGCCGGAGTTCCCTATTGCCCTCAGAATAAAGTCCAGGCTCCTTGGCGTGGCTTGGCCACTAACACTTCTTCCTACACTTCTGTCCCTATCTCACAATGAACTTCGGGTTCCTCAGGTGCACTAAGTTCTCTCCCCTCTCTGAGGTCTTTGCATATGTTGATTTCTGTACTTGCAACACTTCTCTTGCTTTCTTCACCTGCTTAAATCCCAGTCATCCTTCAGAGCTCAGCAGAGGACCCATTGCCTGGAGAAATGTTAGTTTTCCCTCCTGCAGGCTCCCATAGCACTGTGCTCTCTGCCAATCATGAGTAAACTGTCATTCTCTATCTGCCATAAAACACACACACACACTGAGTAAGCATTTATGGGAAGGGACTTCAGCATATTGCTCACAGTTTCTCCAGCACAAGGCTTGGTACGTAAAAGGCACCCAGTAAATTATTTGTTGGGCTTCCCTGGTGGCTCAGTGGTAAAGAACCCGCCTGCCAATGCAGGAGATGCAGATTTGATCCCTGGGTTGGGAAGATCCCCTGGAGAAGGAAATGGCAACCCACTCCAATGTTCTTGCTTGTGAGATCCCAAGGACAGAGGAGCCTGGCAGGCTACAGAACCTGGGGTCACAAAAGAGTCAGACATGACTTAGCAACTAAACAGCAACAAATTATTTGTTAACTGAAATGACCTTCCCAAATACTTATATCCCTATTTGACATTTCTAGCTTTTTTGAGAGGATAATTGTTTTACAGTACTGTGTTGGCCTCTGCCATACATCAACATAAACATCTTTAGCTTTTTATTGAAGCATGATGCACATATGGAAAAGTGCACCCGTCATCAGTTTACAGATGGGGTGGCTACAAGGCAGAGCCGCTGCACGGGTTTTCCTGTAAACGAAGCTTTAATTCTACCCGGGTAAACGCCTAAAACTGAGGGGCTGGGTTAAGTGTGTGCTCAACTTCTCACAGAGGCTGCCAAACCACTTCCAAAAGTAGCTTTACCCGCTCACATCCTCACCACCAAAATCTAAGAGCTCTGGTTGTTCTGCTTCTTTATCAACACTTGGTATTGTTGGCTTCTTTCATTTCAGCTATTAGATTAAGTGTCTAGTGGTATTTTATTGTGCTTTTATTTGCATTTCCCTAATGCATAATGCATAAATTGATACAATGAACATGAACTTGAGCAAAACTCCAGGAAATAGTGGAGGACCAGGAAGCCTGGCATGCTGCAGTCTATGGGGTCGCAAAGAGTCAGAACAGCTTAGACAACAAATGCATAATGAGGAAGGGCATCTTTTTGTGTGCTTATTTGTCATTGGTATATCTTCTTTGATAAAGTATATTTTCAAACCTTTTGAGCTTCAGAGTTCCTTATATATTCTGCACACAAGTCCTTTATCAGATAAGTTATTTACCAATATTTTATCCCATTCTATGATTTGGTTTTTTCTTCTCTTAATAGTATGTTTCAAAGAGCAGAGTTCCTAATTTTGATGAATTCCAATTTACTGATTTGCTCTACAGTATGAAAACCTTCTCTGGGTAATAAGCCAAGACAATCATAGAACTCATATTGACTCCCTTCTCTCAGGGATAACTGTTATCACTGCTATATATGATCATATATGTTGCTTATTTTCCCCCTAATTTTTGAATAATTTAAAAAAGAAGGGTAAATCTAGCCTCTGTTACTTCATCTTGATTTGAATAAAAATCTCTACAAGTTTTGATACTTAATCTTTTCATTATCATTGAATTGAAAATATTTTCTAATCTCCACTGTAATTTCTACACTTGATCTTAGCCAGAAGGCTGAAAAGTGATCCACTATAATTTCTTCTTTAACATATCAGTTATTTATTCTGATTTATTTTTCTAAATAAATAAATTTATTCTAAATTTATTATTTATATGGGAGTTTTCTAGTTATGTTTGAATTAATTTCTAGCTTAATTCTATTATAGTCAGAAAATATATTCTATGTGATATCAGCCCTTTGAAATTTGTAAAGACTTGCCTTCTGGTCTAATGTGTAGTCTACTTTGTTAGATGCTCCATGAGCTCTTGACAAAAATGTGTACTCCATAGTTTTAGGGTACAATGTTCTATATGTGGCAATTAGGTCAACTTACTAATAATGTTGATTAAATGTTCTAAATCCTTAGCTGTTCTGATTGTTTTTTTTTTTTTTCCTATCAGTTGCTGATAGAAGCATGTTAAAAATCACTTAATAAGATTGGGATTTGTCTATTTCTCCTTTTGAAAGTGAAAGTCACTCAGTCATGTCCAACTCTTTGGGACCTCATGGAGTATACAGTCCATGGAATTCTCCAGGCCAGAATACTGGAGTGAGTAGCCTATCCCTTTTCCAGGGGATTTTCCCAACCCAGGGATTGAACCAGGGTCTCCTGCATTGCAGGTGGATTCTTTCTCAGCTGAACTTGTCAATTTTAAGGCTGTGGTATCAGACACAAACAAATTTAGAATTGCCATATATTTCTTAGAGAGTGTGATTTTTATCCTTATGGAATATCCTTCTTTACCTCTAGTAATATTTTTACCTTACAGTGTATTTTCAGACAACACTAATATCTGAATTTTCTATGGTTCTATTTCTGTTGGCTGTATCTTCTCTTAGTTTTTTTTTAAAATCCTTTTGTCTTTCTGCTTACTTTTTGTTGTATGCTAGACATTTTAGGTGAAAAATGTAGAGGATTTTAACCTCTACATCAAATTTTCTTAGACTGGATTCTCCAGAAAGTAGAAGCTGAGACCTTGATCTGTATATAGACAGTTCATTTGGGGTGGTAATCCAAACACACAGGAGTGGGTGTCTGAGTAAATATAACAGGGAAAAAGAAAAAAATCAATTCCTGGGTACCTCCTTGAGTTGGTCATTACCTTAAGCTACTGGTGACTGATCCTGCCAAGACCTTCTAAAAAGTATATCTCAAAATTTTCTTCCTGAAGAATGGAAGGTAGATACACTTATGCTATAACTCACATCTCCCATTGATCAAGAGTTGCTCTGTAAGTGGATAACTCCCTTTTACTTCCAGGCTGAATGTGTATGAATGAAAGGCAGGTTCCCACAGGCAGTGGCCCCAGAGAACCCCTGGTCTGGGAAGTTAAAGGATATAGATGTTGACACAGTGTTCTCCAGTGACACTTGCATAAAGCTAGCTCTGGGAGCTGTGGCTGCAATGAAATACAGGGCAATAGGATGCGAGGAAGAGAAAATATAAATGTTCCAATCTCGTTCCAGAGATTTACCTTTGCTTCTGCCCGACAACCAAGTTAGAAAAAAGATCAACTTAATCCAGTCAGGGATTGAGATGACTCACCACTGAACTTCAGTCTTTCTGAGAGAGGATCTGTTTCTAGCGTGTCCTTACTCTTAGGGAGCAGCTCTCCAGGGCTCCAACTGAAATCCAAGGCTGTTCACCAGCGCCCCTCTTTCTTGGCAGGCCCTGAATGCCAATGTCTGTTACCCTACCTCTATAAATCTGCCAAGAGTACTGCTCAGCCCATCAGCCCCTGCTTCCAAATCAGCAAATGCCTCAAAAGGAAAATTGTTTGAAATACTAGACTCAAGCCTGGGAGCTCCTCTTTTTTCCTGGGATCTTGGCCCCTCAAATCCTGGCTGCCTTAGCAGCTTTCTAAAACCTTCAAAGGGATTTTTTTTTTTTGTCTAGGTTTTCCATTCATCCTCAACAGGAAGACTGGTCCAAGACAGGCTAGACTGCCTTTGCCAGAAACAGGACACCCTCAGTTACCCATGAGAATGCTAATGGAGGTGAGCGTGGCACCATGATGTGTTAGAAACTGCCTTAGAGAATAGAGTCATCTCAAAAGCCAAGTCTGAGCTCTGCATCCATTAAAGAATGGTTCCATCCTCTGTCATCTCCACTTTGCAACATCCCCCCAGGGCTGGCACAATGCCTGGCATTTAGCACACACTTAAAATGTATTAATAAATAGGCTGCATACCAAGCTGCTTTTTGTGTCTGTGCAGGATGCCCGTAGGGGCTGGGAAGAGCACGCCCCATCTCAAAGTCTCTTCGCGGCTGCTAAGAAGCTGAGGTGGAGGTTCACAGACTTCATCAGTCACAAGAACCTCTTGCAAAGACTGTGATATCAGCTCATGTCTGGGCTCCTCTCTGCAGATTCCCATTCAACCCTAAAGCCAGTGCCCATCAAGAGAATCCACCCAGTGTGACAACGGCCCCGGCACGGATATCTGCGCAGGACCCCAAATTCTTGATTTAGGGAAGACTCAGTCTAGGGATTCCCCCTTGAAGAAGACCTCCTGGCTAGGAGGCGCTGAGGTTGAAGGTGCAGTGTCTGCTGGGATGGTATTCTCCAAAATGTAGGACCCCGTGACTTTGGATGGTGGGGAGGGGGGAGCACCACATTAAAAAGCATCGAGTCAGACAGAGGGCAGCTCCTGACCTGTTGTCCTGTAGGATGAATGCTCAGGACGGTGCTCCGATGTCTCTACGAGTCCTCTGACACCTGCCACTTTCCCCTTTGACAAAACAGGGGCAGGCCTCAGGTTAAGAACCTTCTTAGGCAACTGTATCTAGCTGGTATATAACAACATTACTTCCATTGTGGCTCTATTTCCTACAAATCCTACTTTTAGAACATGATCTTGGATTCCTATTTATGCAAGTTTCCCTTTAAGCAAACTCATGTGAGTTTATGTAAACAAAAATATTAAGTTACTAGTAGCCTGAATCATACATAAATATGGCAAAACTCATGAAGGTTGTGTGCAAAGCAGTGAAATTTGAGGAACATTGTACTTAAGGCATTCTCCTTCACTCAGAGCAGACAGGTAATAATAAATGATGTAACATGAAGAATCCAGAGAGCAAGAGAACCAAAGCAAATGACCTCCTCTTGGGCTTATCACCCAAGCAGGGAGGATCCAGGATGAGTGGGCCAGATGGTCAGGCTGCCTGAAGTGCCCCTGTCCCCGGAATGTGTTCCATTGGGTCCTAATGACGCATTTACCAGTGATCCTATGTCAGATATAAACACTGAGGAATCGAGCATCCTCAGTAGCATCCCTGATGCCTGCCCTTTGGGACTGAACTGGGACAAGTGTCCACCCATATGAGAGTTCTCACTTCACCCGTCAGGATGGGGAGATGGGGGGGGTGAGAACATTCGTGTGGGTGCCTGGGACTTAAGAGACCGGGGAAGAATTCTGGAGGAGTCAGGTGCCTTTTTCATAGGCATCCACAAAACGTTGTCTATGGGCCCCTTGAACCTTCACCACAGTGGACCTAATGCTCACCAACAATGGGGCAACTCTTCCCACTTCCCGAAGCTTCCGAGTTCCATCAATGAAGGCCACTGATCGGATCAGTACAGATTTGCTGCAAAAGAATGTAAGATCTATTCCACTCCTGGGTTTGTATGTGGAAAAAAAACATGAAAACACTAATTCAAAAAGATACATGCACACCAATATTCCTAGTTGCACCATTCACAACAGCCAAGGCGTGGAAACAACCGAAGGGCCCATCAGCAGCAACAACTGGATAAAGAAGATGTGGTGTGTATACACACACACATATACACACACACACACATATACACAGACACACACATATACACACACACATACACATAATGGAATATGAGCTATAAAAAAGGAAATTCTGCCATTTGCAGCAATGTGGATGGGCCGAGAGAGTATTATGCTTAGTGAAATAAGTCAGAGGAAGACAAATACTGTATATCACTTATATGTGAAATCTAAAAAAATAACACAAAGGAATATATATGCAAAACAGAGACAGACTCACATACATTAAAAAAAACAAACTTGTGGTCACCAAAGCGGAGGGCGAGGGACAAACTCAGGGTGTGAGATTAACAGATACAGACTCTTACACATAAAATAGATAAACGACCAGGATTTACCAAGTGGCGCAGGGAGTTATGGGCTTCCCTGGTGACTCAGACAGAAAAGAATCTGCCTGCAATGCAGGAGTCCCGGATCAGGAAGATCCCCTGGAGAAGGAAATGGCAACCCACTGCAGCACTCTTGCCTGGAGAATCCCATGGACAGAGGAGCCTGGTGGGCTAGAGTCCACGGGGTTGCAGAGTCAGACACAGCTAAGCGACTGACACACCCATCCACACATACAGCAAATTATACCCATGATCTTGTAATAACCTCCAACGGAGAATAATCTGCAAGTACTGAGTCACTATGCTATACACCTGAATCTAAAATTATAGTGTAAATCAGCTATACTTCACTTAAAAAATAAAAGTAAGGTCTGCAGATGGCACAGCCATGAGGGAGCAGAGGAAGTCAATGACCCCGCCTGCCACATGACCTAAGATGAACGACTCTTCTTCCCCCCAAACCACCGTGACGGTGACAGTCACCCACAGCACTCACACCCACAGTTAATTTCTCATCATGCAGCTTTCACAAATGAGTGATGGGGAAAGATATTTATCAGGGAAATCTTTCTGTCGATGTAACCACCCAGACTACGGAACATTTTCCTCCTTCAATTTCTGTCTTGTGCTTCCTGCAGAAGCAAATAAGAATGAGTTAAGGAGCCTCTCTGAGAAGGCAGGAAATAAATACGCATGTTTCAGAACCAAGACACATCCCGCCTGTAAGGGATGGAGGCTGAAAAGAGAGGAGTAAGATGTAAAATGGCAGCCCAAGGGTCCAGCGTAGTTGGCAAATGGGTTTTGTTTGGAACGAGCAGTGTGGTTGCATTTTTTTTTTTAATGTTTAAAATATATAAACATTCAGATGTCTAAAATAAAAAATCCAGCTGTCTGGCTTCTCTGGAAAAATAAGTTCAGACCCCATGGCAATGACAAGATGGCAATGACCTGGCAGAGTGACGTGACCGAAGTTCCCTCCACCCTCCGAGCCCCCCTCACTCGTTCCCTCCTGAGTGATCAACTCCCCTTGGTTTGCCCCGGATGGTTCTGGTCTTACGACTGAAAGTCCCATGTCCTAGGAACCCAGTCAGTCCTGGACAAACCAAGACAGTTGCCCGTCTTAGGTATCTGCCTGGCCCCAAGAAACAGAGGCGATAAAACTCACATAGTTTGTGTTTCATGCTAAGCAGAGTTCTAAGCATCTTAAGCAAATTAAGTCCCTTAATTTTCACAGAAATCTCATCGTATGAGGCAGGTACTAAAACCATCCTCCTTATTACAGATGAGAACCTGAGGCACAGAGACCTGAAGTCATACCCAGCCCAGAGGACTCGCTATGGGCTGGGACTTGAGTCTCATTCCACGTGCGTGTGTGTGTGTGTGTGTCTGTGTGCCTGTCCGTGTGTGTCTCCGTGTGTTTGTCTGTGTGTGTGTCTTAGTGGCTCAGTCGTGTTCGACTCGTTGCAACACCATGGACTGTAGCCCCCCAGGCTCCTCTGTCCATCGAATTCTCCAGACAAGAATACTGGAGTGGGTTGCCATTTCCTTCTCCAGGGGATCTTCCTGACCCAGGGATCAAATCGGGGTCTCCCACACTGCCGGCAGATACTCTACCGTCTAAGCCCCTGGGGCCTCTAATCCAGGTGAGCCAAGGCCCCTCATTTCAGGCTGATGTGAAAGGAAGGCACGTGACCTGCTTCTCACCCCCTCATCCCCATCGCTCTGTGCACCTCGCCTGTGTTAGTCGCTCAGCTGAGATTCTATAAAGATGGAGTACTTGGGGCTATGGCAGCTACTCTGTGACAACCATCAAGCTTAAGGATGGAAAGTCAACAGATTCAGCATGGTGCAACAGAAAAGTCCAGCCACCAGACCTCTTATGGAGTGACCCCACCTCCAGATTCCTTTATATACTGACACTGTGAGTTCCTTACCCTGTTATTGCCACTGAAGTAATGCTCAAAATTCTCTGAGCCAGGCTTCAATAGTATGTAAACTGAGAACTTCCAAATGTTCTAGTTGGATTTAGAAAAAGTAGAGGAACTAGAGATCAAATTGCCAACCACTGGATCATAGAAAAAGCAAGAGAATTCCAGAAAAACTTCTGCTTCATTGACTACACTAAAGCCTTTGACTGTGTGGATCACAACAAACTGTGGAAAATTCTTAAAGAAGTGGGAATAGTAGACCACTTTACCTGCCTCATGAGAAACCTGTATGCAGGTCAAGAAGCAATAGTTAGAGCCAGACATAGAACAACAGACTGGTTCCAAATAGGAAAAGGAGTACGTCAAGGCTGTATATTGTCACTCTGCTTATTTAACTTATATGCAGAGTACATCATGAGACACACTGGGCTGGATGAAGCACAAGCTGGAATCAAGATTGCTGGGAGAAATATTAATAACCTCAGATACGCAGATGACAGAAAGTGAAGAGGAACTAAAGAGTTTCTTGATAAAGATGAAAGAGGAGAGTGAAAAAGCTGGCTTAAAGCTCAATATTCAGAAAACTAAGATCATGGTATCTGGTCCCATCACTTCATGGCAAATAGATGGGGAAACAATGGAAATCAAGACAGACTTTATTTTCTTGGGCTCCAAAATCAGTGCCGACAGTGACTACGCCATTAAAAGACATTTGCTCCTTGGGAGAAAAGCAATGACAAACCTAGACAACATATTAAAAAGGAGAGACATTACTTAACTGACAAAAGTCCATCTAGTCAAAGCTATGGTTTTTCCAGTAGTCATGTATGGATGTGAGAGCTGGGCCATAAATAAAGCTGAGCACTGAAGAATTGATGCTTTTGAACTGTGGTGTTGGAGAAGACTCTTGAGAGTCCCTTGGACTGCAAGATCAAACCGGTCCATCCTAAAGGAAATCAGTCCTAAATATTCATTGGAAGGACTGATGCTGAGGCTGAAACTCCAGTACTCTGGCCACCTGATGAGAAGAGCCAACTCTTTAGAGAAGACCCTGATGCTGGGAAAGATTGAGGGCAGGAAGAGAAGGGGACGACAGAGGATGAGATGGTTGGATGGCATCACCGACTCAGTGGACATGAGTTTGAGCAAGCTCTGGGAGATGGTGAAGGACAGGGAAGCCTGGTGTGCTGCAGTCCATGGGGTTGCAAACAGTCAGACACAACTGAGTGACTGAATGACAAATATCCTAACTAATACACCATGGAACCCTCAAAGATACCTTTGTTTTTCCCATGAAGTCTAGAGCAGCTTGCTCCCTATCTTCCTT
The DNA here is from genome assembly GCF_963930625.1 of Muntiacus reevesi. Classification (NCBI taxonomy): domain Eukaryota; kingdom Metazoa; phylum Chordata; class Mammalia; order Artiodactyla; family Cervidae; genus Muntiacus; species Muntiacus reevesi. The sequence continues at coordinate 76,654,687 of NC_089250.1, read as the reverse complement.
CTCTCTGTGCCCCCCAAGACCTTATAGAGATTTCCAAGGTTTAAGGGCACCTCGTAAGCATGAGACAACCTGACCAGTTTCACTCTGCAGGCACATAAACGAACACACACACACACACACACACACACAGAGATCAATTTGTTGATAAGCCAAAAGTTCACCATGTAGAAGGGAGCCAGTTCAAGAGAAGGGCCATGTTTTCCTTCAATTCACTCAATAAGCAATACTGTATGCTGGGCCTCCCTGGGGGCTCAGACAGTAAAGAATCTGCCCGAAATGCAGGAGATCTGAGTTCAATCCCTGGGTTGGGAAGATCCCATGGAGAAGGGAATGACTTACCCACTCCAGTATTCTTGTTCTGGAGAATTCCATGGACAGAGGAGTCTGCCGGGCTACAGTCCAAAGGGTCCCAAAGAGTCAGACACAACTAGCAACTAACACTTTCACTTTTCTTTGAGTTTCTACCAAAGGCCAAGAACTGTCCAGGTTGTGGTCTCTTTATGTCTCTCAAATCACCTCATCCCATCACCGAGTCCTCAGGTCCTGGCTTTGACATTCACCACCTCTAACAAGACACCACACCTTTCTGTGCCTCAGGGTCTCCATCTTTAAAATGGAGATGCTCATAATAATTCCAGCCTGCTAAGGTCATTGGGATGATTTAATAAAACAGTGATTGCAATGTTTGCACAGTGCCTGGCACATAAAGATGCTCATTGAATGTCCGTGATTATCTCTGTTTTGGGTGGAAAGTGGAATAATTTAGAAAAGCTAGGACACCAGTGTTTCCACTCTGCAAGCAAGGAGCTTAATACTCTGAGATTTTTTCAAGGCACCCAAATATCTAAATTTGAGTTTAGACTCAGATCTATCCAAGTACAAAACCTATCCAAGAGAGCAGAATATTATTTTGAAGTAGGTAATAAAGAGAAGAAAAAAAAATAACAAGAATTTTTATCCACATTTGGGATCCTAATAAAAAAGCAAAACTGCCTTTTGCATGGCAGCCTAAACATTTTTCACTGAGACCTTTGATTTAAGACAATTACCCCTGCTTTGGTGATAGAAAAGCTGATCTCAGTGACTCAAGAAAGTTATCCCCAAATGACAAACGGAATTAAATATCCACTCAGCTTCTCCAGATGGCCTCCGAAGCCACAGAACCACAGGACCTGATTACAGTGACAAGCACAGGGTCACGGGCCTGGCTAGAAGAGAACAAAATCCACTTTCAAACGATTCTCCAATGACTTCAATTAACTGTGGGCTAAACCAGACAGTTAGCTGTATAAGCATAGATCTCTGTGCTTTTAATTAAATTTCCTCTAGTCTAAATGCCGCTTTGAGATTTTCAGAAGGAAAACACAATATCCAGGAAATGCAATTGGATCTGATGTGGGTGTGTTGTATAGAGTTCAGGTGGACCCTACCCTCCCGGAAGCATGTGTAAAAGCGCCTTCATTCAATGGTATTTATAATTATTATTAGCAACCTTCTCATAAGACCCACACTTCTGCTCGCTCGGTTCCCATCCGTCCTATAAAGGTCAGTGAACTCCAGCCCCGGGGGCCCAATGTGGGCGGTGCTTGTTCTAAATGTAATTCTGGAACACAGCCTCGCTTGTTCGTTTCCACATTACCTATGACTACCTGCATGCAGCCCCAGCAGAGTGGAGTCCTTAGGTGGCCAGCGAAGCCTAAAACGTTTGCTGAGCCTTGTAGAGACCATGGGAGAAAGCCCCCCTGAAGAGGCTGTCGGCTGTGCTCAGGAGTCTGGACTTCATCCAGGAGGCGACAGGGAGCCAGTGAAAGGTTCTGAGGAGGCTGGGGAGTGGCCGCTGGGAGCAGGGCAGGCTGGGGCCCCAGCCCCGCCCGGGGCCACTCACCCCACCTGGGTAAGGCTGCTCGTTGCAGACTCCTGTGAGCCTACTTGGTGCTGTTGCCAGCGTGGCCAGCCCTCCTGCCAGGGAGCAGAGGCAGCCCCACGGGCCTGGGGGCAGTGCCCCTCCCCGGCCAGGCTGCAGCCCTCAGCCAGCAGCCGGAGAGACGCCAGGCTCCCCGTCCCACGCAGCTCCCAGCTGGATGGAGCTCCAGGTGCCCACGTGGCACCTGCCCCCACGGCAGACCCTCCCGCGTCCTCTTTCCCTTCCCCCATGGCCAACACCAACCTTGTCGCAAGCTCTGCTTCTGGGGGAACCAAACAAGACAGCTGGATCCTCCTCTAAGAAAGATCGCTCGGGCTGTCCCTCGGGCAGTGCTGGGATGGGAGTCTGGAAGTCTGGTTACGGCAGAAATGACGGGGCCCCGTGTCCCGGTACCCGGGCCTCCCCCACCGCCAGTCAAGCACCAGGACCCACCTCCCTCCTGGGAGTTCAGGAACCCGGTCTCCTGCGCCCACCTGCACGGCCGCCCCTGGAAGCCTAACACCGGCACCTCTTACCACCTCTGCCTTGACCACACAGCGGCCAGACGGGTCCTGCTCCTCCCCGCTCAGACCCTCCCGAGGCTTCACTTTGCTCAGAATAAAATCACCAGCCTTCGTCCGAGCTGCAGGAACCTGTGTGACCTGCGCCCGCCGCAGGGCTCACCCCGAGTCCCGCCACCCTGCTGCCCCCGCCTCACCGGCCCCCTGCTCTGTGTACAGGCCTCGTCTCCTGCTCCCGCTTCCTCCAGATCCGCCCCACGGCCCCTTCCGTCCCACGCAAAGACCCCCTTCTCATGGAGACCATTCCTGAGCACCCCGTTTTAACGGCATGTCCCCTCCTGACTTTCAACCCTCCTTCCCTGCCCGGCTTGTCCCCATTGCACCGGCCGCCGTCCGACATCAGCGCGGCTCTGACCTCCGGCCTGGCCGAGGGTTTACCTCCCCTGCTAGACCACGAGGGCTTCCCTGGTGGTTCAGTGGTAAACAAGCCGTCTGCCAAGGTGGGCAACCCGAGTCGGATCCCTGGGTGGGGAAGATCCCCTGGAGGAGGAAATGGCAGCCCACTCCAGTATCCTCTCCTGGAGAATCCCAAGGACAGAGGAGTCTGGCGGGCTACAGTCCACGGGGCCTCAGAGAACTGGACGCGACTGAGCGACTGAACAAGTAAACGAGTCTGTCTGTCTGCACTGCATCCACAGAGCCAGCAGAGCTGTGTATGGGAAGCAAGGTCCTCAGTGAATATTTATGTGGAGGAAAGAAGGGGGTAGGGAGGACTGCTCCTCTATTCCCTAACCAGAGGCATCCTCTTCTCCCCACTACTTCAGGTCCAGACCCGCTCACCCTCTCCCAGGCAGGCAGGCAGCAGAAAGGAATCGGAGAGTGAGCAGCCCTGCCTGGGTCTCAGCTCCCAGTGGGACCAGCACAGGCTGGACTTGTGTTCAAATGCCAGCTTCTCCACCGACCTGCTGAGTGACCTCAGGCAAGTTGCTAAATCTCTCTGGAGCTGAGGGAGCTCCCAGGTGGTGCTGGTGGTAAAGAATCTTCCAGCCAAAGCGAGAGACGTGGGTTCAGTCCCTGGGTTGGGAAGATCCCCTGGGTTGGGAAGATCCCCTGGGTCGGGAAGATCCCTTGGAGAAGGAAATGGCAACCCCACTCCGGTACTCTTGCCTAGAAAAACCTATGGACAGAAGAGCCTGGTGGGCTGCAGTCCATGGGGTCGCAAAGAGTCAGATGTGACTGCACACACACATCTAGGGCTGGAGGGTGGGCAGCTTGACTATTTAGGGCCCTGGGGGCCTGAGAGGAGAGCCAAGTAACACAGAGTCTGAGTTTTTGTGTCCTTGTTTGAAAGACGAGGAGAAAGATCATTTAAAAAAAGACTGTGCCTACTCACCCAAAGGACATCTTTAAAAACAGGAGAAAAAACTAAATAAAAAATAAAAACAGAAGAAGGTGCCCCCAACTTCTGAAGTCTTCCTCTAGAGCCGTCAGATCTGAGAACAGAAGTCTGTGGTTTCAGCTTAGGTTTTAGGTTTAAATTAGTTCCACCTGCATCAATTTACTAGTAAATGAGGATCATTTATATCATGTTTTGAGTAGAGCAAATTATCGTTTTCTTCGGGCAAGTCCACCAGAATGACCAAAGGGATAGTGCATGAGTTCAGGGGAGATGGTCCCATTTTGTTCGCATGACAGAAAGCCACATGTGAACCTGAACAAATTTAATTTTCTGCTCCAGCTCAATATTTGCAGCAAAGATTTTGAGAAACCAAATTGGATTTTCAGGAAACGGGATGTCTTTTAACACGTGCCACTGCAGCTGGGCAGACTCAACTTGTTGCATCCAGAGGGCAATTTCCCGGGCATGCCGAGGAGCTCGTAGTTTATGTGAACCTAAGCAGGGAAATGGGGCTTCCCAGGTGGCTCAGTGGTAAAGAACCCGCCTGCAATGCAGGAGACACAGGTTCAACCTCTGGGTCAGGAAGATCCCCTGGAGGAGGGCATGGCACCCCACTGCAGTATTCTTGCCTGGAAAAGTCCCATAAACAGAGGAGCCTGGCGAGCTACGGCCCAGGGGTTGGGTTGCAAAGAGTCAGATGTGAGTGAGCACAGAAAAGGAAAGAAACAGACCTTCAGCCGAAGCAGACGGGTAGGGTTTTAGCCAAGGTCTTGAAGCACTTTATTCCCAGGGTCTCGTGGAACTGGGAGAAATAATGACCCATCTTTCAGAAATACAGACTTTGAGGTGGAAGATATTTTGGACATCACCTAGGAGATGCACCTAGGGCTCTCTAAAACTGGCCAGGAGAGCGTTTCAGAGTAACAGTTCAGCTATCAGTTACAATGAATCCTCCTATTAAGAAAGGTATTCTTTTCAATCGATCTTTTTCATTGCATCTCAGAGAGTCTCTGTTGAGTTCCTCAACGATTCCTCTTGAACCAACAGACCTTAGGCTCCAGGACAGTAGTTTCCCCCTAGACTTTAAAAACAAACCACTGTATCCCTTTCTTTGCAGACCAAGAAGTCAGCAAGTACTTTCTGTAAAGGGCCTGAGGATACATCATTTAGAGTTTGATGTCTCTGTTGCAACTAAGCTCTGCTATTCTAGAGCAAAAGCAGACACAGACGGTAAGTAAAACTATTGAGTCGGGTGGGTCTCCACAAATCTTCATCACCAAGTTATGTCTGACTCTTTGTGACCCCATGAACTGTAGCCCACCAGGCTTCTCTGTCCATGGGATTTCCCAAGCAAGAATACTGGAGTGGGTTGCCATTTCCTCCTCCAGGGGATCTTCCTAACCCAGGTATTGAACCCACGTCTCCTGCATCAGAAGGCTGATTCTTTACCACTGAGCCAGCAGGGACAGAAGAGGGGAACTAGAAGGGGCTCCGGATGGCCTATCAACCGAGTCGTCTGTCATCTGTCACACCTCTGCCACCTGTTCATCCAGAACCTGCTCGAATACCTCCAGGGATGGGGTTCCCTTTGGAAAGCTGGAAAATTCTTCTTAATTCGGAGTTATAATTGGTCTCCCTGTGACTTCACCTATGGATTCCAGCCTCTGGAGTTTCAGAAAACAAGTCTATGCTTTTAGACACAGGACCACGTATGTGCGTGTATTTTGAGAGAAGACAGTGAGAAGGAAGGAAGGAGATTATTACATCATTCCACACTGACTCTGTGCGTCTGTTTGTGTTAGTCGCTCAGTCGTGTCCGACTCTTTGTGACCCCATGAAATGCAGCCCGCCAGGCTCCTCTGTCCCTGGGATTCTCCAGGCAAGAGTGCTGGAGTGGTTGCCATGCCCTCCTCCAGGAGATCTTCCCGACCCAGGGATCGAACCCGGGTCTCCCACACGGCAGGCAGTGTCTTTACTGCATGAACCACCAGAGGGGCCCTGGTGACTGTGTGCTGATATCTAATTAAGATTTACTGAGTGATTACTATGCGCCGGGCACTCTACATGTATCACCCCGCTTCATACTCACAGCCCCGCTGCATGAGGTAGGGATTGTTGGATGCGCTTCTTCAGATGCCAGCACCAAGGTTCAGAGAGCTGGCAGCCCCTTCCAGAGCCCCACAGATGACACTCGTCTGAGCAGGAGTCACCCCAGGCCCAAGATGGCCTGGGCTCTCGGCCAGCACACATCCCTCCCCGCTCACAGGCCTTGGAGCCTGGTCCTTTGCCTCAAAAGATTTCCCATTTGTGTTATTCAAGTACTGCTTTCCCTTTAAAAAAATTTTTTTTAAGCACAGGATTCACCCACAATCCCATCTCACACAGGTAACGATTATTACTATCTTTCATATATATAATATATATGTGCATTCATATTTATACCTATATACATCAATAGTCATAACTATGCATTCCTCATATATATATAATCTGCATGTAGACAGATGGTTCGGTTTTTTACAAAACTGAGATGATACTATGTATGTGATTTTGTAACCTGTATTTTCTACCCAACAGTCTATCTGGACCATCTTTCCATAGCAACACATAAAGCTCTGCATCAATTTTATGAGTGCCTGGCAGTCTGTCACACGGATACACCAACACGTTTCTAACTAGCCACCTCTCGTTGGACATTAATCTTCTCCAAATAGAAATGCTCCGAGACATCTTTGCACACTCATCTTCGTGTGAGTCTCCATTTCTTGGGTCACTGCCTCTGGGGAAAGTGGGTGGGGGTCACATGTGAGGTGCCGGGAAGCTTCACTGGTAACCCTGGCGCTCCTGGGAGCTGTGTGGAGAGGGCTGGCACCCCCACCCCACATGGGATGTTATCTTTTTCTAATCTTGGCCAAGCTTTCTGGCCAGGGACGAATCATACAACTACATCTTGTTCTAACGTGCTTATCTTTTATTACCAGTGAGACTGAATTTCTTCCAACGTCAGACAGTTCCAATCTGTCTCAGGCATCCTTATAGTACTACAAGATGCCTCGGGAACAAAAGACCCCAGGTGGGGTTCTGACCAGCACATGTTTTGGAGGTATCTGCCCAGGGGGTCTCTGCCTGAGGGTTCACTGGTCCCACCCAGGCGCTGCCTGGCTGCCAGGGCCTCCGAGGATTTCAGGCTCCGAAGGTGGAACAAGACCATCTGGTCGGAAGCTCGTGTGACCCAGTCACCCCCGGGTGGCACTGGACACCCCTCTGGTTTCCGTCAGCTCTGCCTGGGCTAAACCACGTGCCTGGCACCTCACCCCTTCCCTCCCTCTGCTGCCCAGAACAGCCAGAAAACTCCCTGGCTGGAGGCTGCCTGGTGCTAACTTTACCCGGGCCTGGGGGGTGGGGGAGAGCAGGTGAGGCCAGTCTGCAAACACTCGGAGGCCTCCGATCCCCCTTCCTGCTGGGTACTTCAAAGCCAGGCATTAGATGAGATTCACCTTAGCTACCAACCCTGCTCGCCCAGACGGGAAAGAAGCCGCCTGCAATGCAGGAGACCTGGGATCAGTCCCCGGGCGGGGCAGATCCCCCGGAGGAGGGCATGGCAACCCACTCCAGTGTTCTTGCCTGGAGAATCCCATGGACTGAGGAGCCTGGTGGGTGACAGTTCACGGGGTTGCAAAGAGCTGGACACGACTGAGGGACTAACACACATCAATTCACTCATGAGGCTTAATCTCTTGCCATTTTATAAACTCAGGGAATTCTTCTCATTCAAGTGCTCGGTTGCAGGTGTGACAAACCACTGCTGCTGTGAGTGCCCCACGAGGGGCGTGAGGCGTGGAGGCATCCATGCACTGTTTCCACCTGCCCAGCATCCCACCTCCTTCACGCTAAGCGGCGCCCGCCCTCCAGCCCAGATCCTCTCCAGCCCAGATCCTCTCCAGCCCTTTGCTGAGCCTTCTCCAGCCTCGGGAGGAGGCTGGGCTCCGACCGTCGTGCCTCTGCCAGTCAGGTGCCAGGCAAGTTACATAGCGTCCCACAGCCTGTTTGCTCACCACTAAAACGGGGCCACAGTAATACCTCTCCCCGTGCTGTTGTGAGGATTACAAGAGACCAGTTGGTTAACACAGTGTTATAACCTACCGTACGCAGAGCCAGCTTCGTTTTATTTTACAAGGACTGACTGAACAGCTGGTTGCACTCTAGTATAATCGCTCCTTGAATATAAAGGAGTGGGACCGCTCACAGAGAAGTTAGTTATTTGGTTTCACTGCCCCACCTCCCCGCTCCAGGCCTCAGACTTGGGCCCTTCACAAGGTTCACAATTGCTAATATTTGTTGACTTGAATCAAGAGAAGGTGGTTGAACCCACACCGGCTGGTCTGAACTGTTGAGCTCCTTCCAGCTTGCTGTGGCTCCAGCTGCGTGTCGTCTTTGGTTCATCCATTCAGCAGGCTTTGGAGAGCCCCAAATGTCCAGTCCTGTGCGGAGGAAATCCCCGGAAAGGTCAGAAAGAGGCCCTATAGTCAAGCTGCTCTGCATGCCAAAGAGGAGGCGCACACAGCCTGCAGCACTGCTGAACGGACAGACGACGGCCAGGCCGCAGGTGAGCAGACCCCTGACCCGCGCCTTGAGCCACCAGCCCAGAGCAGTCAGGGCTTGCTCAGTGACCGCCAGCTTCCCAAGCCAGTCCTTGGTTTCCCGTTTCACGGTCCCCCTATGGCACGTGTTTCAGAGGCGAGGCTGTGAATGAGATGGGGTGAGGGAGGGAGGAGGATGCTTAGCGGCAAAGGCAGAGGGAGCAGGCTTACCACTGACCGCTGTGCTGCCCGGCCTGGGAGAAGGAGAGAGAAAGACAGAGGGGAGGGAGAGACCTGAATGTGAAAGGGTCAGTCACTCAGTCATGTCCGACTCTCTGCGACCCCATGGACCATGGCCTGCCAGGCTCCTCTGTCCGTGGGATTCTCCAGGCAAGAAGACTGGAGTGGGCTGCCGTTCCCTTCTCCAGGGGATCTTCCCGACCCAGGGATCGAACCTAGGCCTCCTGCATCACAGACAACTTCTTTACCATCTGAGCCCCCAGGGTTGATAGGGAGAAACCTAAGTCCTAAATAAAGAATAAAACCTCCTCTCCAAACACAGATTTTGAACAGCCACACCTGCCTTAACAGCGGAATTAACTCCTTCCAGCCAGATCTAGGAGCCTGTGAACACCGGGAGGCTTGTTCAACACTTGACCCCCTCCCCCTGGGTCTGAGCCTGCCGCAGGCGCCCCAACATCAGACCACAGGCTGGGGGCTCAAGCAACGGGCAGTTACTGCTCCCAGTGCTGGAGGCTGGGAGCCGAGCATGGCTTGGCTCGGGTGAAAGCTCTCCTCCTGCTGGCAGGTGGCCCCCTCCTCACTGTGTCCTCACAGGGCAGGCAGAGGGCAAAGGACTGCTCTTCAGGGTCTCTTCTTAGAAGGGCGCTAATCCCGCCATGAGGACCACACCCTCAGGACCTCATCTCATGCCTCATCAGCTCCCAAAGGCCCTGTCTCCAGATGACATCGCCGTAGGGCTCCAGCACATGAATTTTGGGGAGCACAGGTTCATCCTTCCTCTGCCGCCTCACAGCTCATGTCCTTCCCACTTGTAAAATGCATTCATTCTATCCCAACAGACTCAAGAATCTTAACTCATTCCAGCATCAACTCTGAAGTCCAAAGTCATGTCTAAAGATCATTTAGACATGGGTGAGGCTTGGGGTACCATTCGTCCTGAAGCTTTGTCCTGAAGCTGGCATCCTCTACGCCAGCTGTGACCCTGTGAAACCAGACAGGGCATGTGCTTCCAAAATACACTGCTGGGACACACACAAGGGAGACATCCTCTGGGCTTCCCTGGGGGCTCAGATGGTAAAGAATCTGCCTGCAGTGCAGGAGACCCAGGTTCAATCCCTGGGTTGGGAAGATCCCCTGGAGAAGGAAATGGCAGCCCACTCCAGTATTCCTGCCTGGAGAATCCCAGGGACAGAGAAGCCTGGTGGGCTACAGTCCATGGGGTTGCAAAGAGTCAGATATGACCTAGCAACTAATACCTACACTTTTTCAGACATTCTCATTCCAAAAATGAGAGAAAAGAAGGAAGGGGTGACAGGTCCCAAACAAGTCTGAAGCTTAGCAAGGCGAATTCCTTGAGGCCTTAGGGCTTAGGAGTGATCCTAAATCCGTGGGTCTGGGCTGGGGCCTGGGAATCTGCAATCTTCATCTAAGTTCTCAAGATCCTTGTACCTCGGACTGTGGTCTATGAGCAGCCACGTGGCCGCAGTCTGAACTTGTTGCTGGTGTGGCCTCTCGGGCCCTACTTACAACCTCCTGAATAAGAATCTGTATTTAAACCTATGGTGTTTCGTCCTGGAGGAGGGCAGGGCAGCCCACTCCTGCATTCTTGTCTGGAGAATCCACATGGACAGAGGAGCCTGGCAGGCTACCGTCCGTGGGGTCGCAGAGAATCGGACACGACTGAGCAACTCAGCGCAGCAGGGCGTTTTGTGTGCACATTAAACCTTGAGAAGCCGTGTGCGAAGCATTCCCATGGAAAGAACACAAAGGCCACTTGGAAGGACTTCTCTGGTGGCTCAGAGGTAAAGAATCCGCCTACCAATGCAGGAGACATGGGTTTGATCCCTGGTGCGCGAAGACGCCACCTGCCGCAGAGCACCTGAGCCCAGGCGCCGCCACTATTGAGCCTGTGCTCTAGAGCCCGGGAATCGCAATTACTGAAGCCCAAGCGCTCTACAGTTCGTGCTCGGCAACAAGAGAAGCCCCGGCGATGAGAAGCCTGAGCACTGCGCCCAGAGAGCAGCCTCCACTCCCCACAGCTAGAGGAAGCCCATGTGCAGCAGCGAAGACCCAGCACAGCCAAAAATAAATAAATAAAAATTTTAAAAGATACCACTTGCAGTATAACAAATAACAGCAGTGAAATAGGCAGGGTTCAAAGTGCTTCATGTGTAGTAATTCATTTATGGGTCAAAATAACTGTTATTATCCCCATCTTACAGATGAGAAGCATGAGGCGCAGATCAGTGAGATCACTCGAGTGTCTCAGAGCTGGCACGTGCTGAGGCCGAGATTCAAGACCAAGCCGACAGCACCTGCTGCCCTCCCTGAAGCTGGTGTGTTCACCTGGGAACAGACAAGCCCTGGGTCATCCTGCTGCCCTCCTGAACCCAGATTACCTCAATCCAGGCTTTCAACCCCTCTGCCAAAATGCCGGAGCTGCACTTAGTCCAGCATGTCCTGTAGCTCAACATTAACAACACATACAAAGCACATTGATTTTCCAGGAAGAAAGTGGTTGTGCAGATTTGGGTATAATCATTAGATTTCTAAGGTCAACCAACTTAGAGGGAAAAAAAAAAAAAAACAGTGCATGCAAGAAGCCATGCCCGGGGACTCACAGGAGCCCCGTGATTCAATCAGTTCTCTATCTCAAATCTGCTCTGAGAATTATCAACACATTCCAGAAGGTTCTGGGGCAAGAATGGAGAACAAAGGAGATGAAGAGTCATTGGTACTGGCCTCCAGCCATAAGGACTTGTTTGCACACTTTTATGTGGTTTGCCCTCCAGACTGAAACTATTTTATAAACCAAGCACTGTTCTTTGAACTTAAAATACCAGAACATTAAAAAGCACATAAAACAGGACTGAAGTGCTTCATCGTGTCCCACCACTGCCGGCGAGGAGTTGGTTGTATCTTTGTATTTAGAGATTCCTTTCTCACACCATTGCTGCCGCAGAGTTACCAGGTCGTTCTGCTCCTGAGAGCAACCCTAGAATTTAGTCCCATTTCCCCAAAGACAAATAGCCATGAGATTATCAGAAGTTCCTCATGCCCTTCTACCAAGGAGATGCCAAAAGCAGGTTAATACAAGCATCATATGAAGAGGTGGTCTGCCTAAGACTTCCCTGGGCACAAGCCAAAGAACAGAATAGCCATTAGCTGGTTACTCATAAATCAGAAGGCTTTATCAACGCAGAGGATCAATGCAGGCAAAACAAGGCTGGTAGGCAGACTCAGCAGTGGGAATTGAAAGTTTTCTGTGTCCTAGAAAAAGATAGGGAGTGATGCCCCAATGGAGATGGGTGATTAAGGATCTGCAGACTTCAGGCCCATAGGAGATTGTTTTCTCTCTAGTTCCATGCAACAGGAAAGATAAGGGCAATAAATGAAAATGTCACAACACAACCAGGAACAGAACAGACCGTATCTGGAGGCCAAAGAAAGGATTCCCCTTTGATCAAAATGGACTCTGTGTTTGTACATGTCAGCAGAGAGCAGGCCCCGTTTCCAAGAGGCTCCGAGAGAGCCCTGGACCCACGCATCTATTTGTCTCTGGTGTTGACATAAGCATTCTGACAAAAGCTGGGACCAGCCAACCAGAAATTCAGCCAGGGGCCCGCCCTTTGGGACTGGCCTCTGAAAGTCTGACCAAGTGCAAACGCCATTTTTAATAAAGGATAAAGAGCTCACTGTAACACTATAACAGCAACAAAAACTTGCATGATCAACAGGAGGAGACTGGCTAAATAAATATGTATCTATCCAAACTGTGAGAATTAGAAGTTCAAAGAATGTCTAACAAACTGGGGAAAACACTTAGGAGTCGATGACAAGTGGCGGTGGGGCGGGAGGAGTAGGACCCACTGGCTTCTCTGTGCCTGTATAGATACATCTTCAAGGGAAAAGATAAGCTAGAAGAATAATCATCAAAAGTACCTATCTTTCAATGGTGGAAATGTGGGTGGATTTTTTCCTTTTGTCTGTCTGCATTTTCTAATTTTCCATAATGAGCATGAAATACCCTTAGGATTAGCAAAAATAAAGGCTATGCATTAAAAATACATCTCTGGTGTTGTTTCCTAATAGCAGTTACTGTTGACTGAGAGTTTAATATTTGCTTTATATATGTTATTTTATTACATGGCTTTAAAAAGCACACACAAGAGGCAGGTACTATCATTTGCACTGGCTCTTGGAGAAATAGAAGCTTCCAGACATTAGATGCCTGACCTGTAGCTCAGTTACCACTAAGGGACAGAGCTGTTTCCAACGAGGCTGTGCCTGGTACCAATATCCTTGCTCTTAACCCCAATGCAGGCCCAGAAAGGAAAGCCTTGGGTAGGGTTGCCAGATCAGCTACAGGACGTCCAGGTAAATTTGAATTTCAGGCTCACGATGAATGCTGGTTTTTTCTTTTCTTTTCTTTTTTTTTTTTTTAGTAAAGTAGTATGTCTCATGGACTTCCCTGGTGGCTCAGTGGTAAAGAATCTGGCTGCCGATGCAGGAGACACAGGTTCCATCCCTGGGTCAGGAAGATCCCTGGAGAAGGAAATGGCAACCCCACTCCAGTAATCTTGTCTGGGAAATCCCATGGACAGAGGAGCCTAGTGGGCTACAATTCATGGGATCCCAGAGTCAGACACGACTGGGGAACTGAGCATAGTATGTCCCATACAAAATTGTTCGTCATAATTATTTATCTTTCAGATCAATCTGCTGACACCGAGTTGTGATGAAGGAAAGTGCAGCGTTTTTTTTAAGGCACCAAACAAGGGGTCTGGGTCAGCTAGTGCTCAAAACACCCAATCTCCCTGATGGGCTTCAGTAAAGCATTTTTAAAGAGCAGGTGAGGCAGGGGAGTCCCAGGGTATCTGACTGGCTCATGTACAATTCTCTGATTGGTTGATGGTGGATAACAGGGTGGTATCACAGGGATTAACATTATCAATCCCTAGGGTTCAATAGGTCTGGGTACTACGTGCTCGTGGTCATTAAACACTTAATTTCTTCCATTTGATGGGGATTTCAGCATCTGTAAAATAACTCAGGAAATGTGCATCCAATACTATTATCTGGGCACTTTAGAGTGGAGCTAAAGCAGCAATATGGGAGAGGGGTCTGTCCTAGGAAGGCTCCATAGGGTCCTGCTCAGTTACAATCTAACTGGGGATCTTGTTTGTTTTCTGTAGGGAAATGACTTCTATCTGCAAACTGCCGTGGGGGAAGCTTGAAAGCAATGCAGCAATCCTGAGATTTTAGAAAAAGTGAAATTCAGGCCCCAAAGCTCCTCCAACAAGGACCAGGAACCACATCAGCTCCCAGACAGGCTCGGAGGAAATCACCACGTATCTCAGGATCCCTTTTGTTACACCCTACTATGAAAGAATCAGATATGCAGATGACAGCCACCCTTATGGCAGAAAGTGAAGAAAAACTAAAAAGCCTCTTGATGGAAGTGAAAGAGAAGAGTGAAAAAGTTGGCTTAAAGCTCAACATTCAGAAAACTAAGATCAGGGCATCTGGTCCCATCACCTCATGGGAAATAGATGGGGAGACAGTGGAAACAGTGTCAGACTTTATTTTTGGGGGCTCCAAAATCACTGCAGATGGTGACTGCAGCCATGAAATTAAAAGACACTTACTCCTTGGAAGGAAAGTTATGACCAACCTCGATAGTATATTAAAAAGCAGAGACATTACTTTGTCAACAAAGGTCCGTCTGGTCAAGGCTATGGTTTCTCCAGTGGTCATGTATGGATGTTAGAGTTGAACTGTGAAGAAAGCTGAGCACTGAAGAATTGATGCTTTTGAACTGTGGTGTTGGAGAAGACTCTTGAGAGCCCCTTGGACTGCAAGGAGATCCAACCAGTTCATCCTGAAGGAGATAAGTCCTGGGTATTCATTGGAAGGACTGATGCTGAAGCTGAAACTCCAATACTTTGGCCACCTCATGTGAAGAGTTGACTCACTGGAAAAGACCCTGATGCTTGAAGGGATTGGGGGCAGGAGGAGAAGAGGATGACAGAGGATGAGATGGCTGGATGGCATCACCAACTCGATGGGCATGAGTTTGAGTAAACTCTGGGAGTTTGTGATGGACAGGGAGGTCTGGCGTGCTGCATTCATGGGGTCACAAAGAGTCGGACACGACTGAGCGACTGAACTGAACCGATGAAAGAATCTGGGGCTTTGCTGACTGATACAAGTTGGCTGCCTGCTTCAGACAACCCCATTAAAAGAGAAGGATGCCTGGAATTCATAGGCCCCACCAAGCAACAGAGCTAAGCTCTTAAAAACCACCCCTCAGAGCACACCTACATTTGTCTGGCTTTGCTGTCAGCAGTCAGGGTGAGACATGACTCACAGCCCCCACCCCACCCCCTTTCCATGGGGCTCATGGTGACAACTCCACGATCTTCAACCCCAAACTCAGACCAACAGTTCTCACTCTGGTTGCCCATTAGGATCATAAGGGGAAATTCAAAACATACTGACACTCAGGTCACTCCTAGAAATTCTTTTTTTTTTTTTTTTGGCTAAGTCCTGCAGCATGTGGGATCCTAGTTCCCTGACCAGGAATTGAACCTGGACCCTGTGCATTGGAAGGTGCGTTCTTAAGCACTGGACCACCAGGGAAGTCTCACTCCCAGAAATCGGATTCGTTTGGCCGAAATGGGTGCAAGTGTGGGTATTTTATATTCGCACACTAGGTGACCCCAATGGCTCAGTGAGGGTTAAATATCACTGCACTGGACCAACCCTTAATGACCCAGAGGGTGAGGACAGTGGGCCCCACGGGGGTGGATGTCAGATCGATCTGTCAAACGGAGACACCAGGTAAAGCTTGCTAGAATGCTTAAGCAGGATCGGCTCGGAGGGTGCCTCCCATAGAAAATACTTGTCAAGTGTTACTAAATATTTCTCTCCCTAGAACCAAACAGGTTGGCTAACATGTATTACATACCTGTTTATCCCATTTAGTCCTCGGAACAGCTCTCCGAAGTAGATATCACCATTTTCCCCATTTATAAGATGAGAAAACTGAGGCAGAGAAAGGGGATCTCTTTCTCAAGATTACCAGCTGGCAGTGGTGTGGGGCGGGCTGGGAACTAAGACCTGAACCCAGCTATTCCCACTCCAGACCCCTGGCTTTCAATCTCTTCCTTGTACTATTTTCCTGCTTAAAGAGCTACTGAAGGGCAGTGACGTCCTCTGCCTCCCCACTCCTGGCCCTTGCCTGGCTGTCCCCTGGCCTTGAAGGCCAGTCTCTTCTCTGCCTACAAGTCGTAACCCTCCCAGGAAAGCAGTGGTCCTCTCCAGGCTCTTCCAGACGTCACAGGGAGTGTCCATCCATCCGTTCATTCATCCTTCCCGTTCTTAAAAAGACATGGAGTGAGCATCTAGTGCCAGGGACCATGCTAGACACTGGATAGAAACACTGGGGAATCCTGCTAGAGCTTGAGGCCCTGTGGGGGAGACCAAAAAAAAAAAAAAAAAAAAAAAACCCCACACAAATATATAACTGCAAACTGCAGCAACAGCTCCAAAGGGAGCTTTCACCTGACCCTGAGCACGAGAAGGCATCTGATGGTTTTACACTGAGGCCAGTGATTTGTCTTTCTGCCTGTTGAGTGGAGGATGCATTGACTCGGGGCTGAAGATGGAGGAAGTGAGGTTGGGGCCAAGGCTAAGGAAGGCGGCTAAAGGAGGAATCCGGATAAGACAGGAAGGGGCGTGGCCAAGTGTGGGCTAAGACAGGAAGGGGCGTGGCCCAGCATGGGCTAAGACAGGAAGGGGCGTGGCCCAGCATGGGATACGACAGGAAGGGGCGTGGCCCAGCGCGGGTGAGAAGCGCGCCACTGCAGCTTTTAATGCGTGGTGATTGCGACTGGCTTTGGCCCGTGCGACACTCTGCGGTGTTTTTACTGTGTCTTGTTTCATTATTGTATAAATTCTCCAGGGTGATATTCTGAATTTTTAACAATTGGGAGCCCCACCAGGGGGCCTGACCTATCAGAAGAGACTGTGACTCCAGGGCAGCTCATCAACTGGGTTAGGCATTGACCCTTTCACTGCTGGATAATGGGGAAGTCCCAGGGGAACAACCTGGGTGGAGGAAGGGTTTGCAATATAACAACTTGTTGACTATATTTTAACAACCAGTATTAAAACCAAGCGGTTCAGGACTTCCCAGATGACCCAATGGTTAAGAATCCCCCTAGCAATGCAGGGGATGGGGGTTCGATCCCTGGCCAGGGAACTAAGACCCCACCGGCCGTTGAGCTACTAAGTCCGTGCAGCACCTACTGAGTCCATGCATCACAACTAGAGAATCTGCTAGCCGCACCCAAGACCCAATGCAGAAAATAGGTAAATAAAACTTAAAAAAGAAAAAAAGAAAAGAAAATGAGAAAATTGTACTTAAATAAAACCCCAAAGTGGTTCATATCAGCTAAGGCTGACTTCCTCACTAGGTTTCTAGCTTCTAGAAACAAAGATAGACTTATTCAAGATGAATTAGCTAGGCATTAGTCACACAGGTACCCCTTCCCAGGGGAAATGCCCTTGTGAAGGTTTGGCCTCCCTTGGGCCAACGTGCAGGTAGACGTTCAGTCTTGCATACTCAAACACTCTACAGGTATTTCCTGATGTTATTATTATTATCCCCACTTCATGTTTGTTGTTGTTGTTTACTCACTCAGTCGTGTCTGACTCTCTTGCGACCCCATGAACTATAGCCCATCAGGCTCCTCTGTTCATGGGATTCTACAGGCAAGAATTCTAGAGTGGGTTGCCATTTCCTTCTCCAGGGGATCTTCCCAACCCAGGGATCAAACCTGGGTCACCTGCATTGCAGGCAGATTCTTCACTGAGCCACCAGGGTGGAGCCACTATGAGTTAGAAGTAATTCAAGTTGAATTATACCTTTCTGGGTCCCACGGAGGGGACACCTTTCCTCCAAATGAAGCCCCCGGCTCCGTGTCACTGGTTCTAACAGCCTTCTTCCAAAGGCTGCATTTCTTCCCGTAACTACTCTGCTGCGGGCTTTCCAGGTCTGTTATGTAAAAATACACTTAACTTTCATGGGGTGTGTAGTGCTCTCATCATAAACCATCTCCTCTCTCCCCGGATTAGGGGAAGGACTGGGACACGGGGTGGGGCTAGGGGGAAGTGTGTGTACGGCCAAGCCTGGACCTTGTGGTGAAAACTCATACCACCAGGTACCTCCCCAGCTGCTGCTGCTGCTGCTAAGTCACTCAGTCGTGTCTGACTCTGCGACCCCATGGACTTGTAGCCCACCAGGCTCCTCTATCCATGGGATTCTCCAGGTGAGAATACTGGAGTGGGTTGCCATGCCCTCCTCCAGGGGATCGTCTTGACCCAGGGAACAAACCAGCGTCCCTTGTGTCTCCTGCAGGCTCTTTACCACTAGCGCCAGCTGGGAAGCCCAAGCCAAACAATATTACCCTGAAGCCTTTAAATCTGCCCCACTGTGTTGGTGGGGAGTAAGACAGGATGCTAGAGGGCTTCCCCAACGGCTCAGATGGTAGAGTCCACCTTCAATGCAGGAGCCACAGGAGACACGGGTTCGATCCCTGGGTCAGGAAGACCAAGACCCCCATGGAGGTGGAAATGGCAACCCACTCCAGTATTCTTGCCTGGAGAATTCCATGGACAGAGGAGCCTGGCGGGCTGTAGTCCGAAGAGTCAGACATGACTGAGCGACTGAGCACACACAAGACAGGAGACGGGTCCCCCTGACATGGATTTAAACCAGCAGCCCCACCTCTCCACATCGCCATCATCTGGACCACTGCCGAAATCTCCTTGCTCCAATTTCCTCCAAGTTTACTCTGCGTTGCCCTTGGCCAGCTGGACATTATTTCACATAGTGACCCCAGCTCATCACAGCCCTGCTGCAAAACCTCAGAGGCTCTTAGAACTGCCCTTAGAATAAACCTCCCGCCCTTGCCCAGCCTCTTGGTCTGGTCCTGCCTTTAAATCTTAATGAACAAGTTGATCTCGGTAATAAATGGTTAGGAGTATTTTGTTTCTGTTTTGCAGATAAAGTAGCAGCTAAAGCCATCAGCTCTGGAGTCACATGGCTCATTCATTCATCAGTTCAGCCAGCGTCAGATATTTAGTGACGGCCTGCTATGCGCCAGGCTTGTTCCGGGCCCCAGGGGACTGCTGAACAAGACACAGCTCCTGGCCGGGGCTGCTTTCCAGGGCATGCAGTCCGCGGAGCAGCACAGGAGCCAGGGTTTACAAGGGCTCCGCGCCCTTTCATGCTCTGCTGTGGCCCTCTCAAGATTCGCAGTCATTTTTGGACACAGTCCTGGCTGCACCTACAGGGAGCTCATGTTCTCATGGGGAGTCGGGCACTAAATAGAACCCTGATTTCAGGCCATGAGAAGTGCCAGGAAGAAAGTAAGCTATATTAACACGTATATATTGAATCTAGAAGAATGGTACTGATGAATCTATTTGCAGGACAAGAATAGAAATGCCAGATGTAGAGAACAGACTTGTGGGAGGGGGTTGGGGGGAGGAGAGGGTGGGACACATGGAGACAGGGGCGTTGACATACATACCCTGCCACGTGTGGAATAGCTGGCAGCGGGAAGCTGCTGTATACACAGGGAGCTCGGCTCCGCGCTCTGTGACGGCCTAGAGGGCGGGGTGAGGGGTGGGGCTTGGGACGCAGGCTCAGAAGGGAGGGGATGTGTGTACACTTAGAGCTGATTCACGCTGTGGAACAGCAGAAACTAACACAACGTTGTAGAGCAATTGTCCGCCAATTAAAAATAAATTTAAGGGACTTCCCTGCTTGTCCAGTGGTTGAGAATTTGCCTTCCAGTGCAGGCGACACAGGTTCAATACCTGGTCAGGGAACTAAGACCCTACAAGCCACAGGGCTTGCATGTCACAACAGATCCTGAACACCACAACTAAGACCTGGCCCAGCCAAATATATAAATATATGTGTCCATATATATTTTTAAATAAACTCTAAAATGTAACCTAAGGTGTGTACTGGCTGGTGACGGCAGGAAGTCCTCCCTGAAAAGGTGACAGCAGGGAAGTCCTCCCTGAAAAGGTGATAGCAGGAAGTCCTCCCTGAGCAGAGGAGAGCAGGGAAGTCCTCCCTGAGAGGGTAAGAGCAGGGAAGTCCTCCTGAAAGAGTGACAGGAGGGAAGTCCTCCTGAGAGGGTGGCAGCCAGCCAGAGCCCTCAGCCAGGAGCAGAGCGGTGGGTGGGAGAATCTTTCAGGCAGGAGAAAGAAGAGCAAGCGGTGGGGCCCTGGAGCAGGAACAGGCTGCTGAGCTGGGAGAGCCAGGGGGCGGGGCCCGGCCGGGTCAGCCCCTGCCACCCCCATTCCACCCCCAGCAAGGCAGGGGCTGCTGAAAGCAGCTGGGCCCGCGTCAGAGCTCCAGGCCCAGCCTGCCAGACCTGAGACTGATCCCGAACCAGAGAACTCCCCTCCCTCCCTCCCAGCGCCCCCACCCAGCCCCGGTTCTGCAGCGGAGGGAGGTTTCTAGCCGAGCACTGAGCTCTGCAGCTCGAGGGCTCGCCTCTCAGGAGGGTCTCGGAGCTCGCGTCCCCACGCTACAGAGGGGGTGGGGGCGTGGGGGTGCCGGCTACGTCCTCCAGGGCACGTGGTGGGGGCCCAGCTGGGAAAGGAACAGCGCCCCCAGCAGCCCTCGGGGTCGGAGAGCTCGGCTGTGTTTCTGAGAAACCCCCACTCACTTCTCTGGACCCGTTTTGTGTCTAATTTGAGGCCCAACCACATTGCTTCCCCCAATTCTTTCATTCGGAACCGTGCTCATAATACACTACTGTACTGTTATTCATTTTTCAAGAACTGGATTGTGATTTCTTTTTCTTAAAGACTTTTAAAAGGAATCATTGTATTGATACCTTATACTTGCCATAAACAAAAGGTAACCACTTTGTAATATCCACGTGATTCAGTTCTACCTAGATACTGACCCTGGTCTCCAGTGCACTCTTTGTTTAATAGGGAGCATGCTCAGCCACTCAGTCATGTCTGACTCTGTGACCCCACGGACTGGAGCCCGCCAGGCTCCTCCCGTCCATGGAATTTTCCCAAGAATACTGGAGTGGGTTGCCATTTTGTTTAAAAGAGAGATCATAGGCACTCCCTGGCGGTCCAGCGGTTAGGGCTCTGCACTTCTTCTACTGCAGGGGGTAAAGGTTCGATCCCTGGTTGGGGAACTAAGATCCCACATGCTGCTCTGCCTGGCCAAAAATAAATAAATATAAAAGGGAGATCGCATGGTTGGGGGAGTCCTTTCACAATGAATATGTCTATCAAAGTGCCACAATATACATTTTAAATATCTTATAATTTTATTTGTCAATTGTACGTGAATCATGCTGTATAAATAAATAAAAGAGAGAGTCCCAACTGTTAGAAAGAGATTAAAGAGACTAAGGATGCTAGGAGCAGACATTGTCCCGTAAGTAACAACAAGAACAAAAAAACTGAAAAAGAATAGAAAAGGGAACATTTCACTCTGTGATGCAATCTTGTTTAGCACCATCTTAAAGTGATTCTCCTCTCCAAGAAATGAAACCCAGCTCTGTCCAACTTCAGTCAAGATGAGAGTCTGCTATGGAGCTGGTTACTAGGAACCCACCAATGCTCCAGGAGGGCCAGAGACCCAGGCAGGGGCCACGGTGCCCAAAGCCTCCCGCAAACCCAGGGCAATTCCAGAGGCCCACGCTGCCCAGCACTGCCAGCGCCATGGAGACTGAACGGGGCCCCTAGCGGGAGCCCTGCTGTCAGCATCACCTCAAGGAACAGGACGTAGCTGCAGCTACCCCCTCCTACCAGTGTGACCGGGACTTCACTTCTTGTTCTTGGGCTTACGCTCAGGTGTCTCCGACTCTTTGTGACCCCATGGACTGTAGCCTGCCAGGCTCCTCTGTTCATGGATTCTCCAGGCAAGAATACTGGAGTGGGTTACTATGCCCTCCTCCAGGGGATCTTCCCAACCCAGGGATTGAACCCAGGTCTCCCACATTGCAGGCGGATTCTTTTCCATCTGAGCCACCACGGAAGCCCAAGAATACTGGAGTGGGTAGCCTATCCCTTCTTCAGGAGAACTACCTGACCTAGGAATCAAACCAGGGTCTGCTGCATTGCAGGCAGATTCTTTACCCGCTGAGCTGCTGCTGCTGCTAAGTCGCTTTAGTCATGTCTGACTCTGTGCGACCCCATAGACGGCAGCCCACCAGGCCCCTCTGTCCCTGGGATTCTCCAGGCAAGAATACTGGAGTGGGTTGCCATTTCCTTCTCCAATGCATGTATGCATGCTAAGTCACTTCAGTCGTGTCCGACTCTGTGCAACCCTATGGACAGCAGCCCTCCAGGCTCCTCTGTCCACAGGATTCTCCAAGCAAGAATACTGGAGTGGGTTGCCATTTCCTTCTCCCACCAGCTGAGCTACTAGCTTCTAATTAAAAATCTGGGTGGGTTCATCTGATTGACAGGACTGGGCTCATGCCACTGTCCCCTCACTGCAGAAATGGCTGGGAAAATGAGTACTTGACATCTTCAGCCTCTATCATGAGAGGTGGATTTTTGTCTTAGGATATAGGAGATTCCCCCGGCACAGAAAGGGGGTTTGAACACCAGTGTGGAAGTGGGTTCACACCGCAGCCTGGCCACTCTCCACTGAAACTCCGCCGACAGGGTTGGCCCTGGGCTTACACTCAGGAACTCAGATGTGGGGAGGGGGTCCCACCCCTATGAACTGATGATAATGGCTCGTTACACCAAAAGTGTTTGTACACATGAGGTGGTTCGTGTTGGACCCCTGCGGTCCTCCTGGGACCAGGAGGAAAATCGGGCACCAGGCACAGGCTGCCTATGTGAGCAGCCGCCACTGCAAACCCTGGGCACTGCGTCTCTAAGGAGCTTCCCTGGTGGGCAACACTCCACAGGCACCGTCACCCTCGTGGCTGGGGAGCTAACGGCCTCCCAGGGGCCTCCCGGGACAAGATGCCTGGAGCTTGCACCTGGTTTCCTCTGGACGCTGCCCCACATGCCTTTTGCCTTTGCTGGTTTTGCTCATCATCTTTTCACTGGAATGAGTCACAAGCACAGGGGGATCATTGCTGAGTCCGATGAGTCCTCCCAGGGGGCGCGGAGGTCTCAGGGACCCCACATACCACCAGTGTCATGGCCTCCGAGAAATGCCAGCTCACCGAAGTCCCGACATGCTCGAGGTTCCCAAGTCTCCCGGTGACTCTTCAAGGCAGGGCTGTGACGCAGATGCGGCAGTCTGGCTGGCCCTGTTCACAGGGCGGGAAACTGAGGGGAGGGGCCTGCCAAGACCTCAGGGTCAGCAAACCGAGCTGAGGCCAGTGCTCGAGCCCTGGGGGGCTCCCCGCAAGACTCTCTCCAAGCTTAGAAGCCTGGGTCGGATTTGTTCCACCAGCTGAATCCTCTGTGCAAGAAAACCATTCCAGGCAGCCTGAGCCTTCTTGCAAATGGAAATGATATTTCAGTGGTGTCTGCACCCAACAGAGCGCACACAGGACATTTCCCACCATGGCCGCCTGACAATTAAATGGGTGTCCCCTCTCCTTGTGCTTCCCAGGTGGTGCTGGTGGTAAAGAACCCACCTGCCAGTGCAGGAGATGAGACCTCGGTTCGAGACCTTGGTTCGATCCCTGGGTCAGGAAGATCCCCTGGAGGAGGGCATGGCAACCCAATCCAGTGTTCTTGCCTGGAGAATCCCCATGGACAGAGGAGCCTGGTGGGCTACAGTCCATGGGGTCACAAAGAGTCGGACGTGACTGAGCTACTTGGCATACACACGCCCCACCCTTTACAGCAGCATGTCTCCAGGCTGGGACCCCAGAGTGCCTGCATCTGGATCAGAATCAGCTGGTGCCTTGCTTAAAATGCAGATTCTCAGGCCTCAACTAGACTTACTAAAGAATGCCTAGCAGGCGAGCCAAGCCTGTCATGAGTAAGCTCCCTGAGGAGTGTGTGTGGTCAGCATGGAGCCCACTGCATCGTAAGCCCTCTGTAAGTAAAAACTGGACCAGAGAAAGCACAGACCGCGGACGTTGAGATAAAGGTCCGTACTTCAGCTGGGTGTGGGTCCAGCAACACGCGTACGTGTGTGCTGAGTCACTTCAGGCATGTCCAACTCTCTGCAACCCTATGGACTGTAGCCCGCCAGGCTCCTCTGTCCATGGGATTGTCCAGGCAAGAATACTGGAGTGGGGAGCCATGCCCTCCTCCTGGGGGTCTTCCCAATTCACCGCTCAAATCCACATCTCTTGTGTCTCCTGCATTGGCAGCTGGGTTCTTTACCATTAGCGCCACCTGGGAAGCCCCAGCAGTGTATTTGGAGGCAATTCTGAATATTGAGAAGCTGACGTTCTCAGAAATAGCTTACCCGACTGGAAACTGTTTGCTTTCAGCTAAACTCACAACAGGTGGAGTTTTGCCCCTTTTCTCATTGC
Source organism: Muntiacus reevesi (assembly GCF_963930625.1). Taxonomy (NCBI): domain Eukaryota; kingdom Metazoa; phylum Chordata; class Mammalia; order Artiodactyla; family Cervidae; genus Muntiacus; species Muntiacus reevesi. The sequence goes on along the minus strand of NC_089250.1, from coordinate 76,630,526 downwards.
TTTTAATGTATGGAGCCTGACCTGTTTTCCTTAATGCTTGTAGGAGGCTGCATGGTGGCCCCCCAAAAGATCTGTCATGCCCTCGTCTCTGGAACCTGTGAATTCTACCATATTTGGTAAAAGAGTGAATACTGCCGTATAAGGCAAAAGATGTGATTTAAGGATTTTGAGAGGAGGAGTTTATCCTGGATTATCTGCTTGGGCTCCAAATCCAATGACAAAACCACTGTTATAAATCCACACTCATAAGAGTGGGGCCGAGGCAGGCTTGGCAGATGGGAGTGGAGACCGTGATGTGAGGATGGAGAGACGGGGGGTTGACTCCGCTGCCGTCAAGAAATGCCGCAGCCCGAGCTGGAGAGGGAGAGAAGAGCGTCCCCTCGAGCCTCCAGAGGGAGTGTGGCCCGCTGACACCTTGCTTTCAGATTCCTTGGCTTCCAGCCCTATGAGGGAATACACTTCTGTGTTATTAAGCCACCTTCTGTATAAGAACTTGTTACGGCAGCCACAGAAAACTAATACAGCCATGAAAATGATTGCAGACATTAGAAAGGGAAGTGAAGTCCCTGCATTGGCCCCCACCCCAGGGCCTTTGCACATGCCAGCCCTTCTGCTCCGTGCTCCGTCCCAGCTCATCAGGGCCCAGCTCCTTCTCACGGTTCCTGTCCCTGCCTGAACGTCACCTCCACACAGAAGCCCTCCCCGAACCCAGGCTCCCAGGAGAAGGCGCTGCCGGTCACTCTCCGGCTTCTTACCCCACTTTTACTTACCACAATATAAAACAATCTGTCAACCTGTTTACTCAGTGAGTGGAACCTGGTCGGTCTTGTTTGTGACCACAGTCCCCCTGCAAAGTACCTGGTGGGGGTTAAATACATGTGCTCACTGGAAGGAGTCAATGTTATTTTATACTGAAACAGAGAAACACAAACTCTATATGATCACATTTAATATTCCAAAGAACTCTTTAGCTACAAAGATGTCTCCTCACTATATCCCAGCCCTCCAGGCCACACGGTCCCTCCCTTCGGCCACAAGGTCAGGTAGATGGGAAGCTGAGGCCCGGAAGGATTCGATCTCTGGCCCCATCATACGAGCTATCTCTGTGTGACCTTGGATTTACTGTCTCTCTGAGACGAGGTGACCTCCTTAGTAAAAGGAGGAATTTTATCTACTGCCGGCACTGGGTCCTGTTTATGAAGTCATTTCAAACTGCCCAACCCTGTGCTAAGCCTTTCCCCCCCCCCCCCCGCCCCTGTAGTATAATTGACCTATTATATTGATTTCAGGTATACAACATAGTAATTCAATATTTTTATAGATAACATGTCAAAGTTACAAAACATGCACTATTTTCCCGTGCTGTACATTCCATCCATACAACATTTATTTTATACCCAGAAGTTTGTACCTCTCAATCCCCTGCTCCTGTCTTGCCCCTACCCGCTTCCTCTCTCCCCTCTGGCAACCGCTAGTTGTTCACTGTACCTGTGAGTCTGTTTCTCTTTTGTCCTGTTTGTTTTATTTTTTAGATTCCTCATATAAGTGAAAGCATACAGTATTTGTCTTTGTCTGACTTATTTCACTAAGCATAATACCTTCTGGGCTTCCCTGGTGGCTCAGACGGTAAAGAATCCACTTGCAATGTGGGAGACCTGGGTTCAATCCCTGGGTCCAGCAACTTCCCTAACTTCCCCTGGAGAAGGGAATGGCAACCCACTCCAGTGTTCTTGCCTGGAGAATTCCATGGTCAGAGGAGCCTGGAGGGCTACAGTCCGTGGGGTCACAAAGAGTCAGACACGACTGAGTGACTAACATACAAACACACACACACAACAATACCCTCCAGGTCCATCCATGACCTAAGCTAAACTCATCACAGGCACACTCCTATTTCGTCCATATGATAATCCTATGGGAGAGGGGGTTACTATTGTGCACCTCGTTAATGGATGCAGAAACCGAGGCATACGAAAGCTTCATCACTGGCTTGGGGTTGCAGAGCTAGTGAGGTAGAACCCAGACTCTGGAGTTATATACCAGGACACTGTTCTGCTCAAGATGCCCACAACTCCCAACGTTCTCACTCACTCTGAACAGTTGGCTGAGAGAGACTTAAATCACTGACAAACGCCTGCACAATGGCACACACCTGCTAGTCTTTAATCAGAGTCAATGTCTGGGGAAGCTGTTTTCTTGTTTCACTTGCCTTTGAAAACTTGTTGCAAAAGTCAGCGTGCTGAAAGCCTGAACTTCTCTGCCCCTAAATCAAAGGGCAAGTGCAGAGACTTCCCTGGTGGCCCAAAGGTTAAGAATCTACCTGTCAATGCAGGGGACGTGGGTTTGATCCCTGGTCTGGATGATCTCATGTGGCACAGAGAGACTAAGCCTGTGCGCCATAACTACTGAGTCCTCACCCCAGAGCTCATGAGTCGCAACTACTGAACCCACGTACCACAGCTACCGCAACCCAGGTGCCTAGAGTCCACGCTCCACAACAACAGAATCCAGCACAACTAGAGGGTGGCCCCCACTCACTACAGCTAGAGAAAGCCCGCATGCAAAAATGCAGACCCGACACAGTCATAAATAAACAATTTTTTTTAAAAGGGACAAGTGCAAATTTTCTCTGTAAATACACATGGGGGAGAACGTTCTCGTTATCATGGCCCTTGCATTCTTTGCTCTCCAACCCCTGCTTCTCTCTCCACAGCAGGCAGACAGACCGATCTACAGGTGGGGGGAATGTAAAGAGCCCCTGAATTATTTACTATTAAAAGGCACTGAGCTGCCAGCTTCCTCTCTGAATTATTTAGCGCTGCCATGTAAAGCTGTGTATGCGCAATCACAGCATGTTCCATTCACGTTAGCTCTGTGGAAAGCGGCTTTGTTCTAGGCAGTGTGACAAGCTCCCTGTCTCTTTGGCACCAGCTATTCTGTCCATCCTGAAGTCAGGAATAGCTGATGTCATTTGCTAGGCGCCCACAAGGTTCAGAATCAGGTCCATCGTGAAACACAGAGGGGTTTGTGCCTCCCAGCAAAGACCAGATGACCGGGTCGCTTTGCAGGCTGAAAAGGCAGAGCAACACATGCAGTGAGGTTTCAGCGGTTGACTCCTGAGAGCCCACTGGGGCCTCATGTATTTCCCTCAAAATAGAAGACACCAACTTCTGTTTTTCCAGAAACTGCTATACTATTTGGTGGATAAGATGCACGTGTAAGGCAACTGGAGAAAAAAAGGGTTCATCCAAGTCCCACCACTCACACCTGGCGACCTCTGGCTCTCTCATTTCTCAGAATCTTAGAGCCCCCGTTTGTGAAGTGGGAGCCACGGGCCTCCCTTACAGTGCTGTGAAGATTGAACGTGTTCACGTAGAATGTTAGGAATCTATTCATCCATTCACACCTAACACAGCATAAACATCAATCCCCCAGGGTCTGGGGGGTGCATGAAACGAATCGATGAAAAAGAAAGTGTAGCTGGTGTCTGACTGGATAGAAGGATGGAGACAAGCCCATCATGATCGAGTCTCAGAGAATGTGGTTTCAGGAACACCGGAAGCAACTTTCCTTCATACAGTCCTGCCTTTCTCTGCTAAGCCCAGTGCAATGGATGAGAAATGCAGAAATGCACTCAGTGACTATTCATTGAGCGCAGACTAGGCACCAGGTACTTAGCTGAGAGGAGATAGTCAATGAATAAAATGCAGACAAAAATACCGATACACTGCAGAATGAAGGAGATAGAATCGCTGCCCTCAAGGGACTTGGAGAGGAGGAGGGACGGGTGAGTAAGTCAGAGCACAGAGTGTCCCGATGCTGAGAGAGGGCTCAGAGCACTGACAGTGAAACCAAACCAGAAGGCACACTTGGGGATTCGAGCAGGGCAGGGACAGTGAAACCAAATCAGACACACTTGGGGATTCGAGCACAGAGTGTCCCAATGCTGAGAGAGGGCTCAGGGCAGGGACAGTGAAACCAAATCAGGCACACTTGGGGATTCGAGCACAGAGTGTCCCAATGCTGAGAGAGGGCTCAGGGCAGGGACAGTGAAACCAAATCAGGCACACTTGGGGATTCGAGCACAGAGTGTCCCAATGCTGAGAGAGGGCTCAGGGCAGGGACAGTGAAACCAAACCAGAAGGCACACTTGGGGATTCGAGCACAGAGTGTCCCAATGCTGAGAGAGGGCTCAGGGCAGGGACAGTGAAACCAAATCAGACACACTTGGACATTCGAGGGACGTGTCACAAGGGGATTTGTGTCTAAGCTGAAGTTCAGGGCTGTAAAAACGCCACCAGCACTGTCTACAGAGGCTGGAGGAGGACATACTGGGATTTGGCTAATGATAGTTTTCCTGACTAGGATATAAAAGGAGAGTTTCAAAGATGGGACTTTATGCTGCCATAATAGATGAATTTCTGTGTTAACTTTAGGAGGTAATAAAATTTTTAATTAAACATCTGCCAGGTTACAAAAGGGCAGCCATCATGAAAAAATAATCCAGGTCATTTCCTCTTGAAAATAGCCAGTTTCAAAGATGGTCTTGGAAAGTAAATGGGGGAATAAAAGCCTAATAAAATGTAAGACGGTGTCTCAGCCAGGCTGGGAGAGATCCAGCATGGAAAATTAGAGGACTTTTTTTGTCTTTCCCCTCTCCCTCTGTCCTCCCCCTTGAAGGTGTCTGTTTTTCAGCTGTCTATGAAAAGAACTCGAAGTCAGCCCATTAACAGAATTCAGACAAGTGTCAGCACTTCTCGTGTACTGGAAGGGGAGGACTTGAGAGAAGCTTAAATGCTCGGGGCAGCCACAGGACCCTGAATTAGTCAGGACGTCTTTGGTGGCAAGTGACTGAAACTCAATCAAGCTTTCCACCTTCAGGCATGGACAGGTTCAAGTGCTCACGACATAACCAACCTGGCCATGTCTGGTCTCTGTCATCCCTGGTGTTGGCTCCACTCTCGGAAGGCATGGCCCTTGTCCTTACACAGTGGCCTCTATGGTCCCAGGCATACTCATTATCAGCTGAGCAACCAGAGCAGAAAGATCATCTCTTTTTTTAGTAACTCCCTAAGACATTTCAGAGTTAGCTCTGATTGGCCTACTGGATCACATGCCAATCCCTAAATCGATCTGTGATCAGAGAAACAAGCATTCTCATTGGTCATGTGTCCACTCTTGGCACCAAGAGTCTGGTTAACCTTTTCTTTTTCATGATCAATCTAAGTTATTAATATTTATTTAAGCTGTCCCTTGCTAAAAGCAAAGATACAGAAAATCAGCCTACTGGTCATCATTTGATATATGTAAAGAAGGTGAGTTTAAAGTTACACATACTTTTCTGGTCCATGTGCAGAGTAATAGTCCAAACCACTGATGCTGTGGTCCAGGCTTTCCTTTTTCATCTTCATGGCTGGTTGGAAGCAGATTCATATGTTGTTGTTGTTGTTGTTTAGTTGCTCAATCATGTCTGACTCGTGACCCCATGGACTGCAGCTTGCCAGGCCTCCCTGTCCTTCACCATCTCCTGGAGCTTGCTCACTCATGTCCATTGAATCAGTGATGCCATCTAACCATCTCGTCCTCTGTCTTCCTCTTCTCCTCCTGCCTTCAATCTTTCCCAGCATCAGGGTCTTTTCCAATGAGTCAACACTTTGCATCAGGTGGCCAAAGTACTGGGAGTTTCAACTTCAGCATCAGTCCTTCCAATGGATATTCAGGGTTGATTTCCTTTAGGATTGACTGGTTTGATCTCCTTGTAGTCCAACACCATAGTTCAAAAGTATCAGTTCTCTGGTGCTCAGCATTCTTTATGGTCCAACTCTCACATCCATACATGACTAATGGAAAAACCATAGCTTTGACTAAACAGACCTTTGTCAGCAAAGTGATGTCTCTGCTTTTTAATACACTATCTAGTTTTGTCATAGCTTTTCTTCTAAGGAGCAAGCATCTTTTAATTTCATGGCTGCAGTCACCATCTGTAGTGATTTTGGAGCCCAAGAAAATAAAGCCTGTCACTGTTTCCATTGTTTCCCCATCTATTTGCCATGAAGTGAAGGGACTTGATACCATGGTCTTTGTCTTTTGAGAGTTGAGTTTTAAGCCAGCTCTTTCACTCTCCTCTTTCAGTTTCATCAAGAGGCTCTTTAGTTCCTCCTCACTTCCTGCCATAAGGGTGGTGTCATCTGCATATCTGAGGTTATTGATATTTCTCCCAGAAGTCTTGATTATAGTGTGTGCTTCATCCAGCCCAGGATTTCACATGATGTACTCTACACAGAAGTTAAATAAGCAGGGTGACAATATACAGCCTTGATGTACTCCTTTCCCAATTAAGAACCATGGTGTTCTATGCCTGGTTCTCCCTGTTGCTTCTTGACCTGCATACAGATTTCTCAGGAGGCAGATAAGGTGGTCTGGTATTCTCATCTCTTTAAGAATTTTCCAGTTTGTTGTGATCCACACAGTCAAAGGCTTTGGTGTAGTCAATAAAGCAGAAGTAGATGTTTTCCTGGAACTCTCTTGCTTTTTCTATGAACCAACTGAGGCTGGCAATTTGATCTCTGGTTCATCTGCCTTTTCTAAATCCAACTTGAACATCTGGAAGTTCTCAGTTCAGGTACTGATGAAGGCTGGCTTAAAAGATTTTGAGCATGTCCTTACTAGTATGTGAAATGAGTGCTTGTGAGGTAGTTTGAGCATTCTTTGATTGCCTTTCTTTGGGATTGGAAGGAAAACTGACCTTTTCCAGTCCTGTGGCCACTGGTGGGTTTTCCAAATTTGCTGGCATATTGAATGCAGCGCTTTCACAGCATCATCTTTCAGGATTTGAAATAGCTCAACTGGAATTCCATCACCTCCACTAGCTTTGCTCATAGTGAAGCTTCCTAGGGCCCACTTGACTTCACCCTCCAAGATGCTTGGCTCTAGGTGAGTGATCACACCATCGTGGTTATCTGGGTCATTAAGATCTTTTTTGTATAGTTCTTCTGTGTATTCTTGCCACCTCTTCTTAGACATCTTCTGCTTCTGTCAGGTCCAGAAGAGAGAGTGGTGACTGTCTCCAGGGACAGGGTGTATACCTAGTATAGAGACGGGGTCCCTATGAACTTGGTCCCTCATCCCCGCCACGCTGCAAATTCCAAAGGATGACCAGCATGGTCACTTCCACCCCAGGGAGCAAGCTGAGTGCTCCTTGCCACGCATGCCCCTTAACAGAGGCTGCCCCAGCAGTGGCTGGGACGACCTCACAGTCCAGGAAGCCAGATCCCAGCCTCCACTGCCATCTACAACCTGGACCGCCCTGGAGCCAAGCCCTCTGAGACTGAGAGTGAAGAGCAGGCAATTCCCCCGTAAAGTACAGGGAAAGTGAGGTTCGGTTACCAAACTAAGAGCAAAGGATTCTGGGTTACCTAGAATCCCCATCACCCAGGATAGTCCCCTGGGAGAGCTCATCTCAAGGAAAGGCTCTAGCTTGGCAGCTGAGCCTGGGATTCCAAGGGAAGGTGTGAATCTTGGACAGCGTGAGATCTCGAACTTGACCCCACCTTCGTTAGGTGGCCTTGACCATGTGGGCTTGAAACAGCACATAAAACGCTGACCAGCTTAAAGTGGTTTTGCCTCCTTAAATAGATTCTTGATTAACCGAACCCTGAATTATTTCACAGAGACACGCGTGCAAGATGGAATCCATGTCTCCAAGATGTCTCTATGTCTCCATGTCTCCAGGACCCTGGATCCAAAAATCTTCAGTCTGTGGTAACAATATAGATGTTGCTACCAGCACCCTTTATGAAGCAAGAAGCCCATCATTAAGAAAAATCTGGCTTCCAGCAACACGAGTAGCTTATGTGGACTGATTCAAGACTAGCCCATCAGCTTCCAGGCTTGATATTTCCCTAAATCCTTACCTTTTATCCCAGAACCCTGGGTGGCAGAGACAGATTTGAGCCCTGCCTCCTGCCTCCTTGCCTATCAACTTGGCAATAAGCTTTCTTTTCTCAAAAGCTGGGCCACAGTATCGGCTCCTCTGTGTGTCTGGCAGCGAGCCCGCGCTTGGTGACAGGCTTCCCCTAAGGGGATTCGGCTCCCTCACCGCCCCGAGCGCAGCACACATCACGGGCCCCGTAGCCCATGCCGTGATCCCCCACCAGGGTACATCCCAAGGGCAGGAGAGGGGCCCTCCTGAGCTGCTGGGCTGACCAGTTACATGAAGATGGGAAACTCTGGTGGCAGGAGAGACCAAAGGGATTTGCTCCCAAGCATGGGCAGGACCACAGGGCTTAGAGGCAAGCAGCCCAGAGGACACATCAAAAACCATAGCCATGGAAGTCACCCACGTGGGGACTGCGTGTCCACACGTGAAGCCCAGTTACAGTCAGAAGCATCTGACAAGCCCACAAATCCAGGCCTGGGTAACAGCCACAGCCACGTCCGCCTCCTCGCAGAAGCCACGCTGAGCATCTATTTTTCTTTTGGCTGTGCTGGGCCTTGCTGCTGCCTGAGGGCGTTCTCTGGTTGAGGCGGGAGGGGCTGGTCTCTGGTTGTGGAGTGAGGGCTTCTCCCTGCGGCGGCTTCCCTCATCTCAGCACAGGCTCCAGAGTGCGTGGGCTCAGGTTCGCAGTGAACCGGCTTAGCTGCCCCGAGGCATGTGGGGTCTTCCCAGAGCAGGGATCAAATCCGAGCCCCCTGCTCTGGCAGGCGGGTTCTCAACTGCTGGACCACAGGGGGGCCCTGCACTGAGCACCTTGCGGGCACCGTGGCCTTGAGTCCTGACGGCAGCCCCAGGACGTAAGAATCACCATCTCTCTTTGACATGTCAAGACAGAGGTCCGAAGAGATTAATCTATTTGCCCAGAGTCAAACGACCAAAGGTGACAGAGCTGGAATAGAAACTTGGCTCTTCTTGACTGCACAGGTTCGGAAACATCCCTTCGTTGTGGGACCCCCGGACCCCCCCCCCTCCCCCCCAGCTAAAGGTTATGCCCACATCCACTGAGGGTAGTGGTACTCCAGACCATCCGGGTTAGGGAGAAAACGAAGACTCGCTCACAGATCAGAAGTCAACGTTTCCGAGGTGGGACCCATGTTCAGATCCCAGCTGCACCTGTTTGGAGCTGCTGGCTTTCGGCAAAGTCACTCTGGTCCCTCCAAGGTATCACCCGTCAGAAGGGGAAATAGTGTCCTGGCCATCCCATAAAGGTCATGTTAGTGCACATGGGTGTGTCTGAAAACTGCAGAGGGCTGCACAGATGTAAATAATCGTAATAATATCCTGCAAGGAGGAGACCAAAGAACGTATTAAATGCTTCTGAGGGAGGAGACGGCGTGTGTTGATACCACACTGTCTCAGCCCGAACAATGCCATCTGCCTGCAAATATTGTGATGTGGGCGGGAAGAAACAATCTTTACCCAATTATCTCCCTTATGAAGATGTACTGGAGTACAATTAATTCTCTATGCCATAATATTCTCTTAATTCGGGGTAAAAATAGGCCTTCCTTTCCGGAGGCCTCTGCTATGATATGTGAAATGCTGCTTCCCCATTTGTAATATGCTAATACGCTGGTAATTAAAAGCTCCAAGATTCTGTTTAATGACTATGTTTGGTTTGTGGAGGATAACCAGATCATCTACCCACTTTTCTGGGGTTCCCAGGCAGCATCTAGAGGGAAAAAATAAGTGGTTGAGAGACAGGAGGAGCCCTCCGGCTTCGCACTGGTCCAGACACACCTCCTCTAGACTCTGAGGGGCGTATACGCTGGGAGCGTTCACCTCCTCCTTCAGAAAAGGGAAGCATTCTTGTATCATGAGTGTTTGCTCCAGTCTTGTGACTCTGGACTTGACACTTCACCCTCTCCCGATTCCCCAACCCCAACCCACAGGCTAGAGGGATCACCCAGCACAGTACTTCTCAGCCATGGACCGACTGACATTGTGGGCTGGATCATTCTTTCAGGTGAGACCATCAGTGTATCATAGGACATTTGCCAACATCCCCAGCTTCCACCCACAAAAAGCCAGGAGCATCACCCTCACCAGTTACAACAACCCAAACTCTCTCCAAACACTGCCAAATTTCTCTTTTCATTGCACAGTCACCCTGAGTGGAGAACCACTTGACCGAATATAAAAAGATTAAAAAGCCATTTAAAATTCTATTCCAAGGGGATCAAATAAATAAAGCATGGTGCATTCACCCAGTGAAATTTACTCAGCACGTTAAGTCGGCCCTATAGGAACGGACACAGAACCATCTTCAAGCAAAAAAGTCAAGAAGCAGGATAGTACGTGTAGTGAGCTAATTTTCTGTTCCCCTTATTTGCATATTTGTTCATTTGTTTACAGGATGCCATTAACGGGGCATAAGAACACATAAATGGGTGAGCCGGACTTTGACATGGAAGAGAGATGCTTCATGCTCACATTTCTGTATGGATTTTGTGCCCTGGGTATGTATTACTTATTTAAAGAGTAAATAAAGTTTTAAAATAAACACCTGGCTCGTTGTCTGGCTTGGAACAGTCTCAATAAATTCTATTTCTGCTCCCTCCTCTCCACTGTCAAAGCCACTCTCAGACAGCCTCAGACAGGATATTCTTTATCTGTCCCATGCTGTCTCCTGGAACATTATCAACAATTCACATCTTGAGAGCAGCTGCCCAGCCCTGCAGACTGAGGCCCCCTGTGCCGGAAGGCCATGAGACTCGGGGTTTCAGAGAGAGGAGCTGGGCTCCGCCGCGTGGTGAGGCCAGCTGTCTGATTCTGCGCTGGCTTCTCGGGTCCTCGGGGACACTCACAGTCTGGGCCGATCCAAAGGCTGAAATGTGAGGTCCAGACACATAAATGATCCACTGGATCCTTTGCTTTGTAAAAAGAATTTAAATGGGACGCCTTCAAACTGTGAGTCCTTGAGAGAAGGAAGGCATGGCTTTCCTGAAAAGGAGCTTGCCTGACTTCACCGTGTATAGGAAAGCCTCTCAGATGATAAACATTTAAGTCCTACCTCATAAAGGCGTCAGCTTAGGAGTAATGAGCATGCAGCAAAATGATCGCCCAGTATCAGATTCTTCATTTGCCAACCAGTACACTAATTGGGTCAAACCAGTATTTTCCAGTATGTCTGACAAACCCACGAAGAAGTTTGAAACATTAAGAAACGTGGTAAAATAAGTTTGGGAAAACTGGGTTAAAAGAGGTTAGGCAGGTTTCTAAGTTTCTTTACTGCAGGGATTCTCAGAGCATTTATTGAGAATGACAGAATAATTTTTCTTGAAAAATTTGTTTTTTTCTTCCTCCCTTTTACGGGTCCTGTTCCTAGAAGGCACGGAAGCCTATCTGTGCTTCCTGCCCTGGGGCCGGTGGGTTGCAGGGTGGAACAAGAAGAAACCTCAAATCAAAGTCTCTTTCTGCCTTTAGTAAGGTAACATAGCAGGGGAGTGTGGGATGTCCTCTAGCAGCAGAGAAAGGGCGATGGGTTTCCAGGGTCTGAATATGTCCCTCACCAAAATTCATATGTTAAATCCTAATTCCCAATGTGATGGCATTAGGAGGCGGGGCCAAGGGTGTGAGTAGGTTATGAGGGTGGAGCCCTGGGGAACAGTTGATTCAGTCGTGTCAGACCCTTTTGTGGCCCCCTGGACCGTAGGCCCACCAGGGTCCTCTGCCCATGGGATTCTTCAGGCAAGAATACTGGAGTGGGTTGCCCTATCATCCTCCAGGGGATCTTCCCGACCCAGGGATCAAACCCGGGTCTCTTATGTCTCCTGCACTGGCAGGCAGGTTCTTTACCACTCGTGCCAGGACTAGTGCTCTTATAAACGTGACCCAAAGAGCCCTGTTGCCCCTTCCACCATGTGTGGACATGGCGAGAAGACGGCCATCAGTGAATCAGAAAGCCGGCTCTCACCAGACACTGGATCTGCTGGTGCCTTGAGCTTGACTCTGCAGCCTTGAGAACTGTGAGAAATAACTGTTATTTAAAGCATCCAGTTATGGCATTCGGTTATGCCTAAACTATGGCTAAACAGAAGGCAAGGAGAGAAAAGGAAGAATGTGCAAAACTAGAGACAGAAAACACCCTGGGGCTTGAAAGCCCTGCAGAGCGGCAGTCCCTGCCCCCTCCAAGTGCACGGCAGGACCCTGGAGACGCGGGGCCCAGACAAGAGCTCCACCCCTGGAGCTGCAGAGCTTCCAGACCAAAGGGCACCTATCCCACCCTGGTAATCAGGAGCGCCCCTCCAGACACAACTCCCGCTGCTGTCTGAGACGCCCCTCCCAAGCCAGCTTACAGAACCAAGTGAGAAAAAGCCCAAGGCTGACCAAGATGGATTTCCTACCAGCCCAACAGAACAGCAGCTCAGAGAAAGCAGAGAGTGCTTAAAAGCACATCGATAACACCAACAAGACACAGGGTTGGGTGCACAGCTGGAGGCAGTGGCTGGGATTCGTGTTTCCAACAAGGGTTAATGGCAGGAGTCGTCGTCTCCAAAATGGGGCGAGTGATACTCGGCTTCCCAAACTCCTTCCCCTTCTGTCTACAGGTCAGACGTCGTAACGAGGCCTTGAGGGTGACAGGGAGCATGATGAAGCTGCCAGAGCTAACGGAACACATACCACGCGCCCAGCCCCGCAGGGCGCGGTGGAGGAGGCAGGAGGAGGAGAGGTGGCCCCACTCACTCTTAGGGAGCAAAATTGAGCGGCCTAGATGGTGCCCAGACACTGGAGGTGATTTGGCATTTAGATCAAGAGCCTCGAAAAATGTTGTGCCTTTTGGCCTAGTAATTCCCCTTCTGGGAATCTGTGATAAGTATTTCATACAAAATGCTGGGGGCTCTTTAGGTAAAAAGTTAAATTATTCATAACTGGGGAGGAGAGGAAAGGAAATACATTGAAGTCCAAGGAACGGAGAATGGACAAGTAAATTACAGTACGTCCATCAGATGAACTATGAGGCAGCCATTAAAAGTGAAGCTTATGTAACGGTTTCAGTGGTGTGAGAATATTTCATGTGAGGGAGCAAAGCAGGATACAGACTTGCACATCTTGAATGTGTGAATAAAATTCGTTTGAAAAATAGCCTAAAGGAAACACAGTAAAATATTGTCTGGAGAAGGGGAGTAGAGAAGGATGACAAATTCGGGGCAAATGATTTTATAACAATCCAAGGTAGCATGTTTATTTAACTTATATGCAGATACATCAAGTGAAATGTCGTGCTGGATGAAGCACAAGCTGGAATCAAGATTGCTAGGATAAAAATCAATAGCCTCAGATATGCAGATGACACCACCCTTATGGGAGAAAGCAAAGAGGAACTAAAGAGCCTCTTGATGAAGATGAAAGAAGAGAGTGAAAAAGCTGGCTTAAAATTCAGCATTCAGAAAACTAAGATCATGGCATCTGGTCCCATCACTTCATGGAATATAGATGGGGAAACAATGGAAACAGTGACAGACTTTCTTTTCTTGGGCTCCAAAATCACTGCAGATGGTGACTGTAGCCATGAAATTAAAAATATGCTTGCTCCTTGGAAGAAAAGCTTGATAAACCTAGACAGTGTATTAAAAAGCAGAGACATTACTTTGGCAACTAAGGTCTGTATGGTCAAAGCTATGATTTTTCCATTAGTCATGTATGGATGTGAGAGTTGGACCATAAAGAAGGCTGAGCCAAGGAATTGATGCTTTCAAATTGTGGTGTTGGAGAAGACTCTTGAGAGTCCCTTAGACTGCAAGATCAAACCAATCAATCCTAAAGAAAATCAACTCTGAGTACTCATTGGAAGGATTGTTGCTGAAGCTGAAGTTCCAATACTTTGTCCACCTGATGCAGACAACTCATTGGAAAAGACCCTGATGCTAGGAAAGATTGAAGGCAGGAGGAGAAGCGGGTGGCAGAGGATGAGATGGTTAGATAGCATTACTGACTCCATGGACATGAGTTTGAGCAAACTCCAGGAGGCGGTGAAGGACAGGAAAGTCTGGTGCTGTAGTCCGTGGGGTTGCAGAGAGTCAGACACAGCTTAGCAACTGAACAACAATTGGCAGTTCAGAGAAGATTTCGTTCTGAGTGACTGAACAACAACAGGTAGCATGTGAGGTGCAGAGGGGACTTTCCTGTGCATTTTAACTTCATTCCTTAGGAACCCTCCTGGACAGATGAGACTGGAGGGTCGAAATGAGATGACACCATGGTAAAGGTCTTCTCCCGAATTCAGAAATGGGACTCTTGGTTGGTTTCCTATGGCTGTCGTTGTGTTGTTAAAACAACACAGATGTACTGTCTTGTGGTTTTCACAGGTCAGGGGTCCAGGTGAGCTGGACTGGGTCCCCTGCTTGGGGTCTCACAATGCCAAAATCAAGGTGTGCATAGGACTGCATCCCTCACTGAAGGCTCTGGGTGAGAATCCACTTTCAGGTTCGTTCAGGTTGCTGGTGGAATTGAGTTCCTTGTGGTTGTAGGACTGAGGTCCCCATTCCTTCCCAGCTCTCAGCCAGGGCTGGTCTTCTAGTGTGTGTGTGTGTCTGTCTGTCTGTCTCCCAGTCTGTCTGTCTCTTTGCAACCCCATAAACTGTAGCCCACCAGGCTCCTCTGTCCATGCCTCAAATCTCGCTGACTTCACCTTCTGCAGCCTCTCTCTGATTCCAGCTGGGGACACTGCTCTGCTTGTAAGGGCTTGAGTGATTAGATTGGACCAACCTGGATAACCTACAGTAATCTCTCCATTTTAAGGTCTATAACCTTAACAATTGGAGAAAGAAATGGCATCCCACTCCAGTATTCTTGCCTGGGAAATCCCATGGACATAGGAGCCTGGTGAGATACACTCACCAGGTTGCAAAGAGTCTTAGTGACAGATCACCAACCTTAGTAACATCAGCCAAATCCCTTTTGCTTTGTAATGTAACCCAGTGACAGGCTCCAGGGATTAGAGCATGGTTTCCTTTGCAGGGCCATTCTGCCTCAAACAGACCCCAAGACTCTTTCCTCCTAAACACTTCTTGACTTGACTTCTTGATCCCCTGACACCACACATCAGAATGGGCCTCCAATTCTGCATCCAACCCAGAGGAGTCCCAGCTGACCCCACCTCCAGATGTTGCCAGGTAACTTAACTGGCCCAGGGCTGGAACGCACCCATCAACGTCAGCTGCCTGAGTTCAGGGCAGTGCAGAGGTGTCTGACTGTCCTCTCCCCAAGAAAACTGCATTCAGAGAGAGTTTCAATGGATTTTTATGCAGCCATCACCAAGTGGGCTGCAGCTACTGAAATAAAACATTAATCATGCAGCTGTAAAAAAAAAAGTGAGAAAGAAGAAGGAGGGCCATTTCATTTGCCGCCCTCACCTCTCTGCCAAACCCTCCCAGCTCTGACGAACACTCTTCATGTGTGATCCCCAGAGGCACCTGGGAAGCCGTTTCAGAGAACGGCTGACTCTTAGCCCTCACCTCAGGCCTGCTGGCTTAGAGTCTCCGAGCACGATGGCTCTGGAATCTGGATGTTAACTGTGTCCGCCCCTTCACCCAGGTGATCCTTGTGCACCTATTTAAAGCAGCAGAGATGTAATGGACCTAGAGAGTGCCATACAGACTGAAGTCAGTCAGAAAAACAAATACCATATATTAATGCATATATATATAGAATCCAGGAAAATGGTATAGATGGTCTTATTTGCAGGGTAGGACTAGAGACACAGACATAGAGAGCAACCATACGGACACTAAGGGGGGAAGGGGGTGGGGGGAAGAATTGGGAGATTGGGATCAATACGTTTACACTGTTGATGCCATGTGCAAAATAGAGAACCTACTTGACGCACTGCTGACCTGAACAGGAAGAAAATCAAAGAAAGTGGGGGAGATGTTTACGCAGAGCCGACTCATCCTACTGTACAGTGGAGACTAACACAACTGTGTAAAGCAACTATACCCCAATAAACATTATTTTTAAAAATAGACAAAGATGTTTTTTAAAAGCTACCACGCCAGGAAGGCAAGCACTGTTCTCAAAGCGCTGTTCTTATGATGTTACAGGATGAATAAGTTGCTTTCATGTGAATGTTTTCACTGATAGTCTACCAAATAAATCACAGCATGGCTAAAAAAATAACAAATAATGCAATGGTCTCCAACTTTAAATCCTGAAGGTGATAAATGAGAAACGCTTACATGCCTTGGGTGAGGGGGATCACAGAGTCCTGGACTCTCCCCTGAACTCTGAAACTAATAACACATCAGGAGGACGCCCTTGGGAAGCAATAGCCAAAAAGCAGGATTATGAGGGAAGAAAAAGCCTAGTGATACAAAGTGAGACAAACAGGGTACAGCTGAGTAGGGACCTGGGCTCAGGACTAGTGGAAGGATGGATAGGCCCGTCCGAGGGGCAGCGATGTCTCTTTGCAGCTGGCTTAGAGGATGTGCCTCCATCAGAGTTACAGGGAGGTCTGTAACTTCAGTGCCCAGGTTGAGGGTGGGGCAGACCTGGGTTCATCAAGTTCATCAGCTGTCTTACACTGGGAAATAACACAGGGGTTGTTTCCTTACCCATAAGAAAGGATAATAACAGTCCTTTCTTCATTCATAGGGCTCCTGGGTAAATCAGTGTGGTTTTTCATATAAACCTGTTTAACTTTCAAGCACTTACATCAACTAAGAATACTTCTGGCTGCAAGTAACAGAAAACCCATGACCCAAAACTCAGAGATTGGTTCTTATAGGCTATAGTTCAACAGCTCAACCACATCAAGACGGTGGTCTTTATGGTTCTCCAGGCAGGGCTTCTCAAACCCTAACACACACACACACACACACACACACGTATCACCAGGAGAGCCTGTTAAAACGTACGTTTTGATTCAGTAGATCTGGAGTAGAGTCTAAGATTCTGCATTTCTAACAACCTGCTCCTCAGACCACACTGTGAATAACAAGACACTTGGCCTTTTGCTCATGGCTACAAAATGACTGCTTCAGCTCCAGCCATTACATTTGTAGGCGAGGCACAAAAAGGCATGATAGAAGTGTATGTCACCCATATCTACTTCTTTCATTTAAGAAAATGAAGCTTCTTCATAAGCCAGCAGAATAGACATCCACATAGGATTCATTGGTCTCAAATGGGTCTCACAGCCAGCCACGGCTTCACAGGAAGATGGGAAAATAAGAAACTGGATTGTTAAAGTTTAAGCCTTAAACCAAGCACAGCTCATCCAGAACTGGGCACGCTGCCACCCAGCATAACATCCATTTTGCTCAGCAAGGAAGGAGAGGATGGATGCTGGGAAGCAGACAACAGCCGAGCAGCACTCCACACTGCTTGGTATGTGAATAAAGCACTTACCGCACAGTGAATGCCCTCCAAGCAGTGGCAGTTTTCTCACCTGCATCTCATCAGTGTGTATCGAGCAAAACGGAGGCAGGTTCCCTTCCACACCCCGTCACCCAGACCCCAAACAACCCCACCCAGAGTGGGGGCAGGCAGCTTTCCCGGGGCACAGTGCTCCTGGCTCCCTGAAGCGGGTGTCCTGAGCTGGGCAGAGTATCCAGGTCCCTGGGAACGGACTTTGCACACAGGGATACGTAGGCATCCCGGGACCCGGCGGGTGCAGAGGTACATCCAGGAGTAAACGGCCGGGAGGCCTCCCCTGCTTTGGAGCCCACAGCCGCCCAAGGGGACGGGTTTCCAACTTCATCCTCAACCCCAGCCTGAGACTCATCAAAAGGCAACGCGGCCCTCATGACTGTTTCAAAGGAGAGGCAGCTGCCTTCTTTCGAGTTCTGCGGAACAAGTAATGCCCAGCAGATGCGCTTTGTGAATTTCACTGAGCAAGCCCCTCTTGGAAAAGCTGCCTTCCTTCTCCAGGGTCAAAAAAGAGGATGCCCCGGAGAACCTGGAAGTTCTGAAAACTGACCTTCACCTGCCAGCTTCTTAAGGGAACATACAGGGCAGAGGTCACCTCCCGGAGCGACCCTCCTGCCCTTCCAAGGCCAGTGCCCGGCAGCCTGGCTGATTCCCACGTCCCCGCCACTCGTCTCGGTTCCGTTTGTAATGGAGCCGGGTCACTTTATCCCCGTCACAAAGTTTAGTTTGCAGAGAAAATTGGGGGAGCCGGAAGGCGGGTTCTGCAAGTTCAACCTGCAGTCATCTAATTGTGTGTGTGACTTTGTGTTTAGACCTGGTTACTAAGCTATTAATATCATAAGTACTGGAGTTTTTCAAAAATAAAATGCTTAAAAGCCCTCCCTCAGGATGCAGCTGTGGGGCATAAAAAAACTTCAACCAGATTCCAGATCCGAAGGTCTGAGTTTAAATGCTGGGTTTTTTCCACTTTGCAGTTCGGTCGTGAAGCTGAGCCAGTTTTGCTGTCTTCATCTGTTTGGATATTGGTGATGGGAAGAGCTGTAATGACAATAGCCAACAGTACTTAGGAGGCACTGTTCTAATTGCTTATAAACATTAACTCATTTTGCAACAACTATGAGGTAGCTATATATCATTATCATCCAAGTTTTTCAGATGTGATATGGGGGCACAGAGAGATTAACTAACTTGTCCAAGGTCACACAGCTGATAAGTGGTAGAGTTAAGATTCCAACCCAGGGGCAAAGAATCTAAAAAAAAAAAAACGAGTGTATGTATGTATGTATAACTGATTCCCTTCGCTAGACATCTGAAACTGACACAACATTATACATCAACTATGTGCTAAGTCGCTTCAGTCATGTCCGACCCTTTGTGACCTTATGGACTGTAGTCCCTGCCAGACTCCGCTGTTCAAGGTATTCTTCAGGCAAGAATACTGGAGTGGGTTGCCATGCCCTTCTCCAGGGGATCTTCCTGACCCAGGGATTGAACACGCGTCTCCTGCATTGGCAGGTAGACTCTTTACCACTAGCACCACCTGGGAAGCCCACATCAATCATAACATCAACTAATACCCCAACAAAAATTTTTTTAAAAGATTCTAACCCTGGCACTTTGGCCCTTCTGCCCAAACTTATCTCCACTCCACACCAGGACACTTGGAAACCTAGAAACTGACCCTCATTATCAGGTATCACGATCCCCATCTTACACAGAAAGGCTATGTGACTTGCCCCAAGATGCAGAGACCGCCCGCTTTCTGAACCCAGGGAACCCAGAAGGCCAGCTCCTCTGTGAACCCCATCCTCCCAGCCCTTCTGTAGCCCACTCCTCACAAAGGCCCCGCCATGGAACCATCCGTCCCCAGCCTTCGGGGACCCCACGCACACCGAGCACTGTCCCCGTGGCTGATGACCTCAAACCAGAAGCACAAGTGTTCATCCAGCCCACTGGCAGGGAAAGCATCTAAGCATCTTGCTATTTTCGTTTCTGCCAAGCCACAGGGGTGTTGCAAAGAACCATTTCTTCTTTTTTCTTTCTTCTTTGCATTTAATAATACATAATCACCTTTCTTCAATCATCCTGGGAGAAATGTGTGCTTGCCAATCTAACATTGAGGCTTAAAAAAAAAAAGGGAACGGGGAAGGGGTGACATGTATTTTCAATGCCCAGAAAGAGATTTCCGTGGTCCCTGAAGGGGACAGTGAGCAGAGATGGATACTGGGTCTGTGCTCCTCATGAAAGCCTGTAATGAATAAAGATACGCGGCAAGGGGCGGGGTGGGGAACAAACAGCCACGTAACTGCTCTTCACCCACTCGAGGAAGCGCTGGCCTAAGCACCAGCCTTGGACACCTAATTAATCCATCCCAGTGGGCACAGAGGCTTTAGTGCCAAACTCACAGCTCCAGCTGCTGTGAACCAACATGTCCACTGCTGTCCCGGTCCTTGTTCTAAAATAGTGAACGTATACAATATCCACAGGAGGAGGGGGAAAACACACCAAACAAATATTCCCCAGGGGTCTTAGCAGGTAGATCTGACGGAGGCTGGCCCACACAGCTGAATTTCAATTGTTTTTTTGTTTTGTTTTTGTTTTTAAAGGGGGTGGGGCAATGGGAGATTTACAAAGATGAAGGAAGAGAAAACTGCCCATACAATGTAAGTTACAAAACAAGATTAATGATACATAAACCTATGTAGGAACTCTATTCTAGAAACATCACACAATGATGAGGAGAATTAAGTGAGAAAATACAGAAACCATATTCTGCATATGCCCGGCTGAGTGTTAACTATTTCTACCATCACTATGCCACCCAGCTAGCTAAGACAAACACTTAATGTTACAGTGTAATCAAGTGATTAGAACATGAGAAATGCTGGGCTGGAAGAAGCACAAACTAGAATCAAGATTGCCAGGAGAAATATCAACCTCAGATATGCAGATGACACCACCCTTATGGCAGAAAGTGAAGAAGACCTAAAGAGCCTCTTGATGAAAGTGAAAAAGGAGAGTGAAAAAGTTGGCTTAAAGCTCAACATTCAGAAAACTAAGATCGGGGCATCCGGTCCCATCACTTCATGGCAAATAGATGGGGAAACAGTGGAAACAGTGGCTGACTTTATTTTGGGGGGCTCCAAAATCATTGCAGATGGTGACTGCAGCCATGAAATTAAAAGATGCTTACTCCTTGAAAGGAAAGTTATGACCAACCTAGACAGCATATTAAAAAGCAGAGACATTACTTTGCCATCAAAGGTCTGTCTAGTCCAGGCTACGGTTTTTCCAGTGGTCATGTATGGATGTGAAAGTTGAACTATAAAGAAAGCTGAGCGCCAAAGAATTGATGGTTTTGAATTGTGGTGTTGGAGAAGACTCTTGGGAGTCCTTTGGGCTGCAAGGAGATCCAACCAGTCCATCCTAAAGGAAATCAGTCCCGAGTGTTCATTGGAAGGACTGATGTTGAAGCTGAAACTCCAATACTTTGGCCACCTGATGTGAAGAGCTGACTCATTTGAAAAGACCCTGGTGCTGGGAAAGATTGAGGGCAGGAGGAGAACGGAACAACAGAGGATGACGTGGTTGGATGGCATCACCGACTCAATGGACAGGATTTGGGGTAAACTCCAGGAGTTGGGGATGGACAGGGAGGCCTGGTGTGCTACGTTTCATGGGGTCGCAAAAGAGTCAGACACAACTGAGCTACTGAGCACGCATGCAAAGAGCTTCCCTGAACCACACTCAAACTCTCAGCACAAAGGGTTAACTCCCAAAGCCTGCACTTTGATTCTTGGTTTGATCAATACCATGACACCAAGGAGGGAAAATAAAACAGTTACACCCAGCTCACAGAAGACTACTCATAAATTCCTTAAGACTTTGATCTTTTAACTTTTTTTAAGCACTCTCTCTCTCCTCCAGCCTCAGGAATGAAGGCTAGTTTTGTAGAGTGCCTATGCCATGCTGAGTGGTCTCCTAAGGACCTAATGCTGCTGCGGCTGCTGCTAAGTGGCTTCAGTCGTGTCCGACTCTGTGCGACCCCATAGACGGCAGCCCACCAGGCTCCCCGTCCCTGGGATTCTCCAGGCAAGAACACTGGAGTGGGTTGCCATTTCCTCCTCCAATGCATGAAAGTGTAAAGTGAAAGTGAAGTCGCTCAGTTGCGTCCGACTCTTAGCGACCCCATGGACTGCAGCCCACCAGGCTCCCCTGTCCATGGGATTTTCCAGGCGAGAGTACTGGAGTGGGCTGCCATTGCCTTCTCCATAAGGAGAAGGACCTAATAAACATACCTTAAGCCTCACAGCACACCTGTAACAAAGAGGAACTCGTCCTCCCGTCCCCATTTACCACTGTGAGCACTGAAGCCCACACGCGGTCACCTGGAGGAGGTCCACAGCCGGCAAGCTGCAGAGATGGGATCTGAGCCCAGGCGGTCCAGCCCCAGAGGTCAGGGGCGTAACCACTACACCGCACTGCCTCTCAGAGCCACAAACAAATTCTTTCAGGAAACAGGCGCTAGTGACGTCCCCCCAGTGATGCCTGCATCTCAGCCATCCCCTCTACGTTCAGTGTCCACTTCCTACCAAACTGATTCCTTTTTCTTCCTTGTTTTCATTATGATACTTGTTTTCCCTGATTTTTTAGAGGATAAAAAAAATTAATCCTGAATGAAACCAAGTTTAGTTGCAAATAAAAACGAATTGTCCACAATGGAAAGCATGTAATTAGAGAATGCTAATCTCTGGGTGGTTTTCCACCCCCCTCCCCCAACCCCAAAATACACTAACATTTGCAAAAGAGAATCCATCTTTACCTAAAAGTATAATTAAGCGGCTGCCGGCGGTTACCTTGGTGACGTTAAAAAAAAAAAAAAAATCTTCCACTATAGCTCCCCACACTGGATAATACAAACTCGGCAAGCAAATAAGTCAACAGGTTGTCCAGGAAACTGTTTCCTTGACAACCAGGAAGATGGAGGGGGACGCAGAGTTGGGGGAAATGTCAGAGCAGCAATGCTCTATTAAAGAAGCAAAAGCCCCTTGGCATGGCTGAGCGAGTTCCCCAACTTGTACCAAGCAGCAGAGCAGAGAACAAAAACGGCTCTTTGTTCCATGAGGAAGGCAGCTGGGAGGAATGTCGAAACTCACATCTCAGCGATCGGATGAATTTCCACCTGAGGATATGGGATGCGGGAGATGGGGGCTGCAGACCCTTCTAACTTAGAGAGAAAGCTCCCTTCATCCTCTCTCTCTCACCATCACGCGCTGAGCACCGGCCAGGCGCCAGCAAGCCCACAGCTCCCGGCTCCAGCCCGGGGTAGTTTTCCACGCTTTGAAACCTTGGCCCGCTGGGCCAAGACTTCAGGAGACAACAAATAAGTTGTAGGACCAAATTTCGGAATTTTAACGTCTGGGTTTCTCCTTGTTTGTTCTTCCTGTTCCCCCCGTCCCCCACTTCTAAGCAAGGCCAGTTCTGTGCTTCCTTGTCTGCACTTGGGGGGAGAAGGGAGCTCGGGGGGTTGCAGGAGAGTGAAAGAAAGAAGGGTCTGCACAGGGCTCTTCCACCAGCTTTGCTTTAAAGGACAAACAGCTTGCGGATGGGATTCAGACCCGGAAAATCTGGGCAGGACGCGAGTCCCCGGGAGGAATGAAAGAGGGGAGCGGGAGAGAGGACCTTGGGGCCTGAGAAGATTTCTTGAGACTGTGAGCCTTCGACAGAGCAGGGGTCT
Organism: Muntiacus reevesi; assembly: GCF_963930625.1. Taxonomy (NCBI): domain Eukaryota; kingdom Metazoa; phylum Chordata; class Mammalia; order Artiodactyla; family Cervidae; genus Muntiacus; species Muntiacus reevesi. The sequence goes on along the minus strand of NC_089250.1, from coordinate 76,607,424 downwards.
TAGCCACGTTGCAGGCGGGTGGGAGTATGTCGTACCCTTGGAAAGGAATGGTCACAGGGTCCGAGTCTGACCACGAGAAGCCTGAAGGAGGGAGCAGACCTGGGTTTGGTTGAGCTCACACGTGTGGACACACGATCAGGAGCCTGCCCAGGGCTTCGGGGCTTGATTACGCCCCCAAAGCTTTCTCCACCCTGGGGATGAAGCTGGGGGTGGTTCAGAGAGCCCCAGGAATCAGCAAAATATCAGGGCTGGAAATAAAAATATTTTTAAATAAAGAAACGCTCTATTTCTTGCCTCTTAAGTCCATGGATAGAGAGCTATACTTGCCAAGTGTCATTTTCAACGCTGCATTTTCCACACTACTGGAAAGTTCCTGCAGCTGAATTCTGCAGAGAAAAGAAGAAAGGAATAAAGGGCACTCCAGAGGCATCTAGACCTGGAAGTCCCAAATCTATCTTCCCTTCCACAAAACGTCTTGCACTCTGGTTGGCCTCACCAAATGTTTTGCCTTGTTCCTTGTCCAAATGTGCTTTTAATCAAATTATTCTCTTATCATAAACGAGAGGGTAATGCCGCAGTACTAATCATCAGAGGGTGGACAGGAATCACAAGGGTCTCCTCGCTCCGAAACCTAGTTGATTCTGACAAAGAGGCAAAGCTGACCTGAGTCTATGGCCTGTCGTCAGCACGTGCAGCTGATAACTGCAGTGATAACTCAGTTCTGCCTCGCACTTTCACAACAGGCCATCTGTTTGCTCTTTACTACTAGTCCTGTGCTGCAGACGCCCATTTTACAGATGAGAACACAAAGGCACGGGAAAAGCAGACTTACCCGGGGTTCCCACGGCCAGTTGGGTTGTGGTGCCAAGAGCCAAGCCCGCCTCTTCGGACCCCGTCTCTCGCACCGTCCCTGCCCTGTGCTCGCCGCTGGCCGCCCCCGGGTTGGCTGCGCTCCTGCGTCCTGATGCCCCCTTCCCCTACTGCTTCATTCTATCTTTTGGTGCCCCCTCAAGCAAACTTCAGTGGTTCTCAACTGCAGGTGACCCCCGTCCCCCTCTCAGGGACATTTGATAACGTCTGAAGAATTTGTGGCTGTTATTCCAGACGGAGGTGCTTCTGGAACAGAGGCCAGGGATGCCGTCAACACCTTACAGTAGCTAGGAGAGCCCTGCGCAGCCCAGGATTACCGACCCCAAACGTCACCGGTGCTGAGGGTGAGGACCTGCCGTCCCGGCGGATAGGAGCGTCTGGACGAGGAACGCGCGTGCACTCGCACCCGCCACGGAGCGAGCTGTGATCACTTGGGTTCATGATGTTCACAACGCGGCTGCAGTTTGGGAAGCCCGGGTTACTTTCAATAAGGAGAGAAGAAAAACCACTCCGTGTGCTCAGACACCCTGCTTCCGAAGCTTATTCACTCACTAAGTCGTCATGAGCACTTCCCAGGTGGCACAGGGGTAAAGAATCCGCCCACCAATGCAGGAGACTTCAGGAGACACAGGTTCGATCCCTGGGTCAGGAAGATCCCCTGGAGGAGGAAATGGCAACCCACTCCAGAATCTTGCCTGGGGGATCCCACGGACAGAGGAGCCCGGCCGGCTACGACGCAAAGGGTCATAAAGGGTTGGACGAGACTGAGCACGCGTGCGTGCAAGTAGCCACCGACTTCCTTCCCCAGGGAGGGGCCTGCAGTCCACAGAGGAAGAAGCGCTCTGTGGACAAGGCCAAGTGCTGGCCTTTGAGTCTAAACGTGCAATCCCGGATACAATACTCAAGGGCACTGGGGTGAGGGTCCCAGGAGACCTTTCGTGCGTCTTGAGGGGGGCCTACCACTGGGTCTTTTTCTAGCAGAGGGAGGGACTGGACTTTGCTGAAATTCTTTCTCCCCAAATGCCAAATGGATTCACTGTTAAAAAAGAAAAAAAGCATCCAAGAAATACAAATACACCCACAGGGCACTGCTAACAAATCGAAGAATCTCAAGCTTCAAAAACAACCAAGGATAAATTATTTTGCTCAACCACCTTTTTTTTTTCCTTTACACCCATCACCACAGAACAAAGAAAAGGTCTGGAAGGTGAAGGAGAGAAACAGGATTTGCATACTTAACAGCCCCAAGGAAGGTGAAACTAACAGAAACAGAGATTATCACAGGAGAAGTATAATACAGAGAGGCTTTCTGGGTGGGGGTGGGGGGGGTACTGTTCAGCTTCTAAATAACAAGAGCTAAAAATACCCCGCCACATGTCATTTACAAATTCAAAGGGTGTTTATACAATACTATGATCAGACTGCAATTGATATATATTTCCCCCCCAGTGATTGAACACAGTCTGATTTTTAAGTACCAAGCAGCTGCCTCCAGGTTGGTCTGGAAAAAGTACTCCTAAGTTTCTATTTTTGATTGACACGCTAGGGGGTCCCAATCACTGCTCCTTCATCCTGGCGCCTAAAATCAGATGTTAGTGGCAGAGGAGAGGGAGCAGCCGAAAGGAGGCGGCGAGAATACCCAAAGAGAGGAAATGCTTTAACAAAAGAGGCTTCTCATCAGAGGCAAGACAGCCCGGAGGCCTGCCTATACCTAAGCCTGCTTTCGCCCCAAACCGAAGAAGATTGGGGTGGTAGGGGGAACGGGGTGGGGGGATGACAAGGCAATAAAATGAGAACAGCCTGTGGCCCTGGAAATAATTAAATATTCGCCATTCACATCGGGAGGGAGGGGGGCTAAATAGCTCAGTATAATCAGGTGAAGCTTTCTGGGACCAGCGATGTGAGCGTGAACCCCCTCCCCTCCCCACCCAGCCTCCCCCTCCCTTATTCACCCAGCCCCCGTTCCCCTCCCCTCCCCTCCTCACCCCAGCCCCACCTCCCTGCCCACACACATATTCCCCGGAGCCCAGTTGGCTGGAGGGAAAGTGGTTTCTGCAGAAGCCCAGAGATACATCCAGTGTCTTTGAGTATTCTTGGGGAGAAGGGGCGTCTGGGTTTTCTTTTCAGGGGAGTGGAAATGTTCTAAAATTAGATCATCCTGATGGTTGCACAACCCTGTGAATATACCGAAAATTCAGTTGCAAACTTTAAAAGGTGACAGTTTTGCATGGAAATTAACTTTCAACGAAGCTGCTCTAAAAAAAGATAAGAAGAGAGACAATCAGGAAATTACTCTAAATAAAAGCTAAGTTTGATGAGCCTGTGCTTTGCATAATAGAAAGACAATACATGTTTTGTGAGTGGATGAATGAATGAATGAATGGAATCCTCCCTCATGTCTTTAGATATTTAGAGATTCAAGCTTTAAACCAGGGCTGGCCAAGTGATAAATGTCACCAGTGGCCTCAATTAAAGGCCTTCCTGCAGCCATATGCTTTGCTGTCCCTCCCTCTCTGAGGCTGGGCTTGGATATATGACTTGTTCTGGCCAGTGGGACAGATTAACGAATGTGATGCCAGCAGAGCCCAAAAAGCATGTGGTTATTGCCGCCTGTCCTCCTGCGTGACTGGGACATCAGGTCTCTCTCGGACCACTGCCACCACCATGGGAACATGCCTGAACTGTGGGGAACGTGGTCAGACACGGAGGAAGCAGAGTCTGAGTCATCCGAGCCCAGGCCATGCTAGACCACCAGCCCCTAACCCACCCACCTGCTGACCACAAACACATCAGCAAGACCAGCTTGGATCAGCACAACTGCCCAGCTTATTCCTAAACTCATGAGAAACAATAACAAGTTGCTGTCTAAAACCACTGAGTTTGGGGGCAGCTTGTTACGCAGCAGTAGCTACCTGATACAGGCTGCCTGACTTGAGACTCACCCAAAACCTCAGGGGTGCCTGCTGCCTTCTCCCCTCCAAACCTGCCATCAAGAACTCTAAAGAAGAGCTCCACTGAGGCCTCTTCTTAACTAAAGACTCAGGTGCACGATCATCCCCAGGAAGAACAACAGAGAAATCCGCCTTCAGCTAAATGAACAAAGACATCACCAAACATCTCCACCCCCCTCGGGGAATATAGCCCCCTTAGCTGAAAAAGATTCTTAAAGAAATTCGGAAGGAACAGCAGCTTCATTTCCATTCCTGCTTTGAAAGATGAGCTTCGTCTGAGTCACTGCTGAACTGTTCTCTTCTCCTCTATCCATTTGCAGCCCTATTCTCTGCCAGGATTAAGACATCGTCTCACCCTTCTGATGTAGATGGGGATTGGGCTTTACCCTTCCAATGGGATTCTTTTTCTGGTGTGACATCAAGTCCCAAGATACACCAGAGCCAGCACTGCTAAGAGCTGGTAGAATCCAAAATAGGATATTCAATCTCTTTCCCAATCGAGGCAAAATGATGACAGAGTCTACCATCTCCCTACTCAAAGTGAGGTCCACAGACCAGCAGCAGAGGGATCACCTGGCAGTTTGCTACAAATGCAGAATCTCAGGTCCCAACCCAGACCTACTGCTTCAGAACGTGGACGTGAACAAAATGCTGTGCCTCCAACTCTGTGATGAACTGATCCCTGCTTCTCTGGGTGGATCTGAATCTCCCCTGATGCCAAGGCCTCTGGAGCAGTCCTGCAGGGGGCTTTCAAGCCGAACATTGGCCTTCATTGTTATTACAAGTGACACCTTCACCTAGAAGAACACAAATTCTTCCAACCTCCAGTGCATGCATGCACTTGCTCACGTGCACACATACACACACACAAGCATACATCCTACAACCACGCTTAGCAAATCCTTCACTTGTGAGCCCTGCTTGAAAGGTTTACTCCTCTGAAACACAAGCCTTTCTATCCTAAAGGACCTTTCAAATGTCCCACTGAAACCCAAAGATTTATCCATAGGAAATACTTAGTCTTGTCTTGAGATTAAAGGTTCCAAATGATTGCCTTCTGATGCCAACACAATAGCTCCTTACCTAAAATACAAGAGCTTTGTTGGAAGTAGTCTCCATGGAAATCATTAACCCAATTTATTAACAAGGAAAAAAAATCTAAGTCTATTTTAAACTTTTAAACATCTTTGTGAACTAATGACAATGAAAACAAAGCGTTTTTTTTTTTTTAAAGGAAAGAACCCCTATAGCAGAAATTACATTCAAACTAAAACATTCTCTGAATTTTAACAATTCTATTTTAAGCTCTTAATAAGCCCTGGAAATCCAGTTAATTTAAATTACTGGCCACACATCAATAGCCTCCCTGAAATAACTCACACCTTCAATCATCTCAGGGAATATTGCCCCCCACCAAAAAAAAAGGGGGGGGGGATTGTCTATATGCTACTTCTGCTGACATAAGATTTTCTAGAAATCTCTGAACTTTGGGATGAAAAGACAATTGAAAAACAGACCTAGGCTGTGTTTCCAAATGATTTCTTGTCCTCTGTCCACAATAACCTTTTCAAGAAGGAACTGGTGATGCTGAAGGTGACCGTAATTATATAGCTACCAGCATTGAAAAGAAAAAGCTGTGCAGTGACAAAGATAAGACGCGGGTTTCAAATGTTTTAGGTAACATGCAAATGTATTCCAATTTTTTCCAACTCCCTTCAGAAGGGGGGGGGAAGTCTTATGTGAAAGATGTTCTCGAGGTGTAGCTGGTAGCAGGTTAATTAGAAAAATGAAATGATTGGGAAAGGGAAAATCCAACTGGCTCTCTCTCTCTGCCCAAGCTGAGAAGTGGGATTTTAGGGTCCAGCCCTCTCATTTCAGAACGTGGTGAAGTGAGTCTGCTCCAGCACTTTGCACTCACCCACTGGAGTGTCTGACTGGGGCCCTCTTTTTCCTAGCTCCACCTCCTGATTTTCCTCCGTAGAGGAGTTCTTCCCTCTCTCTGTGGGGACTGGGAGGTACTAACCTCACCTCTCACTCCACAGGTAAGCACCGGACCCAGGTCTGGCCAATCAGCTCATTTCATTTCCCCAAGTCCTCACTGATGGGATGGGGTTGGGCATGTGACCTCAGTCAGTCCAGCTGGAGTCCTCCCGAGCTTTTTCCAGGAACTATTGGAAAAGCAGTGCTCCTTTTCCACTGGAGACACTTAGCTGGAAGCTGCTGGAACCTCCTAAGAAGAGCTGGCCTGGGAATAAAGGCAGCACAGTGGAAGGCAGAGCTGAGTGAGGGAAAGCAATCAGGCTTCGGTGAGCCCTGGATCCAGCCGTACCCGAAACCTCCAGACTTCTAAAATATGAGAGCTGATAGATACCACCCTTTTTGCTTAACCAATTTTGAGTTAGATTTCTGTCACTTGCAACCAAAACCATCTATCTGATTCTAGAATAAAAAAAAAAAAAAACTTAGGGTTTTCATAAGAAAGTAGAGAGAAATAGCCAAGTGCTATACCAAAAGAAAAAGTCTCACGAAAATATTTAATATATTCCCTTGCACATGAGCCTGCTAGTGCTCTAAATTTTTTAAAATCTTATTTTATATTCTTACTAAAAATCCCAGGGACTAAGACTCTGTAACCTCCATCCTAAATCTATATAAGAGCACACTATGAGATGAAGATTTGAGCTTAAAGATGCAACATACGTCTGTAGGTGGCTCAGGAAATATTTTTCTGACTGACAAAAAAAATGCACCAACCAAATCAAAATCCTAATATTAGATTTCATGTGCTACCAAGTAAACTTTTTCTCTTATAGAACAAATTGTTTCTATAGAAACGAATGCTTTTCTAGCAACCCAATCCCTATTAGGGTTGCTATAGGAACAGATTGAGAAAATTAGGAAACTGTAAGAAAAGGTAAATGACTGCTTAGTGTCTTTTTTTCCTGGAAACCCACAGAGGGCAAACACCCTTTCATTTCTGAATGCCTTCGTGCTTGGAGCAGGCCGCATGAATACTTGAGAATGTGATTCCAACTCTGCGGCATTCCTGTTCCCTGGTAAGGGTTTTATCAAGTCACTGAAATTTAATTCTGAATAGGACAAGTTTTACAAGAACCACCTTCTGAAGACTGTTGTCAAGGGCCAGGGGGAGGCAGGAGCATGAAATAAGAAGGTACAGGGCTAGGGGTGTGAAAATGTAACAGTAAGGACTGGAAGCCGCACGCGTATTACAGATCCTGTCTTTTAGAGAGAAACCCCTCATTTGGGGAAACGTCTCTGTGCACACGTTTGTAAACGCTTTCCTGTGAGCTGTAGGACCACCGTGCACCGTGGGTCTTGCAGTGCAAACGGCGAGCACAGAGGTGAATGCTTTCCTTTCTTTACTGGAGAGTGGGAAAAGAATACAAACGCTGGCCCTGTCTACTGCTCAGCTTCTGGAATCATCTACTCATAGATAGGGTGTGACATCTGTCTAGTGTACAGAGAATTCTCTCCCAACGTTCACCGGCTACGAAGCCAGTAGATAGAAATGGAGAGATTTGAAGCCAAGAGTTGCAGTCAGCAAGTAAGAACCACAGGGCCTCGGGTGAGTTATTTAATTTCTCTGCATCAGTTTATCTACCCCCGTCTGTAAGATGGAGCTGACGAGATGTACCTGGCAGGAGGAATCTGTCTGCCCAGCTCTCTCTGGTCTCCCTCTTGGTCCCTCAGGGTGTTCCCCATAAGAGAGAGCTACTGCCCCCTCACTTCTGAGGCGTGCACCCTTGGCCCTATTTTCCCCTTCTCTGGTATAAACTTATTGTTTGCAAAAGCAGTTGTTGTTCAGTCACCAAGTCACATCCAACTCTTTGTGATCCCATGGACTACAGCACACCAGGCTTCCCTGTCCTCCATTATCTCCTGGAGTTTGCTCAAATTCATGTCCATTGAGTCGGTGATGCTGTCTAACCATCTCATCCTCTTCTGCCTTCTTCTCCTTTTGCCTTCAATCTTTCCCAGCATCCGGGTCTTTTCCAATGAGTCAGTTCTTTGCATCAGGTGGCCAAAGTATTTGAGCTTCAGCTTCAGCATCAGTCCTTCCAATGAATATTCAGGGTTGATTTCCTTTAGGATGGACTAGTTTGATCAATGGAAAGGCAATGAATCCAAGCAAAACATGACATTTCCCAGCCTCCTTTCCCGCCCCCTGTAGCTAAGCTGTGGCCTTGTGATCACAGTTCTGTGTGTTGTGCAAAAATTCTTAGAATGTTTCTTAAAGGAAGTTGCCCCAGCTGAGAAGTGGGCCCCCTCTGTTCTTTTGCCCTTTTTACCTGATCCTTGGAATGCAGACATGATGGCTGAAGCTCCAGCAGCCATTTTGCACCATGAGGCAAACTTGAAGGCAGCGCTGCAGGAAAACACAAGTCCAAGGCCTTGAAGACCAAGGGGTTGGCAATCTAGATTGCTGATTTCTGGGATTCTTTTACACAAAAGAAAAATATACTTCCATTTTTTGAAGCTACTGTCACTGCATAATCTAATTCCAGTGGATACACATCAGGGCTGCATTATGACTCATGGATCCTCAGTACCTGTACCTTCATGAGCACCTTCCTCCATAAAAAAAATTCAAAATTATATTGTATGACTATGTAGGTACAAAGACAGATATAATCTTGTCTAGATTCATTATTATGATTTCATTATTAGCATTATATTCATGTTTTCCTTATGATTTTTAAAAATTTAAATGGAAATGTTTTGTGGTTCCTACAAGGATCATGGGTCCTGTACCTTCTGCACCTAATGGAGGCATCCATCCATCCTGACACTCAGGCTTTATCGTGCTTTACCCCAATAGAACCTGATGGTGAAGGTACTGTAAGTCTTCCTGCTTTTTAGATCAGGAAACTGAAGCCAGAAAACTTAAGTAACTTGCCCAGATTTGACTCCAGGTTCATCCAACTCCAACCCTAGGAAAGCAGCTATTTTTAGCACCCAAAGGCAACCAATTATTGCTAGAGCTATTATTATTATTCAAGCCAACAGCTCCGACTACTTAAGAAAACAGACCTGATAGATGGTAACAAATCATAATGGACATGCTGACCTTCTGGTAGCTTCTTTTTATTTTAATCCACAAGATAAACCCAGCAATGAGCCCCATCTCTGCAGGAAATGATTTAAATCCCCATCTTTTAGCACTGAATTTACTCATCCAACTCCACAAAGAAAATAACTTCACTTAGCTTGACAGACTCCACAATGAAAAGTAAATTATTTTTCTGGAAATGACCCTAAAAATAGCATGGAATGGGTCTGCTTATAGATACCAAAGGCAATAAGACTGAATACACTAGTTTTAAAGGCACAAATTTGTTTTGAAACACGGAGATTCTTCTGTGGTCTCGAGAAGAAAAAAAAAATTATTTTCCAGAGAGTACAATAAATCACACAGGGCAAGAACTTTGGAGTAAAAACACCATGAATTTTGAGAGGATGGTAGGGAGCTCTATCCATCTTCTATGCCTCCCCTTATACGGGAGCCAAGAAGAAGTCATTCCCCCCACCGCGCCATCATCACTCTGCTTATTTCTTTTCATGCCCTGTTATCACAAATTAAAAGACAAGGAAATGTTGATGACACCAGACCAAAGGATTGCTCAGCCTTACAATCCACTGCTACCTAGGGAGAGGTGTACAAAGGGCTGGTTTTTAGAAAAGAGCTACAAGCTACTGCCTTTTAGGTAGGATCTGAGTAGACAACTTATGCCTCAAACAACCGCATTCATTTATCCAGGACTTATTAAATGCCTTCTGGATGCATCGCACCATATCAGATGCCAAAGACCACTACAAGACCCTAGCTTTGGAGAGTGAAGTCAGCATTCAACCATGGCTTGGAACATACACAGAAGAATCAAGCACGTGACGATATCTTCCCAAACCAGAGGTTAAGAATCGGGATGTTGGAGCCAGGAAGCCCCAGGTTCAAATCCTGCATCTACCACTTACCTGCAGAAAAAATTGAGGCAAAAAAAAAACTAAGCCTCAATTCCCTCATCTTTCTCTTAGGAAATTCCCTCGTGGTCCAGTGGTTAAGACTCCATGCTTCCCCTGCAGGAGGCACGGGTTCCATCTCTGGTCACGGAAGTAAGATCCCACCTGCTACACTGTGAGCCAAAACAACAAATGCACCTTTCTCTTAGAGTAAGTGGGAAAATTTAAACGAGGTGATGTGTGTGAAGTGTTGGAGAAAGAGTCAATGTTCTCTCAATACTAGCTACACTTTAGGAGGGAAGCGCTTCTTCTTGGCTCTGAGCACTGGTTACACGATCGAGTTCACTTTGTGAAAATTCACGAAACAGTACACGTGTGACTTAATCACCTTCTGCAGGTACTGGAATAAAAAGTTTACACACGACAACCGGACACCTAACATTCAGTTGAAAACTGTTGAAATTGCAGCCCCATAAACCACCTCTTCATTTCCCCATTTTTTCTAAAGCCTGCTTTATGCAAAAATGCCTCGTGGGGGTGGGCTTATTCTTCGGGAAGTGGGGGGACAGGCTGACTATTTCTTCTGAGTCAACCTCAAATTGGCACCACCTGGAACAAGGGGCAGTGGAGACAGTTAGTTGGAAAGGCCAGAACCAAACCCAACACAACAGACAAGAAGGTCTCCAGAGACTTCTCAGAAACCTGGGGCCAAGCTCTAACTAGACGGTAAGAGAAGGGGGCACCAGAGACCAGAGCTGAGGTCTTTGGAACACGTGTTGTCGGGCTGACTCGAGAGGAGACACAAGACACAGACTCAGATTCCAGGTAGATCTGGTTGCAACTGACCAAACAGATGACCTTGGGCAAGTCCCCATGAGCTTCAAGGCTCAGTTTCCCAGCCTGTAAAATGGGAGACAACAACACCTTCCGGGCAGGTGAGAATGACAGCAAGTGCCTGGCGCACCGGAAATATGCCAGCCAAGGTAGCTGTTACTATGGAATTGAATTGAATCTGGCGGAAGACAGCTCTGCGGGAGCAGTGTAAGGCTGGAGCCTGTTGAAACAGCTTTGCTCTTTTCCTATATTTCTGCAGACATGTCCACAAGCAAAGACATGGCATTTAAGTTGATAGTTTGAGCAGAGGAGCTGTTCCCACACACGCCTGAAAAGTTGGCTTTGGCCAAGGGGATTTAATAAACCCCGGGCCTCGGATGCCTGGGGCTGGAGCACACCGAGGTGTGTAATGGAAACACGGATATAATTAAGAGGCGGTTCATTTGCAATAATTATGCACTGGTTGGTTAATTCTTTCAAGATGCTAAACAGCCCTTCCCTGGGGCTACGGTAATTGACTCTGTCATCTGCCTCACACACTGCTGTCTAGAGAATTGTGCTTGGACAACCTGCTGACTCATTTTAACACACACTCATGCTCGCTTTCTAAGCTCCCTAACAGACAGGTCTGAGCAGAAGTGCCAGGGTGGAGACTCTGCTTGGGAGAGGGGAAGGAGAGGGGGCTGGGGAAGGACTTAGATGGGAAGAAGTGCTGGCCGCAGGGAGAGGGATGGAAGGAGAAAGAGCAAGTGAGAGGGGCACCCGTGGTGAAGTCACAGTGAGAGACAGACGGGCCCCAACCTAGGAGCTGCAGGCAGTCTTCTGATGCTGGTGTTATTCCTGGTTAGCCGCTCAATCCCGTCTGACTCTTTGCAACCCCATGGACTGTAGCTCACCAGCTCCTCTGTCCATGGGATTTTCCAGGCAAGAATACTGGAGTAGGTTGCCAATGTCTTCTCCAGGGGATCTTCCCGACCCAGGGATCGAACCTGCATCTCCTGCATTGGCAGGTGGATTCTTTACCTCTGAACCACCAGGGAAGCCCCGTCCTACTGATGTGTGCATGTGCTCAGTTGTGTCTGACGCTTTTCGACCCCATGGACCACCAGGCTCCTCTGTCCAAGGGATTTTCCATCAAGAATACTGGAGTGGCATGCCATTTCCTACTCCAGGGGATCTTCCCAACCCAGGGATGGAGCCCACGTCTCCTCCATTGATGGGTGGATTCTTAATCATTGCACCACCCGGGAAGCCCTGGATATCCTGCTGATACCTGGAGATAAAAGGCCAGAAGTAGATCCCTGATTGGGTAGAAGACAGTTCAATTCAGTTCAGTCGCTCAGTTGTGTCCTACTCTTTTCGACCCCATGGACTGCACCACGCCAGGCCTCCCTGTCCATCACCAGCTCCCGGAGTTTACTCAAACTCATGTCCACTGAGTCGGTGATACCATCCAACCATCTCATCCTCTGTCGTCCCCTTCTCTCCTCGCCTTCAATTTTTCCCAGCATCAGGGTCTTTCCAAATGAGTCAGCTCTTCGCATCAGGTGGCCAAAGTACTGGAGTTGCAGCTTCAGCATCAGTCCTTCCAATGAACATTCTGGACTGATTTCCTTTAGGATGGACTTGTTGGATCTCCTTGCAGGCCAAGGGACCCTCAAGAGTCTTCTCCAACACCACAGTTCAAAAGCATCAATTCTTCGGCGCTCAGCTTTCTTTATAGTCCAACTCTCACATCCATACATGACTATTAGAAAAACCATAGCCTTGACGAGACGGACCTTTGTTGGCAAAGAAATGTCTCTGCTTTTTAATACGCTAAGTTGGTCATTACTTTTCATTCAAGAAGTAAGCGTCTTTTAATTTCATGGCTGCAGTCACCATCTGCAGTGATTTTGGAGCCCCCAAAATAAACTCTGCCACTGTTTCCACTGTGTCTCCATCTATTTGCCATGAAGTGACGGGACCGGATGCCATGGTAGAAGACAAAGCAACCACATTTTTCTCATTCTTGTGGTCAAGGGGAATTTCCAGAGTGACACTTGTGTGGAGAAGATCCTCAGTCTAAGGAGGGGCCAAAGGAAGGAGGAGCTGCCAGCCCAAATATGTCCTGTCAACCTGCCAGAAACCTTCCAGCTGGAGTCTGTCTTGACTGAGGGATGCACATGCACCCACCAGAAAGGGCCTTGAGTCAGGCCCGATAGGGCACAAGCAAGATGAGCGGCCAGAGACAACCCGGAAGTCCACCCCCACGCCCCTGATGTGAGGTGAGCGGCCAGAGACAACCCGGAAGTCCGCCCCCACGCCCCTGATGTGCGGTGAGCGGCCAGAGACAACCCGGAAGTCCGTTCCCACGCACGTGATGTGCGGTGAGCGGCCAGAGACAACCCGGAAGTCCGCCCCCACGCCCCTGATGTGAGGTGAGCGGCCAGAGACAACCCGGAAGTCCGCCCCCACGCACGTGATGTGAGGTGAGCGGCCAGAGACAACCCGGAAGTCTGCTCCCACGCAGGAGATGTAAGCCACACCCACTGGGTGCAGCTCACTCCCCAAGTTCACCGGGGTGTTGTTTCACATGTACTTTGCTTCTAATAAACACTTCGTCTGCTTCACAATCTTCCTCTCTTTGCTGAATTTTTTCTTCAAAGAAGACAGGGACTGAGGTCCTGCTGCAAGCTGGCATACCCCTTGCCTCTACCCCCAGACCACTCAGACCACCTAGATTCAAACTTGCTTTCATCGCTTCCCAGTTGTGTGACCTTGACCAAGCTCTTGGAGCCTCAGTTCTTTGTGAATGGGGATAAAAACCTTCATCTTGAATGAACTGTTGCAAGAATTTGAAATAACATAATGGACAGTGCCTGGCGCTGTGAGGGTGTTTAATACCCACTGGCTCTTTCACTTGCGGAGGGACTGGGCTGAGCAGTGACACCGCATCTGAGACAGAATCAGAGAAGCTGGTGACTGGTCCAGGGGAAGCAGTACAGGCTCTGCCCTGCGCTCGAGGAGCCTGCTCTGTGACCTCAGGCAAGGTCGTTGACCTCTCCGAACCTCGCTTCTTCTTTGGAAAGTTGGAGTTGCACTTCCCTGGGAGGGTTGCCAGAGGATGACATGGAACAACACCTGGCACGTAATTGATCCTCAAGAAATGGTGGGTCCAGGACCTTGTCCACCTTCAAGACGGGCTCTCCTTGAAAGCCTGATCTCCAGGCACAAGTGGCCAGGCAGCAGTTTCCTATGGGTTTCACAGGGACTGAAACGAGCATTGATTCCTGGAGGAGCCCCAACCTACTCTGAAGTCTTAATCAGCTCCAGTGACTGCCCTTCCTAGGTTCATCCAGACGTCTCCGGTCCTGGCTCAGCCCATCTTGGAGGCCAGACAAGGAGCAGAGCCTCAGTCAGGAGCCGCCCCCGAGTCACTGGGAGCAGGGGTTTATGTGTTAGTTGCTCATTCATGTCCTACTCCATGGACTGTAGCCCGCCAGGCTCCTCCATCCGTGGGATTCTCCAGGCAAGAATACTGGAGTGGGCTGCCATGCCCTCCTCCAGGGGATCTTCCCAATCCAGGGATCAAACCCGGGTCTCCTGCATTCTGGGCAGGTTCTTTACCATCTGCTTCACCAGGGAAGCCCAGGAGTAGGGGAGATTTCCCCAAATGCACCCCCTTCCAGCCACCTGAATGGCAGCAAGGGGCATGGAGAACCCCTCTCATTTCACTGGTCCATACCGACCCTGGCTGTGCTTTCTCACACTGCCCTCGTGATGGAGAGAGGGCTGGTGTAGTGGTGGGGGCCACTGTCCAGCTTCCTGTCCCAGAAGCTGGGACAAAGGACAGGAATTAGCTTTTGGATCTATCACAATGAGCATTGATACCTTCCCAGCCCCGCCTCCCCAACTCCACAACCCCCTGTCATCTTTCTACAACACAAACGTCGCCATGCCGTCCACTCACAAGCAAGGAGTAGCTTCCACTGAGCCTCGGAGTAAAGCCACGGTCAAACACAGCTCACGAGGCCCTTCATACCGTGACCTTTGCCGACCGCCTCGGAGTCACTGACCCACTCCCTGCCCCACCTCCTGACATCCTTCCCCAGACTTGGTACACAAATGACTCTTCGAGCAAATCGTGCAGCTCCGCACCTCCATGCATTTACACCTGCTCTCCTGTCTCCCTGACACGCCCACCCTCGCGCTCCACCTGGAACATGCCTACTCACCCTTCAGTATGGAACTGACATCAGCTCCCCATGTGACGCTTTCCCCCACCTCCCGAGTCCGCTGCTCCCTCTGTTTCCCTTCTGCTTTGTGAACATCCATTCTTTCCTTCCATTTCCTTCTCTCTCTCTCTCTTGAGCCCCTGCCTGTAAGATGTTCCAGGCACTGAGCAAGACCCTGAGCTCAGAGAACAAGGAAGGGCAACTCCTGTGCCATTAGCCTCCAGTAGCTGTGAGGCCACCGTCCAGCTGCTGGGGTCTAACCGAAGTGACAGGCGCGCCAAAAAGTCACAGGGGTACTTGGTGGTGATGGGAAGGCGCAGGGCACTGAGCAATCCTGGGAAGAAGGTTTCAGTTCAACCTGTGTGCTGAGTCACTTCAGCGGTGTCTGACTTTGTATGATCCTATGGACCGTAGCCCACCAGGCTCCTCTGTGCATGGGATTCTCCAGGCAAGAACACTGGAGTGGGTTGCTGTGCCCTCCTCCAGATGATCTTCCCGACCCAGGGATCGAACCTGGATCTTTTACATCTCCTGCATTGGCAGACAGTTCTTTACCACTAGCACCACCTGGGAAGCCCCTCAACCTAGTCTGGGGAACAGTGTACCCCCTCCCTGGCCCCGAGAATGTGCTGCTTAAACTCGGATGTACAGAGTGAATAGCATTGGTCAGAGAAAGGAGGAAAACCAGAGCGAGATCAGATAAGACCGCAGGTGTAGACGTGCCAGGGTGGACTCCATGCTCTGTCACTTCACTAATCCCCTCCTCCTCTCCATGTCTGCCCTGCCCCACGGGTAGGTCTTCAGGGACCGGGAGTCCCAAAGTCGCTGTGACACGTCCATTCCACCCCACTCTGGCCAGACTTTAATCAGCCGTCCTGGCCTGCAGACAGTGGCCTGGCTTCCGGTCAGTACCCATCAGCTGGGCTCTGGGTACGTCTGTGGGGCCAGCAGGATGCGGTGCCTCCTCTGCCCTCCACCCACTGTCTGCCCTTCTCCCCGGCTATATGCTGCTTCTTAGCATTTATCACACTCCGGGGTACATCTGTTTATTAATTATTATCTTTGTTTATGCTTCCTACCCCAAAACCCAGAAGGCAAGTTCAGGGATTCTCATCACTTTGTCCTCTTGCTGTATCTCAGTATTTGGAACATGGACTGTAGCCCGCCAGGCTCCTCTGTCCATGGGATTCTCCAGGCAAAAATGCTAGAGTGGGTTGCTATGCCCTCCTCCAGGTGATCTTCCCGACCCAGGGATTGAACCCAGGTCTCCTGCATTGGCAGGCGGATTCTTTACCACTGAGCCACCTGGGAACACCCAGTAGCCATCCTGGGACTGAGTAATACATCTACTGAACTGAGTCCTGATCTGAATGAATGGAGAGAGTGTCCCCAGAAATCGACCATAAACATGTGGATCTAGTCAGCGTCTCGGGGATCTTGAGTGAAAGTGGATTCACGGTCCGTCGCGTGCCCAGTACTGTGCTTGTGGTTAGAGGAGAAAGTTCCTGTTCACAAGAGTGGGACAGGCGGACCTGACCACCAGTGGGGGGCTAAGGGGGGCTAAAGCTTCACAACCCACATCTCCCTTCCATGGATGAGTCTGTTTAATCAGCGCAGGCACAAAGCCTTAATGAAATAAACTGTGTCGCCAGCATTTTAAAAAGGACGTGGGGCAGTGATGCATGGCAGGCTGCTCTGGGAGCTCATCACAGCTGGGCGGTGGCTGGGCGGGACAGGACCTGTCAGCTGAGACTCTCAAACCCATCAGATGTGTGTCATGGAATCAGATAAACAGACAAGGTTTGCAAAAATCAAATAAATTTGGAATCACCACAAATAATGACCACCCCCCCACACACACACGCGCACGCACACACGCACACACGCATGCACACGCATGCACGCACGCGCACACTCACACATGCACGCACACATGCTCACCTTCTTGGCCGCTAAGCTTGCTGAATTATTTAGCAAGGAAAGAGATGGGGCAATGTGTTGTGGTGTCACTGGAAAATGTAAATAGTAACTCGAGGTTTCCTGAAGCCACTTGCAAGGTCTAACTCAGTTCCAAAGGGACGGCAGAAGTGCCCCCCTTCACCCTCCCACCCAGAGGCTCTTTGAAATGAACACCTTCTCACAGCCCCATTGGTTCCTGCCGGGTAGCCTCACAGCACTTCCACAGGCAAATGAACAGGCTCCCACACTGCAGTTCCCACTGTTTCAATTTACTCTTCATTCAAGTCGAGAGGCGATCCAAGGAGAAAATGTAAATGCTGTGTGAATCTGGGGTGGGGGGGGGGGTGCCTTCTGACTCTAGACTCCTCAGTCCGTCTTCCTCTGTCAGTTTCCCTCCCCGGCCCCACTGAAGCGGGCTCCTTCTGGGCTCACAGACCCTCGCGTCCGCTCCAGGGAGCCAGGTGTCATCAGACGGTGCGGGTCAGACGCCCTCATCGAGCCGCGGGCCCGGTGCTTCCCAGCAGGGAGTCTCAGGGAGGGCGCGACAGAAGACGGCGAACCGGGGCCTGCGTCTCCGCGGAGACAGCCACGGCGCACGTGCTCGTTTAAGGATCACAGGAAGGCCCCAGTGTAGACAAAACCCACTTTAAGGATCACAGGACCCCCCAGCGTAGACAAAACCCACTTAAGGATCACAGGAAGCCCCCAGCGTAGACAAAACCCACTTTAAGGATCACAGGACCCCCCAGCGTAGACAAAACCCACTTTACGAACAGGGCAACTCAGGCCCAGAGGAGTGAACCCTGTAACTGGGATACAAACGTGGCGGTGCATTCTGTCTAACGCCTGAATCCATTCTTTCTCATCCACCGGGCAGCCTCTGAGGACTTGGTCCTCGCCCAGACTGCCTCCCTGAGATTGGCAGAGCGCAGATAAGAATCCTCTATTAGGAATTTAATAGCAGATATAACTCAACTAGTGGTCAGACACATGAGTACAGGTACCACTGGAAAATGACCATACCTGCATTTTGTATTTAAGACAGCAGTTTTATCAAAAAGTGGATGAAATGAATAAACTTATTTTAAACCACTGAAATGAATCATAATAACATATTCAACATTGAATAAAAATAAAAGGAAGCTTTAATAACTGGGGGATTTTTTTAAATATTATGATTCATTAAATGCAATCGTTAAAAAATAAAAGTGTGTATCAGTGATGTCACAGTTGATTCCTGAGCATTTTGTCATGAAAAATCGCCAAGTTGTTCAAACAAACCTCACAGGAATGGAGAGGAGAGAGTTAGCTAATCCAGGTATTTCCTTCTGACACTTTCATATTCAAATAACTTTGAGATCCTTTGAAATAACTGATTTCTTCATAGAGAGTATAATTTTTTATTGATAGGCGCCTGGAGTTTTCCTTTAAGGCAACTGTTGCCAGCTCACCTTCAAGTTCTTTCATGTTTTTAATAAACGGTTGCAGAATCACTGGGTTCAGCTGTGACTGCAGAAGCCCCACCTCAGTCCCAATACGCTCGTGTCCACATCACACTTACACAGAGAACTTTCATTAGTGGCAGCTCTGAAACACACGCTTTGCTTTGTCAAATACATGTTATTTTTTCCTTCTCTTGAGGTTAATGGAGATGAGAAAGACGCTTTCTAAACAGGTGATCTTTTGTTCAATTAAAACTCTCAAGGAAGCATAAAGCTCTCTCAAGATGTAAATGATTCAGTTTCAGATTTCTTAAAATACCAAAATAACAGTATTACATTTTTTAAAGGCAGTATTTTGATACTTAAAAATAGCATAGTATACTGGAATACAAAAAAAGAAAAAAAAATACTGCATTCATTAGCCTAGTTGCTAGGAAACCTGTGAGCAAGCCAAAAGTTAAGGTATAGATAGGTTAAAGGGTATTTCTTCAAGCAAAATGGGAAAAACCAGAGTTAATTTTTAGCAACTATGGGTAACAGAGAATGCAAGATGATAAGATGATACTTAATTGTATTGAGGGGTTTGTATTCCTTTAGAACATGCTCTTAATTACACCCTCCACTGAGTAAGTATAAATACTAATCATTAGAAATAATTAGACATGTTTGCTATTCTTCTAAATATTATCTTTATTTTCAAACAGCACATTGATATTTTCATTCTCCATGGTTAAGTAAAGGCTCTGTGATTGGATCCACTGCACAGTAAAGGCATCAACAGACAGAGAAACAGACAACTTGAACTGCAAATGTTTTGCCATGTGCATCTTGACCTATGACACGTGACAAGTAAAAGAGGAGCCAGTTCTTGACAAAGAGGGAAAGGCTGAAAATGCTTTTGAAAAATTAATCGGAGTTCTGCTTCTTGCTGAGTAAGCGCCTACTGAACTGACTCTCCACAAATAACAGCAGCAAACTCAGGGGGCAGAGGACGCCACTAGATGAAGGCACTGGAAAGCCAGCCAAAGCAGGTGGGCTGTACGGAGGCAGTGGCCCTGGAAGGAAGAAATGGCAGGAGGTAGGTTTCCTGACTCTTCACACTCTTTTAGCCTGAGGTCAGGGCACAATCCCTGCTACAGGGGAAGCTAAAACTCTGATTGAAAACCGTCACAATCTTTCTGGCCTGAATAACTGGAAGACAGAGTTTGGAGCAACGGCAGCCACAAGAAAGTGAGGGATGTGGGGAATCCTAAAAGGGAGAGATACGGAGAGGGAAGGCTCCAAACTCTGTATACAAACTTTGCCCAAATCTCGGTCTGCTTCCCTGGTAGCTCAGCTGATAAAGAATCCATCTGCAATGCAGGAGACCCTGGTTCATTTCCTGGGTCACAAAGATCCCCTGGAGAAGGGATAGGCTACCCACCCCAGTATTCTTGGGCTTCCCTCGTGGCTTAGCTGGTAAAGAATCCACCTGCAAGGCGGGAGACCAGTCTAACCCCTGAATAGTATGAGGAAGACGGCAAGAAGCCTAGATAAGGGTTAGAAAAAAACATTCAACTATTACTCACCATTCAAAAGACAGATTTTACAATTTTATTTAAGGGTTAAAAAACCCACTTAACTAAGATATTAGCCACCATTTAAGAAACTGATTTTACTATTTTATTTCAGTCAAGTCAACTGCCTACCAAAAAAAAAAAAAATCCAAAAACCAAACACTCTTTAGAAATGTAAAACAATCTTAAGTCTCTATGGTATAATATTCACAATATTTAAGATAAAAACAAAATTACTCATTATACAAGGAAATAGGAAAATGTAGCTCATTCTCAAGAGCTACTATAACTGCCCAAAGATTTAAAGGAATACATGATCATAATAAACATGACAGAAAACTTCAACAGGAAAAGATGCAAAAAGAAACCAAACAGAAATTCTAGGTCTGAAAAATACAGTATATGAAATAAAACTCAATGGGCAAGTATAATGGCAGAATGAAAATGATAGAGGAAAGACTTACTCACCTTGAATATAGGTCAACAGAAATTATTCAATCTGAAGAACAGATGGAAAAAAATATTTTTTTCAAAAGTAAATAAAACCTCTGAAACTTTCAGGGCAACATTAAGAGGTCTAAGAAGATTATCCAGGCTGCTTAGGAGCAGAAAATCTGGATCCAGGAGAATGGATCTCATAGACACATGGGCACGATCACTAAGATGTTAATCACGGTCTGTGGAAGGGAAATAACAGAGTCAAGAAATATTAAGAAGAAAGAAACATCAAGTCTTGTAGTTAGTTAAATAAAGACATACAAAAGAAAGAGAAATCTCAGATTTAAACCTAGAGTTATGAGACTATAAAAATACATGAATTAAAATGAAGAATTATGACATTTTTAAAATAAGAAACTTCAAAAAACAAGTGAGAAGCCAAGAGAATATATCTGCAACTAATTTTTCAGCTAATAATATATTACAGCCATATCATAGGCATATATGTGTATATATGTATGTATGTATATAAAGGACTAATCTCTCAACTATATGAAGAACTCTTAAAAATAGAGGGGGGGAAAGACCAAAAATCTGTTGGAAGAATAGGCAAAGGACATAAACAGTTAACAGAAAATAAAAGAGACAAACATAAGAAGATGCTCAACTGTATTCATAATAAGAGAAATGCAAATTAAAACTACGTGAGTTATTTCTCCCTTACCAAACTGGTAAATTTACATATGCTTTTACTCTTTGACCTGCCAAATTCCACTGTTAGGAATTTATTTGCAGATATAACTCCATGAATATGAAAAATATGCACATGACTATTCATTGCAGCATTATTTCTAATAGCAAAATATGAAAAATAATCTAAATTTAAATGATCATCCATGTGAGAGTGATTGAATAAAATATGGTACCACCACACAGTAGACTAATAAGAAAGTGTTAAAAAGAAGAAGAGGAATCAGCCTGTGACCTGATATGCAGTTATTTCTTGGATATATTGTCATTGTCAAGGGGAAAAAGCAAGGTGCAAAACAGTAGTGTGTGGGGGGGTGTGGTGGTTTCATCAAAACAAAGCATGGGAAGAAAAATACAGAAACTCATGAAAACTATTTGCCAGAGAAGGGAGGCATATCCCTTTGAGTGTAACTTTTGATATAATTTTGCTTTGGAACCATGTAAATTAAATAAAAAGGAATAGAAGGATGCAAACCCTAAAGTTGAAAACAAGCAGAAACAACTCTATCTTACAGCAAATAAATAATGTAATCCACAGAGAAAATAATTGATTCAAGTAACTTTTAGATGCATATTCTAACTGGACACCCTCAGTGGATGGGATAAAAAGAACTGTAAAGAAACTGAGCTTGATTTAGTAGATTTGTGATAAAAGAACAGTAATTCTGAAAGTATTCTGTGTCTTGATAGATTAAATGAGTAACCATACTACATTTTTTTTTTTTTTTTTGGAAATTAGGACTCTCACTATGGGAGAATGAAGATACAAATATAGAATGAGGAAAGGTGAGGAAAAATTGGCAGTATCACTATGCACTCATGATCTAAATACAAACGTAACCTAGCTCTGCATTCAAAAGAGCTAGAAGTAATAACAAAAAAGCACACCCAACATCAATCATTGGGTGTTGGGCCCCTAGCAGGCCCATGCTCCGCAACAAGAGGGGTCCCTGTGATGAGGAGCTGGAGAACTGCAACTAGAGAGAAGCCCCTGCTCGTCGCAACGAGAGAAAGCCCATGCACAGCAACGCAGATCCAGTTCAGCCAAATAAATAAGCAACTAAATAAACAAATACCATGCCTCTTCTGAAAGGGGAGATGACTGATTCCATTTCTGGGGCAACATTCTGTTGTGTAAGCGAGTAAGGAAGTTCCTCAAAACTCAAGGGGATTTGTGAGAAGGCCAAAGAAGCCAGCTTGGAGGGACTGCTGCTGGCCAAATCTTGTGTGAAGTGGAGAGGCTCTGTAAGACCACAATGATGCTGAAAATAGGAAACTTAAAGGTGAGGGGGAGAGACAGGTGGATGGAGCCCTTCTTGACGCAAGAACACCAGATAATAAAGGCTTCTCAGGTAAAGAACCCTACTGGCTTCTTTGCAGGAGATGTAAAAGACATGGGTTCAACCGATTAGTCAAGAAGATCCCCTGGAGGAGGGCTTGGCTCCCCTCTCTGTTATACTTGCCTGGAGCATCCCATGGACAGAGGAGCCTAGCAAGCTATGGTCCATAGGATTGCCCAGAGTTGGACATGACTAACGCAATTTAGCACCCATGCAGGCACCAGATAACAAATGTAGAATGAAAGGCACAATTAGAGATTGTAACTGCCATTATAACGATGGATCATCAGTGGATGTTAAAACTATTGAAGAAAGGCTGTTTGGAACAGAACTGGCAGCCTCAACTATTCCTTAGAAAAGGAAAGAAGTCCCTTTACTAGCAGACAGCACCGTGACCAGTGCTCACAAGCAGCATTAGCAATGACGGAGAGGAACGGACGTGATGTGCCTCCAGAGGGACCCGGTGGTGAGCGCAAAACATCCCCTATGCGTGACATTTGCCAAAATGAGTTATTCTATATCTAGTCAGAAGGCAATAATTAGACAAATCCAAGTTACTGAACACTCCAGAGGACAGCTGGCTGGTTCTTCAAAAATTGCCAGTGTTGGACTTCGCTGGTGGTCCAGCGCTCAAGGCTCCATCTTCCAATCCAGGGTTCAATCCCTGGTCAGGGATCCAAGGTCCCACATGCTGTGGTATGTGACCAAAAAAAAAAAAAATGTTTTAATGCCAGTGTCATGTGGAGCAGAAAGAACAAAGTTGATGGAAAGGGGTGTGGGGAATATTCTAGGTTAAAGAGCCCTAAGAGACATGACCACTGAATGTAATGTGTAATCCTTGACTGGATCAGAAAAGAAAAAAATAGCTTCAAAGAACAATAAGAAGGTAGTTGGAAACTCTGAGTACGAATTTTACATTAGATAAAACAACTGTACCAATTATTAAATATTTGAGCATGATGACAGTACTGTAGCTGCGTAGGAGAATGTCCCAGTTCTTAGGAGATGGAGACTCCTAAGAGATGAAGGATCATGATGTCCACAATCTAATTTCAAATGGTAGAGGGGAAAAATGAAAAATGTGGCGAAAACAAAGTCAAACGCCAATAATTGGTGAGTCTAAATGAAGAGATAAGGTTGACTGGTCATCGTATTATTCTTTCACCTTTTCTATAGACTTGAAAAGTTGGGGAAAATGAAGAATTGGGCATGAAAATCCAGTTTCCATGTGTGGATGAAGGGAGCCCCCTTTCAGCAATAGGTGTGAACGTTGCTACAATAACAACAGGTAAGTTGTTCACAGCTCTGTTGTGAAAAACCGATTACTCAGCAACATCAGTGGAAAATGCCCTGTTAAATTATATTGTGGGTTGGAGAGGTAGCAAAGAAAACCATTTAACATCAAGTATTGCAGATGAATGAAACTCCAGCTGTCCCTACTAAGACAGAAAGTGAAAAATTAGATCTTACTGATGTTTGATTTCTGGGAAGTCACTTGGCAGAACTTTTCAAAGCCTGGGTCTACGATTCTCTGCACTCGCCCTGGTTCCCAAAACATACGTGGCACACCCTGAGCTTGCCCAAGCTGACATAGTTGCCATCTGTGTCTTAAAGACATGCTAAAAGAGCAAGGCATAGAATACAGTTTTCTGCCATTTGTACACACAGATACATTTGTGTGACTGCAAAATATTTCTGGAAGGAAGCAAAGAAACTGGTAACTTGTTCTCTAGGGAGGAAAGCCAAGTTGCTACTGTTGTTACCTTTTATTCCACTGTTCTATTAGAATCTTTCCATGTGAATGTATTAACTGTTCAAAAGAAATTTTTTAATTAATGGTGAAGAATGGGTGGAAGGATGGATGATGGCTGGATGAATAGATGGATGAATGGATAGACGGATGGATGGATGATGGATGGGTAGTCAGAAAAATAAGTGTATATATAGCTCCCATTCCACACACTTGCTCCACAATACCTCCCCTCGGACCCCACACCCCAATTACAAGGATGGGGCTGCTCCCAGGCTAATCTCCAATTTGAGGCTGACTGCCCCTGTGCTGTGGAGAAGGCAACGGCAACCGACTCCGGTACTCTTGCCTGGAAAATCCCGTGGGCAGAGGAGCCTGGTGGGCTGCAGTCCATGGGGTCGCTAAGAGTCAGACACGACTGAGCGACTTCACTTTCACTTTTCACTTTCATGCATTGGAGAAGGAAGTGGCAACCCACTCCAGTGTTCTTGCCTGGAGACTCCCAGGGACGGGGGAGCCTGGTGGGCTGCTGTCTGTGGGGTTGCACAGAGTCGGACACGACTGAAGCGACTTAGCAGCAGCAGCCTCTGTGCTGTGTCTGAGGTCTTTAGTTTATGAAACACAGCTTCTCTCAGCCCTGCCTCTCTGCTGATTCTAGGACTCTCCCCCCGGCCCCCTAGACCCTGAGACATTGTCTCCTAGCCCACTGTCCCTAGCCAAGGGGACTTCATCTGTCAAATTCTAACACCCACCCACTTTATCTGCAAGGACAGAACCAAATTGCAGCAAATTTCATGGCCTGGAATTGCTCAGCCTCTAGCACAGGGAAGAATTCTATTCACACCCCTGGGAAGCCTTCTGATGCCTGGCCAAGGTACCTCGCTTCCCTGGGGACTGCCTGCTAACATCCTTCTCTCCATCACTGTGGTAATGTGCATTTTACAGCAATTTCTCTCACATCAAGCAGCCCCCAGGATCTCATCTCTCTGACCTCTGAGGGGGCAATGTTTCTGGTTGCTTTCATTTCCAGCAAAGAGCAAGAAGGACCGTGCAAAGGGCTCAGACACCTTCCCATCTCCACTGCCGGACAGCGCCAGGGCGGTGGAGGTGAAGAAGCATGGGGCCCAGGTAGAGGACGCCAACGGGAAGGGTGAGTCAGTCGGTCTGCAGTCCCCGTCCCCGTCACAGGCTGTGATCCCACGAGAGTCCGCATGGCAAGAGCGAGCACCGTGATGTCTCCATCTTTTAGGGGCAGAAGGTCCTGCGGGTTCCTGCCCTCCACCCCTTATCAGGCACGCACCCGGCCCTGCCTACGGTGCATGAGTGAGGACTGGCATCCCATGGCTCCCAGCTCCTCCCAACCCAGCCAATGACCCTCATGCACAAGGAAGCCCCCACCTCCGCCCCGGGAGCATCCGCCGGCTGACACAGGGTCACAGGGTCTAGCCTCTTGCCTCACCGTGGGACCAGTCCTGTGCAGTTTACAGCCAGAGCTCCCCTCACCCGCCCACCACTGGGAACAGGCCGAAGCTGAGACCCCAGGCTGACTCAGCTCCTCTCCTGCCCCATCCTGCTTGCCTCAGCCCCCCTGTCGTGCGGGTGCACCCCCAGCACAGCGCAGCCTCTGCCGTCCCGGCTCGGGCTCCGTCCCCAGGAGACCCCTGCATTCTCCTGCACGGACGAGCCTCCAGCAGCCCCGCTCTCCGTAGACGCCTGCGGAAGGGAGGCGCGGCCACAGCCGCAACCTCACAACAGTCCCACGAGCTGGGGCGGTTGTCAGCCGTGTTTCACAGGTGACATCAAAGGCGGAGACTGCTGAACCCACTTGCCCAAAGGCACACAGACGGAGCGGGAGGAACCAACACAAGGTCAGAGATGCCGGCTGCTGCCGCCCCACTTAGGAAAACTGAGTCAAGAGGATGTGGAACACGCGTCAGCCTCGGACCAGACGTCCAGAGCCCTACAGGGCTCCTTCAACCACATCAAACCTTTCAGCCTCTAGTCAGGATTACGTCTTTAATCACAAAACCAAAAAAACCAAAACCTCTTGTTAACACACACACATCAGTTGGATCTTTTACTTCAAACAACCCAAGACAAATACAAACCCATCTGTGGTATCCTTAATCCCTAACATGATTAACCTGTTTACCATCTTTAATAACCTGATTCCCATCAATGACTACGGCCCCTCGTGAACAACAAGCAGGACAGCAAAGCCGAGTTTTAGGGAGGCCCCAGAGCTGGTGTTCCTGGAGGACATCAAGCCTTTCTTTTAAATGGTTACACTTTTGGGGGGCGGCCACGCCATGCAACATGCAGGGTCTGAATTCCCTGACTGGGGATTGAACCTGTACCCCCTGCATTGAAAGCTCAGAATCTTAACCACCGAACCACCAGGGAAGTTCTAGGACATGCTGCTCCAACTAAGCAGCTTCAGGTCCATGGGTACGATCTTCGGGGGTTACAGGCTTGCCCTTGCCCACCCTCCCGACTCTCCCCACCCCCGGCCCCCGCCAGCATCAGTATCTTGCTAAGATTTTGGATCGTTTCATACATGCCGGGTACCAGGCCGAGTGCTTTCCCTGCATCTTCCCTTTTTATCCTCACGATCTCCCGTCTGGTGGGTACAACCAGCTAACAGGTCAGAAACCTGGGGCTCAGAACACTGAAGTAACTTGCCAAGTCTACGCAGCTAGAGAATGCCAGAACCAGTGCTGGCTTCCGGGGCAATCTGAGTCCAAAGCCCGCACTCTCACTCCCTACTTCTGAGGCCTGGGCCTTGCCTAGGTCCGCGTGGCCCCCAGCAGCTGACCCTAAGGCGTTTTCTAACAACGTGGCCCCAGGAAGCCAAAGACAGAACAGATGGGCCTTTGGGTCCATGCAGAATCAGAAACCGAACTAAAACTCTCAGCCTGCGAAGTACGTCCCTTCGCGTCCCTGCCAGAAAAACAGAGGAGAGACAAACAGCTGAGGCTGCTCCCAAACCTGTCAGCTATTTCCATTTGACCATAAAGACACTGAAAGGAGTGAGGCTATTTTTATTTTTTTCCTCTTTCTGAAAGGCCATTGGTGGACGCTTCTGCCCTTGCTGGCGATAAAGCGTTCCTTTAATTATCAGCTTGGGGCCAAGCTCAGAAAGCTATTTTCCAGCACCATTGTCGCAAGGAAATGAAAGGCGCCAGCCTCCTGAGCGGCTCGCGCCGGGGCCACGGGTGGTCGCGGATGCGCTGCCCACCCAGGAGCGCGGCCGAGCGTCCAGAGGGAGGCCACCGAGGTGACGGCCCAGGTGCAGAGAATACGCCCCCCGGGACTCCGGGACGGTCGCAGGAAACAGACCCAGCACCTTGATTCAGCCTTGGACTTTGGCCTGCCTTCCTGCTAGCACAGGTGTCTTCAGGAAACCGTGATGGGAAGGAGACCAAGGGGGTATCTCTTTTGCTCCCTCGGACCCTCAGCTGCATTCCTGAGAACATTCCAAGGTCTTGCTGGCATGATCCCGATGTCCCCAGCTCCAAGGCTAGCCACTGCCAGCTGGAATACAGACATTTGACTCAAGAAGACACACGCTTTCCCCCATCCCACGTCACCCCCCACCAAAACCTTCCCCAGCTTCCCATCACCTTCATGAAAGGGGCCCCACTCCTGCACCAAGCATTTAAGGCCACTCTGATGGAGACTCTAGAGGCGCAGGGGGGATGATAAAGAGAATTGAGCTAAGGATTAGTACCCAGGGTTTGGGATCATAGCTGTGTGACCTTGGACAAGTGACTTCACCTCTCTGAGCCTGTTTATTATATATTGCTGCATTTTAAAATTACCACCTGGGACTTCCCTGGTGATAGAGTGGTTAAGACTCCATGCTTCTAATGCAGGAGGCACGGTTTTGATCCCTGGTCTGGGAACTAAGATTCCACATGCTAGATAGTATGGCCAAAAAACTCAAAATAATAAAATAAAATAGCTTCAAAGTTAGAGGGTTTAAAACAACACACTTTTGTTACCTCACAGTTTCTGGGGATCAGGAATCCAGGCATAGCTCCCCTGGGTGCTCTGATCAGAGTCTCTTATGGGTTGCAAAGTGTCAGGCTTTCCTGCTGTCTCATCTGAAAGTTCAACTGAGGAAGGATCCACTTCAAAGCTCACGCCTCTGGCATTTGTAGCGTTCAGCACCTCGGGAGCTTCTGGAGTTAGTGCCTCAGCTCCTGACAGACGGCAGGAGCCGCCTGAGTTTGCTTCCACCCAGATCTTTCCTGCTTCATCAGAGCAACCACATGAGAAGAGCTGAAAGACAGAAAGCGCCAGAGTGTCACTTACAGGATTCAGTTCAGTTCAGTCGCTCAGTCGTGTCCGACCCTTTGCGACCCAATGGACTGCAGCACGCCAGGCTTCCCTGTCCATCACCAGCTCTCGGAGTTCATCCAAACTCATGTTCATTGTGTCGGTGATGCCATCCAACCATCTCATCCTCTGTCGTCCCCTTCTCCTCCGGCCCTTGATCTTTCCCAGCATCAGGGTCTTTTCCAGTGAGTCAGCTCTTCACATCAGGTGGCCAAAGTATTAGAGTTTCAGCTTCAGCATCAGTCCTTCCAGTGAATATTCAGGACTGATTTCCTTTAGGATGGACTGGTTGGATCTCCTTGCAGTCCAAGGGTTAGGTGGTTATAAAAGAAATCCATCCTTACAGCCTAATCACAGGCATGACATCTTACACCTTCTGCCACAACTCTGTTTGTTAGAAGCTAGTCGCTAGGTCCAGCCCACATTAAAGGGGAAAGGATTACACAGATGTGTGAACACCAGAGGGTGAGGATCACTGGGGGCCACATCAGAAGTTGCCCACCCCCAGTTTCCTTCACCCTAAGGTGCAAATTGGGTTTTGGGTTTCCCTGGTGGCTCAGTCTGTAAAGAATCCTCCTGCAATGCTGGAGACCTGGGTTCAATCCCTGGGTTGGGAAGATCTCCTGGAGGAAGGCATGGCTACCCACTCCAGTGTTCTTGCCTGGAGAATCCCCATGGACAGAGGAGCCTGGTGGGCTGCAGTTCATGGGGTCACAGAGTTGGACATGATTGAGCAAATTACCACAGTACAAGGGCAAATTACACAGAGGTATTGCAAAATTGAATTATAAACATAGAAAATGCTTAACACAATGTCTGATAGATTATAAGTATCCAGTAAGTGGTTCTCTCACTTTTTTCAGATCAGAATTTCTTGACCTTTATTTCATTATCACTCTCATAGTAAGGATCCTTTTGGGCAGTGTTTCCCTAATTGACCCTCTCATCCTCATGAAATTTAATACCTCAGATATACTGCACAGGGTTGAGTTCTGGAGGACCATTTACCATTGTAATATCTAAGATTTTTCACTGCCTACAAGAGCTGATTATTTTCCCTGTTGGTGATACTGCCTCTGCAGCAAATATATGCGCTAGATTCGTCTCTTTTCTCATGCTTCCCCATAACTACACGTGTGTTCATGTGTGTGTCCATGCATGCTGAGCTGCTTCAGTCCTGTCCGACTCTTTGTAACCCCATGGACTGTAGCCCGCCAGGCTCCTCTGTCCATGGGATTCTCCAGGCAAAAACACTGGAGTGGGTTGCCATGCCCTCCTGCAGGGGGTCTTCCCGACCCAGGGGTGGAACCCGCGTCTCTATGTCTACCACTAGTGCCATCTGGGAAGCCTGTGTGTACATGCGTGTGCATGTAAACATGTGTGTGCAAGCACACATACAAGCTAATGCCAGCTACACGGGCATCACTTTCTCCTGATGCCCCGTGGACTTTCTTCTCTCTGTGCTTCTGCTCACTGGTTCTGTCTGCCTACGGCACCCTCTGACCCTTAGTCACTGATTAACTCTGGGTCACCCTTAAAGATTCAAGCAGAGCAAATGTGTGACAGGCAGCCTCCAGGCTGACTTGATGATTTCTGCCTCCTGGTGTTCACACTCTTGTGTAAGCCCCTCCCCTTGAGTGTAGGCTGGACCCTCTGACTCACTTCTAGCAAACAGAAAGTGGCAGAAGTGATGGACTGTTACTCTTGAAATTAGGTGAGAGGACTTCCCTCGTGAGCCAGTGGTTCAGAATACACTTTGCAATGCAGGGGGACGCGGGTTCAATCCCTGGTCAGTGAACGAAGATCACACATTCCCCCAGGGAACTGAGCCCGTGAGCCACAACTAGAGAGCTGCAAGCTGCAGCTCCTGAAACCCACGTGCCCTGGAGCCTGTGTGCTGCACCCAGCCTCAGCTAGAGAGTCCATGTGTCTCAACGAACAGATCCCAGGTAATGTTAACAGAGGCCCACGTGACATAACAAAGGCCCCACATGACATGACGTAACAGAGCCCCACGTGACGTAAACAGAGGCCCAAATGATGTAACAGAGCCTAGCGTGATGTAACAGAGGCCTCGTGTGACATAACAGAGGTCCCACATGACGTAAGAGAGGCCTCGTGTGGTGTAACAGAGGGCCCGGATGACATGACGTAACAGAGGCCCCGCATGACGTCACAGAGGCCCGGCCCCCCGTGAAGTAACAGAGGCCTCGTGTGACGTAATAGAGGCCCCACGTCACATAACAGAGGCCTCGCCTGACGTAACAGAGGACCCGCATGACGTGATGTAACAGAGGTCCCGCATGATGTAACAGAGGCCCTGGGTCATGTAATAGAGGCCCCACATGACGTAATAGAGGCCCCACATGACGTAATAGAGGTCCCATGTGACGTTACAAAGGCCCCGTGTGAAGTAACAGAGGCTCCCATGTGACGTAACAGAGGCCCCGGATGACATGATGTAACAGAGGCCCTGGGTCATGTAATAGAGGCCCCACATGATGCAATAGAGGCCCCACGTGATGTTACAAAGGCCCCGTGTGAAGTAACAGAGGCCCCACATGACGTAACAGATGCCCCACGTGCCGCAACTAAGACCTGAGCAGCCAAATAAAAGAAGAAAAGAAATTCGGTGACAGAAGACTCCAGTCTCCACCTGGCTCCCTGTCACCTCACTAGCTCATTTGCTCAGTTGGAAGCCACCTGCCAAGTGGTGAGTGTCCCACGCAGAGGCTCCTGTGACAAGGAACTGAGGCTGGGGGGGTGGCTCAGTCCTACAGCCCGTGAGGAACCGAGTCCTTCCCACCACCTGTGTGACGGAGCTTGTGAGCTGATCCTTCCCCAGCTGAACCTTCAGATGAAACCCCACCTTGATGGCAGGCAGCTCCTAAGTGAGCCCTCATCTCTGACCCGCAGAGCCGGTGAGCCCACACTTGCTATTCAAGCCACCGGGTTTTGTCACTCGTTACACAGGATCACATAGTGAATACAATCAGCTTCTTTAGGAAGATTCAGCTTCCTGGGTGGTGCCGTGGTGAAGAACCCACCTGCCAAGGCAGGAGACATAAGAGATGCAGGTTTGATCCCCGGGTCAGGAAGATCCCCTGGAGTAGGAATGGCAACCCACTCCAGTATTCTTGCCTGGAAAATCCCATGGACAGAGGAGTCTGGGGACTACCGTCCATGGGGTCACAAAGAATCAGACTCAACTGAGCACACACACACACCTGCCATCTACCATTCAGCCACAGACACGCACACTCACTCAGACATACATTCCCATACACAACCACACATGCACACCCACTCACACGTTCTCACACACATTTACATACTCCCGAACATTCCCACATATCCATGAATGCCTACGTCCTTACACATTCTCACATATGCACGCGCACACACACACACACACACACACACACACACACACACTCACTCACACACCAGTGAGCATGAAGCCTCCCTTGTCTCTAACACCTTGCTCTTAGGATTGATCAAACTTTCTTGTCACTGCATTTTGACCACCCAGTCTGGCTCCGCTGTGAACCCCTGAAATCAGGGACTGAGATTTTGTTTGCATGTTTTTAGGGTCTAATGTCCACAGGCATCAATACATTTTTAACACGTTAATGTCGTTCATCGTTTCCCTCTGGAAGTGAGGGTCAGTGACTCACTCTGCTTCTTGAGTTGGCTGTGTCTCCTTTTCTCTTTTTCACAAAAAGAAAGACTTCAAGAATCCTTTGCCATCGGCCTGTTTCCACTGATGACAGGAAATCACTTCCCGTCTTTCCTGGAAAACAGGCTGGAGATTGACTCACAGATGATAATGAGGCAAAGACCAGAAGAACCAAGCCCCTGCATCCACTAGAACACCAGGAGAGGAAGACGCAGCATTCTGGGGAAGCACACCAGCCTTGCTGTGCGTGAAATGACGCCAGGTGGCTTCTGGTTTCTGATGATGTGACAAAGCAGAGTTCAGACAGAAATGCGGCAAACGTGGGAGGCATGAGATTCACGCTGCGAATTTCAAAACTCTGAAGCCCGATTGCTTGAGTTTGGAACCAGCTCTGCCAAACCCGACAGTGTGGCGACCTGGAGCAAGTTACTTCATCTGTCTGTGCTGGCTTCCACCTCTTAAAATGTAATAGGCACAGTGTTTTCCCCCACAGAGCTTGTGTAAGGAGTTTGAGAGGTAATACATGGATTGTACCGGAAACTATCATTATCAAGTTCAGAAAAGAAGGAGATAAGAAGGAGTAGGATAAGCAGGGAAGGCTTTCTGGAAGAGGCAGAGTCAAAGTGGCAATAACTAAGTGGATGGGAAGAATTAAGCAGGAACTACTTAGGGTAGTAACTCTGGCAGATGAAACTGCACAGGCCGAATGGAAAGATGACCGCTGAATTGCTGGGATTCACAAAAAGGAGGGCACTTTCAAGAGGCACAGATGGTGGCGCTGGAGGGTGACACAGCCTCAGGACAGACAGACAGACAAAGCGGAAGGCCGGGTCATCAGGGCTGTGTTTCTGCCTTTCCGTAGATGGAGGCAGCAGGTGGCTCTGCCAGTCCTAGGGGGAGTTACTGGGCGCAGCTGGAGCAACAGAAGAGTGAGGTTGTAAGTAATCATGGACTTGGCAGAGGAGGCTGAACCCCTACTCCAGTGAAATAAACGTTTTAATTAAGTGTATCCTCAACCCAACAGCATTGATTTGGTCAGAGATTACCTCGCATACACATTGCTTTGTGCGCAAGGAGACATGTCCAAAGACAGTCCCTGCAGCATTGATTGTAAATGAAACCAAACGGACTAGATTTCCATAAAGCAGCATAAAAAGAAAGAGATGTGGAAGACAGTATGATGGCTCCCCCAACAAATTAAACATAGATCAACCATAAGACACAACAATTGTACTTCTAGGCATATACCCCAAAGGACTGAAAGCAAAGACTCAAATAGATATTTGTACACACACGTTTATAGCAACATCACATCATTCATTGGAAAAGACCCTGATGCTGGGAGGGGTTGGGGGCAGGAGGAGAAGGGGACAACACAGGACGAGATGGCTGGATGGCATCACCGACTCGATGGACATGAGTTTGTGTAAACTCCGGGAGTTGGTGATGGACAGGGAGGCCTGGCGTGCTGCAATTCAGGGGGTTGCAAAGAGTCGGACACGACTGAGCGACTGAACTGAACTGAACTGAACATCATTCATAGCTGCCAAAAGGTGGAAGCAACTCAAGTGTCCATCAACAGATGAATGGATAAACAAAAGAATGGATAAATTAAATGTTTGTATATGCATACGACAGAATATTATTCAGCCTCAAAAAGAAATGAAATAGAGAGACATGCTACAGCATGGGTGAACCTTGAAGACACCGTGCTAAGGGAAAAAAGCCAGACACGAAAGAACACGGGGCTCTGGGTTCTAGGTCGATGAGGTACTTAGAATCATCTAACTTGTAGAAATAGCAGGATGGCGCCTGCCAGGGGCTGGGGGTTGGGCAAGGTCGGGGGGTGGGGGGCGGTGTGGTTAGTGTTTAATGGGTCTAGAATTTCAGTCTGGGGTAATGAAGATGTTTTGGAGATGGATGGTGGTGGTGGTGATCCAACAAGTGTGACTATAATGCCACTGAAATATCCACTTAAAAATGGGTAACATGGCAAACTTTATATTACATATTTATGTGTGTGTGTGTGTGTGTGTGTGTATATATATATATATATATATACACATATATTTTACCACTAGCACCACCACAAAAAAGAGAATAAAACAGACCTGTAATTAACACACAAATTTACTTTATGGAGAGGATTCGTATTTTTTGTAATTGACTCATTTTTGGCTGTGCAGGGTCTTCACTGTTGCATGGGCTTCTCTCTAGTTGTGGTCATCTGGGGCTGCTCTCCAGCTGCGGTAGACAGGCTTCTTAGGCGGCCTCTCCTGCTGCGGAACAGGGGCTCCGCAGCTTGGCACGCGGGCTGTCATCGCGGCCCCAGGCTGGAGAGCGCAGGCCCAGTAGCCACGGCGCCCGGGCTGAGTTGCTCCACAGCATGTGGCATCTTCCCGGACCAGGGATCAAACCCGTGCCTCCTGCATCGGCAGGCAGAGTCTTCACCAGAAAGAAAGCGAAAGTCACTCAGTCGTGTCTGACTCTTTGTGACCGCAGACCGCATGCAGCCAGGCTCCTCTGTCCACGGAATTCTCCAGGCAAGGATACTGGAGAGGGCAGCCAGGCCCTCCTCCAGGGGATCGTCCCAACCCAGAGAGCGAACCCAAGCCTCCCGCATTGCAGGCAGGCTCTCTACCGTCTGAGCCACCAGGCAAGGCCCTACAGAGGGGAGCAGAAAGGCTTAAGCAGCGCCTGGTACCGCTGCGACCACAGCTAAAGGGCCGGGGCAGAGTTCCCGACCCTGACGGCGGTCGTCCCCGGGGAGGACGAGACTGCGGGCGCCGGGCGCGGCCGGCAGGGGGCGCGCTGAGCCCGGGCCGCGCTCCACCCCCGGGAAGCACGGGCGGGGCCTTCAAGCCGCGCTGCCTGGATTCAAATCCCGCCCGGTACTTTCACCTGCCCGCCTTGGTTTCTTCATCCGCTCCTTACTAAAAAGGAAAGAATGACTCGACGTCATACGTTGCTGGGGTTATTACATGAATTAAAACGTGTAAAGCCCTTAAAATAGTGCCAGGCACATAATTCCTTAACGAACGCTAGCCATTATTACCATTATTACTGTTCCTATTATTACTCTGAGTCCAGATAGTGGGAAGAATAAAGATGTCCCAGGAGTTTGCCTGGAACAGGGGCCAGTAGCGTTGGCCGCCAAATGCCAGCCGTGCAGAACGACGTTCTCCTCCAGGACACGAAGCCGAGGCGGGTGCCCAGTGTGATCCATCTCGCAGACTGGTCGCAGGACAGCAGCAGTCTCACGGTCTGGGGTCTTCCTCTCCAACCTAATTACCTATCCTCACCTCACCATCACTCGCGCGCCCTTCAAGACCCTCTAACGGTGCTTCACCGTGGTCAAGCCTCTCCCCAGCCTCTCCTAGGCAAGGCCCCTCACTGCCCTGCGTGGGAAACAAAGCTGGAATCCAGATGGCGTAAGGCACTCTTGGGAGGGCTGGGCCCAGAAGCGGGGGACAAAATGGGGCACAGTTGCAGACCCCGGCATGAAGACCGCTCTGTGCCCTCTGCCCCTGACCGCCTGTCCTCCGGGGTGTGACTCCACGCCTCGGGCCCAGTCCTGCCTCCAACGTGATGCCCCAGGTTCAGATCTTACCTCGGCCCCATGCAAGCCCCTTCTGCCACCTCTCCACTCACGGCATCCCTCCAGGCGTGATAATCGTGCCTGCATCACAGTTGTCAGGATGATGAAGTGAGCACGCTCCCCTAGAGCACCTAGAACCTGCCCCCCCCCCCGAATAAACACCCCATAAACTACACCTACACTACTGCCATATTCATCTGGGTGAAAAAAACACCAGCAAACCAGTGTTTTCGCAGAACCGATAAAGTAGCTAGTGGGGCAAGCTGGTTTTTTTTTTTTTTTTTTTGGAGCAAATAGTTTTTATTTTTTACAAATACACCAAAGATTCATGCAATGCTGCCAGCATTGGATGCAATCCTGGGCCACAAGTCTGCACATTCCATTTCTAAATTATTCAGTATATAGTTAATCATTTGTCAATTGAAAAAAAAATGCACCACCTAAAATTTGAGCATTATGCTTTTTCTGGCAGCTGTGGACCAGGATCACAGCCTCTCAGAGAGCTCTGAGGGACTGTTCTAAAGAGGTAATGGGGGAGCCAGGATATATAGGCGGTTTTGCTGAAAAAAAAAGTAAAGATCAAAAATTACTGCTTATCATAAAAAACAGATATCTCAAGTTAACGACTGTAGTGTTTTTCCATGTATGAAAGGATGCAAGAGTTTGTTTCTTTTTTTTTCTTTTTAAAATAAAATTGCCTGTTTATTAATTAATAATGCAAATTTCATGAGCAAAGGAGAAGATATATGTGAAAACATCTTAACACACCAGAAAATGTTACATACAGATCCAACACTATCACATTATTATATCCCACCCATTGTTATTTTTTCATATTACCACTGTCTACCAGATCACAATCATAAACCTTGTAATTATGAAATGGTCATTATTAAAGTCTCTTTAAAACAGAAACTTCAAGTACCAGCAACCATCTAAACACATGGATGCAAGAGTTTTACCTCACTGGAATTACGCCTTTGGCATGATATGCAGCATAGCTATGGAGGGCCAGAATCCTGTTTTCCTCCTTCCTGAGTCCCCTCAGGGTGAAGCGTCCAGGGCGACTGCAGTGGCTGATGGCTTGAGGACCACAACATCCTTTGTTTACTGAAATGGCAAGCGACATTCTCTGTCCACATGCTCCATAATGTACCCTGCAGGCAGGTAGCAGGCTAGCATATCAACAGTGTTAAATCAGAGACCCCGTGCAGAATGGCCCATTGGATGAGTTTTCTCATCAAACTCCAGACTTCAGTCTCCTCCTCTTGGAAAAACAGGAGCTCCACAGGTCACTGGAAAAGACCCCGATGCTTGGAAAGATTGAAGGCAGGAGGAGAAGGGGACGACAGAGGATGACATGGTCGGATGACATCACTGACTCAATAGACATGAGTTTGAACAAACTCCAGGAGATGGTGAAGCACAGGGAAGTCTGGCGTGCTGTGTGTGTGTGGTCCATGGGATCATAAAGAATCGGACACGACTGAGTGCCTGAAGGACATCCACAGGTCTGAGCTGTGGTCTCTTGTGGCAACAACTGGCTGAATCTCTTCTCCCCACCAGGGGCAGCTAGCCATACCCCCACTGTATCTCCACCAGACCCCTACCCACTCACATTACTGTCTTTTCCCCATTGTCATCCCAATGTGCCACCCCTTTAAACACAACCAGCTACACAGAAATGAATCACAAGTGCTTCCTTAGTCAGGAAGCTTGGAAACAGGCTGGAGAAACTCTCAGAAGGACACAAATAATAAACTACAGCATAAAAGGTGATGCTCAAGATAGCAGGTGATGCTTTTTTTTGATCAAGAGCAGTAAACAGAAGGAATCCAGGAGCCTTCCTGTAAGAGGTGACTGCTAACTCAATCTGGAGGGATGGAGTAGGCTGAGAGAGGAGCGTGGGGGAGGAAGGGGTGACAAGGACAAATAGGCCAGACACAAGAGGGTGGAGCTATGTGCAGAGAACAACGTACTCGTTCAGTCAGTGGCCAGGTGCAAAAGGTGAGGAGGTCAAGCTTAGGGAGGCAGGTGAGAATCATATCGTGGAGAACCCCGAATGCTAAACTGAGTTAAGACTGTTTTCAAAGGGAAATACAGAATGACAGCATCCAGGAGAAGAATCTGAACGTATGGTGAGAAGTGCATTTGGTTCAGGGCCGGAGGCAGCATCAGAAGAGCAATTTCAGGACTTCCCTGGTGGTCCAGTGGTTAAGAATCTGTCTGCCAATGCAGGGGACGCGGGTTCGATCCCTGGTCCGGGAGGATTCCACATGCCTCAGGACAACTAAGCCTGTGAGCCACAGCTACTGAAGTCCGTGTGCCCTCGAGCCCCTGCTTGGCAACAAGAGAAACCTATCAATGAGAAGCCCACACACCACAACTAGAGGGTCGCCCCCTCTCTCATTGCAGCTAAAAAAGGCCTGAATGCAGCAACAAAGACCCAGAACAGCAAGCATAAACAAATAAATAAGCATTTGCAGTAATTCAATGACAAGTTCAAGGGGCCTGAATATTTGGGGGGCCTACAGCATCAGAGAAATACACCCCCAAATCCCAAGGCAGAGGGAGAGTGGGGGGGGGGGTGTGTGTGTGACCTTTTTGCCAACAACTTGCAAAGGTGTTGGAATATTAGGCTGAATTTTACAGGAAACAGTAGTGTTAAAGAGTTTTTCCAGCACAGGAAAGAAAAAGCAGTTTATAACTTCAGGCATAAACAGGCTGATTAGGTACCATTGATTTTTCAGAAAGTCCACAACCTGCAAAGTTAAGTAAATGTGATGCTGAATGCAGAGTAAATTACCATTGAAAGGGATTACTGGATTCCTACATTCACAGTGAAATATCTGGGGGATTATGATAGAGAAATGTTTCATAAACTTAATAAGGAGGGGAAGAACATTGCTAACCAGAAGGCTAACACTGTATTTCATAGTGATTTTCCTCTAAGTATGTTGAACTGCTGAGGAATAATTAGGCATAATAATCATATTACTTATGTCTAACTTCCATATCAAGACCCACTGCAGCATTTATGAATGTTAGCTGATTTTTAAATGTTTTCACTAATTATGATGATTCCCTTCAGTGTTTTCTAAGTGGT
Organism: Muntiacus reevesi; assembly: GCF_963930625.1. Taxonomy (NCBI): domain Eukaryota; kingdom Metazoa; phylum Chordata; class Mammalia; order Artiodactyla; family Cervidae; genus Muntiacus; species Muntiacus reevesi. Next base: position 76,568,614 of record NC_089250.1, on the reverse strand, counting down.
TCGATTGTGGTACAGAAGGTGACTTTAGGTAGCACATAAATGACTATTTTGTTTTAATTTAATAACATTAGGGAATCTCTTATTACTTTTTTTTTTACTTATGCCAATTGATGCTAGTTTTTTCATTTACCATAGTAATGATACAAAGCTTCTTCATAAAATAAATCCATTTAGCCAAAAAGAATCAGAAAATTTTTCAGTAATAGTATAGGTATTGTACTATGGTATGGACATGATAAATGGATATGACAAATATAAGGAAAGAAGAAAACTAAAGTTTGAAAAATATTGTTCTTAAATAAAATGGAATGTTGATGGAATCTGATAAACAACTTCTTGGGTATTGTTTCCCTCTCATTTTGTTCTTTTTAAATAGTTTCCTATCATTTCCAGTATATTAGCATGGCAGGCTCTCAAACATATTTGTTGGATAATTAAGTGAGAATTAATCAACAGAAGAAACTTACCATAAGACCTACAATTATGATTAATTCAGTTAACAGTGACAGTAACAAAGGCATTTATAACACATTGAATATTTATTATATTCCAGACACTTAGATGTTTTACATATATTATCTCATTAAATGTCCTCACTAACTTTATGCAGTAAGTATTTATCGTTTGCTTCTTACACAAAAAATGAGACAGAAACTAGTTAAGTTGCTTGCCCAAGGGTATCAAGTCTAAACTCTAAGGATGTTTGAGTGTCGTCTAAACTCATAAGGATGTTTCCGAGGTTTATTCAGTTGCTCACTCAGGTCAGACATCCCTGTGAGTCTCCTGACTTACCTCACGGTCACAAGATGGCTGCCACAGCCCTACACACCACATCCCTACACAGGTACTCAGGCAGGGAGGCTTTAGGGTCTGACATCAAAGAGCTCTCCTCTCCAGAACACCTCATGAAAGGAGAAATCTCTTTCTCAAAAGCCCCCAGCACATCTCCCCTTACATCTCATTGGCCAGAACTGTGTCACATAGCAACCTCAAGCTGCAAGAGACGCAAGAAGTGCCTACCACTGGCGTGTGTATATGACTGGCTTAGACCTGTCAGAGTTCATTTCTGTAGCTGGCAAAAGACGAAGCTCTTTGAAGGGTGCGTTACTTTAGAAGACAACAAGGGGGAAGCTACATTCAGAACAACAAGAAGAGAAAGAAAAAAGAGGCTCCCAGACTGGGAAGTGGTCAGAAGTCAGAAGCCTGGGGAAAGAGAGGCCTGTGAATCTTTAAAGCAGGCTTCCTCGATGTCAGCACAAGCAGAGGCAAGATACTTCTGTTTAGTGGGAAGCTGTCCTGTGCATTGCAGTGTTGAGCAGCATGTGCGGACTCTACCCGCCAGGTGCCAGTCGTGACAACCAAAAACGTCTCCAGAAAAGTATCCCCCAGGGGAGGAGGAGGGAAGCGAAATCGCCTCCTGGAGCATTTCCCGACATCACCTGGGCATGTCAGGGTTCTGGGCCAGCCTGAGTCACATGTAAAGAGTTCATGCAGATGCGGTAATTCTCTTTGTGGAGCTAAGGGCAGCCGGGAAGACTTTCAGGGTTCATGTTGGGGGCCATGGAGCCGATCTCAGAGTTTCCTTTGGGCCTTTGGAGAAGTTAGGAGGCTGGCAAGACATTTGAGGGGTCTCCGGAGCAGGCAGGGTATCTCCAGCCAACCCAGAGTCTGCTGGGAGGCACATACCTCCAGGGTGGGCCGCCTGGGAACGTGACCCCTGTTCAGAAGGCCCTGTGCCTGGGTGAATGTTCTGCTGTCGCCATCTTAAAATGCTGAATATTTTAAAAATAAGGGCCCACATTTTCATTTCACACTGGACCCTGCAAACTCCCTAGCCAGTCTGGAAAACCACCCACCGTGAGGTGGCCAGGTCGGGTTCACTAGCCTCCAGGTGAGGCTGGGGTGTGGTCTGCAGAGTCAGCCGCTGAGAGCAAGGCAAGGAAGCGCCCTGGCTTGGGAATTTATCTGGATTCACTTGCTGCTTCTGCCAGTGGGTAGCTCTGAGACCTCGGGCCACTGCCAGAACTCTGCCCTTCAGTTTCCCCACTTGAGTCAGCAGAATGATCACGCAGTGACCTCATAGGGTTACCCTGAGGGATACAGGAGATGACAGGTAAAAACACAAAGCACCAGGCTTCGCTGGCGGCTACATGCTCAAGAACTGGCCTGCCAATGCAGGAGACACGGGTTCACTCCCTGGGCCTGGAAGATCTCAGGTGCCACTGGGCATCCAAGCCCTGCACCACAACTGCTAAGCCTGTGCTCTAGAGCCCAGGAACTGAACCTCCTGAAGCCCGTCTGCTCTACAGCCCGTCCTCTGCAACAAGACAAGCCACTGCAATGAGACGCCCATGTACCCCGGCAACTAGACAGCAGCCCCTGCTCGTCACAACCAGAGAAAAGCTCACGCAGCAATGAGCACCCAGCACAGCCAGAGATAAATCAATAAATTTAAAAAACATACACCAAGTACCAGACCTCACTCATACTAGGTGTGTGATAGCTGACCATACTTATTGGCATAACCATCACTGCTAGATACCATGTGCTTCACAGATACAATTTCATACATTTTTTGAAAAAATGATGCTGAAGGTACAACTATCCTCATTTTCCACGAAGCAGATTAACCAGCTCCCCCAAGTCCTCAGAGCTAAGGGCATGTCAGGGCCAGGATTTGCACCCAGCACTAGCAGGCTCAAAGCCAGCCATGTTTCCACCATGGTACCTGCCTTGGATCCCGCTTATCCATCCAACAGCTCCCACTCCCTGAACGCAGAGAGCCGGGTCAGGCCAGAGGGTGTAGAACAGCTGTGAGGAGGGTGAGGCAGTGGGCACGGGAGTGGCCAGGGGTTCCAGCCAGGGCTGAGTCCTGGCAGGGGCTGCAGCTGCTGCAGACACAGCAGGAGGGTCCATCCATACCTCCCGCTGTTCGTCAGTTTCCCAGCTCTAACGACCCACAGCGCAGTCTGATCGGCAGACTTCCCAGTGCTCATATTCACAAGCCTGCTCTTGCCGCTCCCTTTTCGGAAGTGAAAGGCTAGACTTTCTAGCCTGACAAAATTAATGTTTACCAAGCACTGAAGAATTGATGCTTTCAAATTTTGGTGCTGGAGAAGAGTCTTGAGAGTCCCTTGGACTGCAAGGAGATCCAACCAGGCCATCCTAAAGGAAATTAGTCCTGAATATTCATTGGAAGGACTGATGCTGAAGCTGAAGCTCCAAAGCCGTGACCATCTGATGCGAAGAACTGACTCATTGGAAAAGACCCATCAAAGATGAAAGGAGATGAGGCGGCAGAGGATGAGATGGTTGGATGGCATCATCAATTCAATAGGCATGAATCGGAGCAAACTCCAGGAGACAGTGAAGGACAGGGGAGCCTGGCGTGCTGCGGTCCACGGGGTCACAGAGAGTCAGACACGACTGAGCAACAGAATAACAACAAGGACCACTGAGGTGCCCGGCGTGGTGCTGGGCGTCTGAAGGAGTGGTAGTGGCTACCGATACCAAAGAAATGGGAGGTTTTTAGCTCTTCCTCAAAGAGCTCATCTTCTTCCTGGAAAATTCTGATATATTTATTTGTTTACTCATTCATTCATTTGTCCAATGTATTCAATACTAATGTAATTGGAACAACTCACAAAAGAGATATGCAAACATCTATGAACCAAAAAAAAAAAAAGGTGTTCAGTCTCACTTATAACAAGAAAAATGCAAATTAAAACCACACTGGCACACCTGAAACTAACACATTACAAATTGACTCCGATGTAAAATAAAAATTAAAAGGAAAAAAATAACACTGGTAGAGCATCTTTCCTCTATCATATTGGCTATAATCCAAAGATTTATATACAACGTTTGGGGGGAAAAACCAACCCTCCTGTACACTGCAGGTGGTGATGCAAAATGCTATCCACTCTGTTAAGGGCATTGACAGTATCTGCAGAATTGCACATGCATTTACACTTTGATGCAGCAATTCTACTTCCAAGAATCCATCCCAAAGATATGCTGGCAAAAATATAAAAGGATATATGCACTGCAGCACTATTTGTATTAGCAAAAGACTAGAAACAATCCACTGTCATCAAAAGGAGACCAATAAAGAAAGTATGATGCTTCCACACAGGGGGATGGTCTGCAGCTCTAAAAGGAAAGAGGAATAACTCTTCTTGCTGCTACAGAGTAAGCTCCAGAATATACGGTTGAGTGAAAGAAGCAAAGAAAAGAAGAGCATGTATAGAACTTACTGATTTAAGAAGGGCATACAGATATGTGCATTTGGTTGTATATTTATATGGTTGACTACATGTGTCCTGTGTGTGCATACTCAGTCATGCCTGACTCTCTGCGACCCTTTAGACTGTAGCCAACCAGGTTTCTCTGTCCATGGGATTTTCCAGGCAAGAATACTGGAGTGGGTTGCCATTTCCTCCTCCAGGGGATCTTCCCTACCCAAGGATTGAACCCGCATCTCTTGCATCTCCTGCATTGCAGGCAGATTCTCTACCACTGAGCCAGGGGCTTCTGGTTGATGACATAAATGCGTGTATTTTTTAAAGATGGAAGGATGGGCCCCAAACACACGTTAAAAACTATTAGGGAGGGAAGAACAGGGTGGGGGCGGCAGGAGTGAACGCTAGACCTAGTCTTGGGAAGTGTGTGCCTCTCGTGTGGCTGCTATAACACGTTACCACAACGGGCTCAAGACAACACAGACTTGCTCTCTGAGAGTGCGGGGAGGGCCCTGGGCTAGAGCCAAGGTGCTGGCGGGGCTGTGCTCCTTCGGGGGCTCTCAGAGAGATGCAATCCCAGACCTCACCAGTCTGCCGGCCACTCGCGCTCCTTGGCTTGCAGCCTCGGCTCTCCCTTCCAACCTCTGACCTCACTGCCAGTTTCACTCTGACTCCCCACTCCCGCCTCCCTCTATGAGGACCCTTATGATTCCATGGGGCTTCCCTGGGGGCTCAGACAGGAAAGAACCCACCTGCAAGGCAGGAGATGCAGGTTCGACCCCTGGGTCGGAAAGATCCCCTGGAGAAGCAAGTGGCAACCCACTCCACTATTCTTGCCTGGAGAATTCCAAGGACGAAGGAGCCTGGCGGGCTACAGTCCATGGTGTCGCAAAGAGTTGAACACAACTAAGGAAGCAGACACACAAGCATCGGGCCCACCTGATTATCACGGATAATCTTCTCACCTCAAAGTCCTCAGTCTCATCTGCAATAATCCCTTCGCCATGAAAAGTAACATATTCACAGCTTCCAGTCCAGCGACTAGATTGTGGACATCTGGGAGCAGTAGCAGGAGAATTAATCAATGTAAAAACCACAAAAATTATTTTACATACTCAGAGACAAAGTTGGATTTTTCACCAAACAATACTTGGAAAATGACAACAAATTAAAACAGGAGACAACGCATGTCCAGTTGGTGCCGTCACCTCACAGAGAGGAGGTGTGCAGAGTGGTTTCACTGTTTTTTTAGATTTTTTTTATGTGGGCCATTTTTAAAGTCTGAGTTGAATTTGTTACAATATTGCTTCTGTTTTATGTTTTGGTTTCTTGGCCAGGAGGCATGTGGGATCTTAGCTTCCCAACCAGGGATCAATCCTGCACCCCTTGCATTGGAAGACAAAGTCTTAACCACTGGACCTCCAGGGAAGTCCCCCCCGGACCAAGTGACTATAAATGACAGTATTTTAAGTTGCATTATCCCAAGGGCAAGGGCTTCCCTCATAGCTCAGTTGGTAAAGAATCCACCTGCAATGCAGGAGACGCCAGTTTGATTCCTGGGTCAGGAAGATCCTCTGGAGAAGGGATAGGCTACACACTCCAGTATTCTTGGGCTTCCCTTGTGGTTCAGCTGGTAAAGAATCTGCCCGCAATGTGGGAGACCTGGGTTTGATCCCTGGGTCAGGAAGATCCTCTGAAGAAGGGATAGGCTACACACTCCAGCATTCTTGCGCTTCCCTTGTGGTTCAGCTGGTAAAGAATCCACCTGCAATGTGGGAGACCTGGGTTTGATCCCTGGGTTAGGAAGATCCCCTGGAGAAGGGAAAGGCCACCCAGTATTCTGGCCTGGAGAATTCCATGGACTATAGAGTTCATGGGGTCACAAAGAGTTGGACACAACCGAGCAACTGTCACTTTCACTTTTCATTCCAAGGGGGAAAAGGACTGCAAGTAAATCTTAAATTGCTTTAGTTCATCATACTGTTGATGGTAACACTGATATTTTGCTATTCTGAGACTGCTGTGTGTGTGTGTAATGGAATCAAGAAGATGAGCAATTATGCTTTTGTTGAAAGAATGAAGGTTTTGCTGTGAGGAAAAGGAGACACAATGTAGAATCAATGAAGCTAAGTAAAAACCCTGTAGTTTCTGAGTTTGAAGTACGAAATCATGATTTATTGTATGTATTTTAAGTCCTATTTACCGACTCTAGAGTGGGATTCCCTGGTGGCTCAGCAGTAAGGAATCTGCCTGCCAATGCAGGTTCAAGCCCTGATTCGGGGAGATTCCCTGGAGGAGGACATGACAGCTCACTCCAGTATTCTTGCCTGGGAAGCCCCATGGACAGTGGGGCCCAGTGGCCTACAGTCCATGGCGTTGCAAAGAGATGGACATGATTTAGGGACTAAAATAACAACAGCACCCTAATGCTATCTTCTGAAAATACCTAAGAACAATAACCAGCCCAGTCGCAATGATCCACCGTAGTACCTGGATCATGGTCTCTAGGTTTCATTTCCCAATAAAAGAACCAGAGCCCCCTGGAGAAATGCCTGATTCGAGGCGCGGGGCAGGAAGTACACAGCAGGAGTCTGGGACGTCTTATCATATCAAAAATCGGAGAAGCTACCGAAGACTGCTAGGTGTCACCCACCAGGACAGGCCTCTGAGGAGAGGTGGCTTTTGAGCTGAAACATGAAGAACAGAAAGAAGGCAGCCATGAAAGGATCTACAAGTACGCCGAGGACAAAAGCCCTAAGCCTGTTCAAGACGCGGAAGGAAGCCAGGGGTGGTACCCCAGACACGGCAGAGGTGACAAGACAGGCGGTCGGGAGGTGCCCTACCAGACACCCGGGAAGGAATTGGGACTTTTTTCTTCCCCCTAAGCGCAATGGGACGCCACTGATGAATTTTCAGCAGGTGATGACATCATCTGAATTAAGTTTTCAAAAGATCCCTCCTGGGATCCCAGCAGCAGGGAGAAGGATGACTTGTAAGGAGGCAAGAACAGCAGCAAGGAGCCAGTTAAAAGGCTGCCACATCCCTCCAGGCAGGACATGACGGTGGCCTGGCTCAGAGGAAGGACCATGGAGGGATGACAAGTTGGATTCAGGATTCGTTTTGAAGGGAAGACCAATGTGACTGGCTGATCGACTGGATGTGGGATGGAGGGGGGGCGGAGCTGAAATAAAGGAAGACTCTGAGGGCTTTAGGCTGATAACATTAGGGTGAGGAAGAGGTGAGGAAGATGAGACAAGGTGATCTGGGAAGCTTGAGGGGATCAGTGGAAATTTTCGTTAAGTAGAGTTGATGAACACATAGCTACAGAAGTTTGGAGAGCAAAAGAGAATCAGTGCTGGAGATATAAACTTAGGATTCATCCCAGTATAGATGGTATTCTAAGACTTGGGAAAGAATATGATCACGTAGGGTCTGTATGGGCTTCCCTGGCAGCTCAGCTAGTAAAGAATCTACCTGCAATGTAGGAGACCCTGGTTCAATTCCTGGGTCAGGAAGATCCCCTGGAGAAAGGATAGGCTATGCACTCCAGTAGTCTTGGGCTTCCCTGGTGACTCAGACGGTGAAGAATCCACCTGCAGTGCGGGAGACCTGGGTTCGATCCCTGGGTCGGGAAGATCCCCTGGAGGAGGGCATGGCAACCCACCTCAGTATTCCTGCCTGGAGAATCCCATGGACAGAGGAGCCTGGCGGGCTGCAGTCCATGAGATCGCAAACAGTTGGACATGACTTAACGACTAACACACACACACACACACTTAGGGGTTACCCAGAAGAGGGCATGGCAACCCACTCCAGTATTCTTGCCTGGAGAATCCCATGGACAGAGGAGCCTGGCGGGCTGCAGTCCATGGGGTCACAAAGAGTTGGACATGACTTAACGACTAACACACACACACACACACTTAGGGGTTACCCAGAAGAGGGCATGGCAACCCACTCCAGTATTCTTGCCTGGAGAATCCCCATGGACAGAGGAGCCTGGTGGGCTGCAGTCCATGAGATCGCAAACAGTTGGACATGACTTAACGACTAACACACACACACACACACACACACACACACACACACTTAGGGGTTACCCAGAAGAGGGCATGGCAACCCACTCCAGTATTCTTGCCTGGAGAATCCCATGGACAGAGGAGCCTGGCGGGCTGCAGTCCATGGGGTCACAAAGAGTTGGACATGACTTAACGACTAACACACACACACACACACTTAGGGGTTACCCAGAAGAGGGCATGGCAACCCACTCCAGTATTCTTGCCTGGAGAATCCCCATGGACAGAGGAGCCTGGTGGGCTGCAGTCCATGAGATCGCAAACAGTTGGACATGACTTAACGACTAACACACACACACACACACACACACACACACACACACACTTAGGGGTTACCCAGAAGAGGGCATGGCAACCCACTCTAGTATCCTTGCCTGGAGAATCCCATGGACAGAGGAGCCTGGCGGGCTGCAGTCCACGGGGTCGCAGAGCCGGACACGACTGAGCGACTGAGCGCAGCGCGGCGCAGGATGTGTATACAGGTAGGGGAGGGGACAGAGACGAAAGCCAGGTCGTGATTGACCCCAGTATTCAAAAGTCAGGCGGAAGCGGAGGAGGCAGCAGAGAAGGCCGGGGAAGGGGCATCAGGAGGAAGGTGGGAAGCCAGGAGCACGTGAGGTCCCCAAAGCCAAGAAGGATGCAGCTCAAAGACAAGATCAACCGTGTCAGGAACCTCCCTGGTGGCCCAGTGGGTACGAATGAGCCTTCCAATGTCGGGGATGCAGGTTCGATCCCTGGCCAGGAACTAAGACCCACACACCGTAGGGCAACCAAGCCCACGCGCCACAAGTACTGGGCCCACGCACCGTGACACCGGCTCGTCACAGCCAGAGAGGCCCACGTGCCCCATGAAGACCTGGTGCAGCCAGAATAAAAGTCGATTAAAAACAAATTTTTTTTTAAGCAAATTTTAAAAAATGTTAGAGAGATCACCTGCGTCAAATGTTGCTGAGAGTTTGCAATTCACTTGAGAAGATGGGGTGGTTCAAAAGACAATGGGTGGGGAGACGCAGGTTTGCACTCAAAGGCAGGAAATGAAGGAAGGACTCTCCCCTGGAGGCTTTGGAGGGACTAAGGCCCTGCTAATACACTGATTTCAGATTCCTGGCCTCCAGAATTATGAGAGAATCCATTTCTATTATTTCATTCCACCTGTCTTGTGGCACTTTGTCACTGCAGTCATAAGAAATAAATCCAGACTTTTAATAAGATTACTTCCTCCTCAATAAGGGGCTTCCCAGGTGGCTCAGTGGTAAAGAATCGCCTGCCAGTGAAGGAGAGGTGGGTCTGATCCCTAGGTCAGGAAGACCCCCTGGAGGAGGGCATGGCAACCCACTCCAGTATTCTTGCCTGAGAAATCCCATGGACAGAGGAACCTGGCAGGCTGCAGTCCATGGGGTTACAAAAGAATCAGACATGACTTAGTGACTAAACACACACATACACACTCCTCAATAAATTACACAAAGCTTAACCCTGGTCGGGGAACTAAAATCTTGAATGCCACAAGGTGAGGCCACAAAATAAATTAATTAATAATAGAAAGAATGCTATGTACAAATTACACAAACCTTAGGAATTCAAAGGATTTTTCCCACCTAGCCTCTATCTATTCTGAAGCTGAAAAATATATATATTTTCTAGTCTTATCTATAGGTATGTCACCTAATGCTTAATAAAGTCTGATTACACTACTTAATTACTTAATGTGCAAATTTCAAAATTGTTAAAGAAGAAAATTAATTAGGTACCATGGAGCACTCCATCTTACCACTTTTTCAAGGATGAGATTTGAAAATGCCTTATCACTTACGTGATTACCTGAATATCGTCTCCTTCTCCCCAAGCTCCCTCTAGAATATGTGTTTCATGTGTGGGGCAGGGACAGGTCTTTCTGGTTCAACTTTATATTCCCAGTGTCCAGTACATCGTATATGGTCATACAGTATGTGACCAAAACCTCCCAAGGAGAATTCTTCCTTCATTTTCCAGCAACGAAGATTTGTGGAATGGCAAATGGTTGTAGCAGTGGTTGTAGCTTAAAATCATCAGCTGCATTAGCCCCTAACAAGAGAGGCAGCTCGTCCTTTAAAGACTTTCAAACCAAGCACTGGCTTCTCCTAACTAGCCATGAAAGTCCCAGATGGTATCTTGTTCCAATTTTGCTGTTGTTCAGTTGCTCATTCATGTCTAATTCTTTTCAACTCCATGGATGGCAACATGCAGGCTCCCCTGTCCTTTACTGTCTCCCGGAGTTTGCTCAAATTCATGTACACTGCATCAGTGATAATGCTGTCTATCCATCTCATCCTCTGTCGCTCCTTCTCTTCCCGACCTCAACCTTTTCCCAGCATCACAGTCTTTTCCAATGAGTTGTCTTTTCACATCAGGTGGCCAAAGTACTGGAGCTTCAGCTTCACCATCAGTCCTTCCAGTGAATATTCAGGATTGATTTCCTTCAGGATTGACTGACTGGATCTCCTTGCAGTCCAAGGGACTCTCAAGAGTCTTCTCCCGCACCACATTTCAAAAGCATCAATTCTTTGGCGCTCAATCTTCTTTATGGTCCAACTCTCACATCCCTACATGACTACTGGAAAAACCATCGCTTTGACTATACCAATCTCTTTCAACAAAATGATGTCTCTTCCAATAGAAGGCTGTTTTTATGCTGAAAATCCATTGTTTAGTGCAGCCACCTTCGTGGATTCTCTCCCCTCGGTCGTCTGGATAACTGGCTGCTGCTTCACCTTGCATTTATCTGTGATGGAAACGGCTTCATGCCCTAAACTCCATGAGCCTCTGCCAGCTTCAGGCTTGCCTTCTTCAGTCCCTCCCCCCTCTCAGCCCCCACAGAGCTGAGAGTCAGGGCCTGGCTCTAGAGCAGGTCTGGGCCTAAAGGAATGCTGTGGCTGGCTTCGTCTTCCATCCACACCACTCACACTCTCTCCTCATCAGCAATAAGGCAGATTCGTCATATTATCATTCATGTGTTCACCGAAGTAGTGCTTTTAATTTCCTTCGAGAACTTTTCCTTTGAATTCGTAACTTGGCCAACCGCGATGCAAAAGAGGTCTAGCTTTTGGCCTCTCTCAGCTTTAGACATGCCTTCCTCTCTAAGCCTAATCATTTCCAGCTTCCTGATTTAAAGTGAGAATCAGGCAACTCTGTCTGCCTTGGAGGTCACTGTAGGGCTATTCATTGGCCCAGTTTCAACGTTGCTGTGTCTCAGGGAACAGGGAAGCCACGAGAGAGGGCGAGCTGGGGGAACAGCCAGTCGTGGGGGGCAGTCAGAACACACACAACAGTCATTGATTAAATTCACCTTCTTACATGGGTATGATTTGCGGCAACCCAAAACAAAGAACAATAGTAACATCAAAGACCACTGATCACAAACCACCATAACAAATGTTGATACAACAATGAAAATGTTTGAAATGTAGCAAGAATAACCAAAAGGTGACCCAGAGACTTAGGAAAATTAGAGATACCAAGGGAATATTTCAAGCAAAGATGGGCACAATAAACAACAGAAACAGTATGGACCCAACAGAAGGAGGAAATATTAAGAAGAGGTGGCAAGAATACACAGAAGACCTATACAAAACAGATCTTCATGACCTAGATAACCACCATGGTGTGATCAGTCACCTAGAGCCACACATCCTGGAATGCGAAGCCAAGTGGGCCTTAGGAAGCATCACTACAAACAAAGCTAGTGGAGCCGATGGAATTCCAGTTGAGCTATTTCAAATCTTAAAAGATGATGCTGTGAAAGTGCTGCACTCAATATGCCAGCAAATTTGGAAAACTCAGCAGTGGCGACAGGACTGGAAAAGGTCAGTTTTCATTCCAATCCCTAAGAAAGGCAATTCCAAAGAATGCTCAAACTACCACACAATTGCACTCATTTCACATACTAGCAAAGTAATGCTTCAACAGTAGGTGAACCAAGAACTTCCAGATGGATTTAGAAAAGGTAGAGAAACCAGAGATCAAATTGTCAACATATGTTGGATCATAGAAAGAGCAAGAGAGTTCCCGAAAAACATCTATTTCTGCCTTATTGACTACACCAAAGCCTTTGACTGTGTGGATCACAACAAACTGTGGAAAATTCTTCAAGAGATGGGAATACCAAAGCACCTTACCTGCCTCCTGAGAAACCTGTATGCAGGTCAAGAGGGAACAGTTAGAACCAGACATGGAACAAGAGACTGGTTCCAAATCGGGAAAGGAGTATGTCAAGGCTGTATATTGTCACCCTGCTTATTTAACTTCTATGCAGAGTACTTCATGCAAAACGCCGGGCTGGAGGAAGCACAAGCTGGTATCAAGATTCCTGGCAGAAATATCAAAAACCTCAAATATGCAGAAGACACCACCCTATGGCAGAAAGCAAGGAGGAACTAAAGAACCTCTTGATGAAGATGAAAGGGGACTGTGAAAAAGTTGGCTTAAAGCTCAACATTCAAAGACAAAGATCATGGCTTCTGGTCCCATCACTTCATGGCAAATAGATGGAGAAACAGTGGAAACAGCGATACACTATTTTTTCTGACTCCAAAATCACTGCAGCTGGTGATGCAGCCCTGAAATTAAAAGACACTTACTCCTTGGAAGAAAAGCTATGACAAGTCTAGACAGGGTATTAAAGAGCAGAGACATCACTTGTCTGACAAGGGTCCATCTAGTCAGTTCAGTTCAGTTCAGTTCAGTCGCTCAGTCGTGTCTGACTCTGCAACTGCATGAATCGCAGCACGCCATGCCTCCCTGTCCATCACCAACTCCCGGAGTTCACTCAAACTCATGCCCATCGAGTCGGTGATGCCATCCAGCCATCTCATCCTCTGTCGTCCCCTTCTCCTCCTGCCTTCAATCTTTCCCAGCATCAGGGTCTTTTCCAATGAGTCAACTCTTCGCATGAGTTGGCCAAAGTATTGGAGTTTCAGCTTCAACATCAGTCCTTTCAATGAACACCCAAGGTATGGTTTTTCCAGTAGTCATGTATGGATATGAAAGTTGGACCATAAAGAAAGCTGAGCACCGAAGAATTGATGCTTTTGAACTGTGGTATTTGAGAAGATTTCTGAGAGTCCCTTGGACTGCAAGGAGATCCAACCAGCCCATCCTAAAGGAGATCAGTCCTGAATATTCATTGGAAGGACGGATGCTGAAGTTGAAACTCCAATACTTTGGCCACCTGATGTGAAGAACTGACTCAATGCAAAAGACCCTGATGCTGGGAAAGATTGAAGGCAGGAGGAAAAGGGGACGACAGAGAATGAGATGGTAGGATGGCATCACCTCACCGACTCAATGGACATGAGTTTGAGTAAGCTCTGGGAGTTGGCGATGGACAGGGAGGCCCGGTGTGCTGCAGTCCATGGGGTCTCAAAGAGTCAGACATGAATGAGCGACTGAACTGACTGACTGACCCAGAGACGTGAAGTGAGAGGATACTGCTGGGAAAAGCGGCCCTGAGAGACTTGCCAGGGGCGGGTTGCCTCAAACCTTCCATTTGCAGAAGAAAACAAACAAACACGGCATCTGTGAAGTGCAATAGGGCGAAGCACAAAACCAGGAAGGATCCCGCTGTGTCTGGGCTGAGAAACCCCACCTCGAAACACAAGGCGTTCACATTGGAAGGAAACTCACACATCACAATACGACTCTCTCATTTTATTTATGGGTAAACTGAGGCCCAGAACACAAAGCCACTTGTCCACAGCTGGAATAAGGAAGTGGCAGAGCTGAATACTCGGAGTTCCCCTGCCAAGGCTAGAGTTCGGGCCGCTGAACTCTGAGACCCCACGGCGGGAAAGCAGGATGGATTCAACAAGCTGCCAAGGAGAGAGAAATAGGGCTCCGTCCCCACCCCCGTCGGCAAACACGGTTCCCACCAGCAGAGCCAGAGACCAGCCACGCAGCGGCAGCTGGCTGAGAGCCGCCTCTAACGCGGGGGGGACGGGACAATGCCTGTTCCCAGCACCGAGCGCCAAATCACTGCGATTAGCCGTGCCGTGCCCAGCAGCCGACTTCACCCTGGGCTAGTGGCCCAGACTGCGGAGAGCGCGTCCTCTGCCTCTGAACGCCTTGGCATCCACGGCGGTGTCCCCTGCTCTGCCTGGAGCGGGGCGCCCCGGGCTCTGGCCGCGGGCTATCTCCTACCTGCCGTCGCCTGGCCTGAGGGTCCCGGAACAAAGAGATGGGGGCGGGCAGTGTTCCCCACCCTCTTCCTGCAGCTCTGCCCACCGCCCTACCACCCTCTCTCATTCCCAGAGGAGCGCTCCCCTTGACTGGAGCGACGGAGGGAGGAGGGGACGTACCGATCGCTACCTGAAGCGTTTATTAAAAGCTGGAATCAAGAGCTTGTCTACAGGACTCCCGCAGAAACTGGGCATCTTGCATACTGATGGTTAACAGAACTGCTACCCACACCTGGGAGTTTAAGCATTTTGTGGATTTTTCCATCAGAAACCAATTTCAGGGAATCAGTTGGGTTGGAAACATCTGTCATTCCCTGTTCCTCGTGGTGACCAGGAACCCATTTTGCATCTAGATTTGGAATTCCCAAGTCAACAAAAGCAATGTGCTTTAAGAAAGAAAGAAAAAAAAAAAAAAGCAGTGTGCTAGGCGGCTGGAATTAAAACAACCAATTTTGTCCAAGACTGCCATTTGCAGAGCATTCCCTAATCTTCACTGAAACTGTGCAACCATCCAGAGAGGGATGAAGGAGAGGTTTTTTCTTTAATTATTTCTGATTTGCAGGTGCTTTTTAAGAAATATTTATTTATTTGACTGTGTCGGGCCTGAATTCCAGCACTTGGGATCTTCCGTCTTCACTGTGGCATATGGAATTTTTAGTTGCAGCATGTGGAATCCAGCTCCCTGACCAGAGAGATGGAACCCAGGCCCCCTGAATTGGAAGTTTAGAGTCTCAGCCACTGAACCACCATGGAAACCCAAGCAAGGATTTTTAACAAATGAGGATCTGCACTCTGAGGGCATGGTGATGTATCCGAAATCACCCAACTGGTAAGGGGAAAGCTGAAGTTCAGATTCAGGCCTTGTAATTCTCCGCACACATCCTGGTGGAAATGCTGCCAGCCTGACCAAGGTCCAGCCCACTGGGTTACTCCTTGCCCACTGTGACAGCCAACAACTCTTTAGTAAAAGCTCAGGGCTTCAAACAAGAGTTTGAAGTCCAACCCCTCCAGATCAACTTTCCACCTTTCTTTGGGTCCTTAGAGGCCAACAAGCGCCCGCCTCCATCCTCTGACCAGGCCTGGCCAATGGGAAGCCTAGGGAGGGGTGAGGAGACCACACGTTCACCAGGAGCCCTGGTCCCTCAGCCCAAGGTCAGGGTTCTCCCCAGACAGCCCTCTGTCTCCACCGCACTCTCCCTAGGATTCTGGTAACTGCTCCCTCCCCACATCCCAGATGATCAAAATCTGCAGTTTGTCAAAAGGTGATCAAAAGCCAGAGGGAAAGGACCCAGGACAGAGGATGGGGAGGTCCCGGAGCACGGATGCGGTGGTTGTACCTTTAAAGAACGCGACCCAGAAGGACTTCACCACGAAGGTGATGTCTGAGCCAAGACCTAAAAACAAGTCAATGATCAAGCCGTGCAGGTGTCTCAGGGCAGAATTCTCCAGCCTGGGGAGCTGGAGCACCTGCAAGGGCAGCTGGAGCGGCTGCACCGGGTCTGGTCCAGGCACGAGCGGACTGCTGTCCCGGGCGATGGGCTGGACTCAGGAGAATGCAGGCAGGGCAGGAGCCAGAGAGAGCAGGATGAGGGCGACCACGGCTCCGCAGAGTGAACCCCTGACTCGGAGAAAAAGAGCCCCAGGGACAGACTCCGGAGGAAGGCTCTGGCTCAGCTCCCTGATCGTGAGTGGACTCAGCCCCGGACGTCACTTCCCCAGAGCTGCCCCCACTGCTCTGGAACCCTCACCACTTGGCTTGTCCGCCCTTCCTTAACCACTGCCTCTCATTCCATACGTATTTATCATTCACTGCCTCTCTCGGTCACTAATCTTTATAGTGCAGGAAAGGGGCTTCCCGGAGATTCAGTGGCTAAGACTTCACCTTCCAATGCTGGGGGTTGTGGGTTCGATCCCTGGTCGGAGAGCTAAGCTCCCATATGCCTTGTGGCCAAAGCACCGAAACATAAAACAGAAACAATATTGTAACAAATTCAATAAAGTCTTTTAAAAAACATTGTCTGCATCAAAAACAATCTTAAAAAAATTAAAAAGTAAAAAACATGCATGGAGACAGAGATCTTACCAGTCATGATCAAAGCCATAGCCCCAAGATCCAGTAGAAGGCTTGCCTCAAAGCAGGCACTCAATAAATGTTTGTTTCAAGATGCATAAGAGAGTGGACCGATGAATGCACCAACTACTATTATGGCTGACGGCTAATTTTTTTTCTTTTTCCCCAAAGACTTTTCATTCCCGTCCTGATGAAATTAAAGGCAAGAGCTACCACTCTACCCCCGAGAAGAAAGCATATCTTTTAAGCCTTCAGGGTCCAGAAGTCAATAAAGCGTTTGGCACACAGTAGGTGCTTTATAAATATTCACTGACTTGACCAGTAGCCTGAAGTGAACGAGAAAGCGCTCTCCTCCAAACCCATCCCACAATGTGTAAAGGCCACAACAGACGCTCTCGAAATAGGAGGCTATGTTTTGGTTGCCTTCTCCGCCCATTCTTTCCCATCCAAGACTCTGCCCCATACATCAGAAGAATCCACATTGTGTGAAAGAGGATTAAAACTGTTTCAGCAGAAATGAAAGGAGAAATGAATCAGGTTCCCTTTTTCCTTACTTCAAAAGGAAGCTCTTGAAAATAAATGGGAGGCCCTGAGGGGGAAGAACGTGAAGCGTGAGCCATAATAAGGGTACAAGCAGAGGACAGAGAAATTACCAAGAGCTCCATCCCAAGGGTGCCCGAGGGGACTCAGCGAGACTGGGAGTCCAGACCTGGGGGGTACCAAGAATAGGATCTGAGTCAGCAACAAGAGGGCCATGAAAGCCAAGCCACCCCTGCAGACCACCCGCCGCCGGCAGCTTTATCCACAGAAGCCCCTCGTAGGGAACAAACACCCGAACGGCCATCAGCAAGGGTACGGAGCAACCAGATGTGGCGCGTCCACACAGTGGAATACCTGTTTGTTGTGGTTTAGCTGCTAAGTCGTGTCCGACTCTTTGAGACCCCCGTGCACTATAGCCGCCAGGCTCCTCCGTCCATGAGACTTCCCAGGCAAGAACACCACAGTGGGCTGCCGTCGCCTTCTCCAGGGGATCTCCCCGACCCAGGGATCGAACCTGCATCTCCAGCATTAGCAGACAGATTCTTTCTCACTGAGCCACCAGGGAAGCCCACCACGGAATACCACTCAGCAATGAAAACAAGCGAACTAGTGACACGGGCTATGATAAGCCAAGTTCAAAGCTGAGCACTGAACTTGACACTGAGCCAAAGAAGGCAGACGCCAAAAAAAAGAGCACACTCAGCGTGGTTCCATTCTCGCGAAATTCCAGAAGACGCAAAGCTAATCTATGGTGAAAGAAATGGGAACGGTGGTGGCCCCCGGGATGGCAGGTCTGGGGGAGGAAGGCCTCATAGGAGAGGAGGGGAACGCCCTGGGATAATGGAAATGCTCTGTACCTCGACAGCTGTGTGTTACACAAGCGCATGCCTTTGTCAAGACTGATCAGTCCACACACTTTGAACCTGCGCATTTCACTATGTGTAAGTGACACCGTAATTTTTTAAGTAGCGGTTTTTAACTGTTTATTTGTTTGGCTTTCCCGGGTCTCAGCTGGTGCATGTGGGATCTTTAGTTCCAGCATGCAAGCTCTCAGTTGCGCGGCATGTGGGCAAGGGACCAGCGATGGAACCAGCGATGGAACCCAGGCCCCCTGCATTGGGAGCGTGGAGTCTTAGCCTCTGGACCACCAGGGAAGTCCCTCGGAGGTTTTCTAAGAACATGGGCTTTGGAGCCAGGCGGATGAGCCCCTTGATGTTTCAGCCACACAAGCCAACAGCTTCTCCTTTGCGGCGAGATCCAGTTTGAGCCTGGTGAACACCAGCTCCTCCTCGTCTCTGCGCACCCAGATCCTTACAGAGGGCGCGGCATGGATCCAGAGCTCAGCAAACGGTATCAAATGAACCAGTCAAAGCGAGGCTAGACGTACGGCCTTGAAGCATTTTTCGGAGTGAACTTTATTTCCACCAATAAAATCTGATCTAAAGCAAATGAAGGACTGATGCTGAAGCTCCGATACCTGGAGCCCCCTGACGCAAAGAGCCGACTCCTTGGGAAAGATTCTGATGCTGAAGATTGAAGGCAGGAGGAGAAGTGATGACAGAGGATGAGACGGTTGGATGGCATCACTGACTCAATGGACACGAGTTTGAGCAAACTCCGGAGACAGTGAAGGACAGGGAATCCTGGCTGGTGCCATTAATGGGGTCACAAAGAGTCAGACACCACTGAAGTGAACAACAACAGAGCAAATGAAAGTGATTCCGCAGACATTTACATGTTCATCGCTTACGGAAAACCGTTTCCTAAACTAAGGATAAGCTGATGTCCCTGAAATCCACCTGGATTATTTCTTTGTTCTGTACATAGTCATGGAGCACCTCCGGTGTGCCAGCTGCTTGAGAAAGAGGGGTACATAAAGCAGACCAGGGACCAACAGACCAGGTAAATAAAGCAGGGACCACACCTGGTCCCTGCCCCCAAGGAGCTTGCGTTCTGGTGGGGGAGACAGTAAACATGTAAATGAAACTCAGATAGGAGATTATTTGGGGGACTGATCAGAGCTCTCAGGACAAGAAAGCAGAAGCTGCGAAAGAACGTGATGTGGGGGAGGGTTGCTCTGGATGCAGGCGCCCGAGGCCGCCTGAGGAAGATACACCTGAGCTAAGACCAGAGGAGGAGGACGGCTGGCGCTACAGCTTTCCAGACGGCTGGTGCGTGAGCAGGAGGTCTCAAGGCTGAGCCTTCTGAGATTCTGAAGAGCCCAGCTTGTATAATTAATGGAAAGAGCTGGAGCCCTTCAGCCTTGCTCTGTGGCTCGCTTGCTGTGCAATCTCCACAAATCTCTTGCCCTCTCTGGCTTTGTCTCCTTATCTGAATACACTGAGAGGGTCTGCAAACCGTCTCTAGGCGTCTTCCCGATTATGATCGTCCAGGGGACCGGACAGGACACTGGCAAAGCACCTCCTGTGCCCTCTCACGGTTCTGGGTCCAAAAGGACAAAAGACAAGGGGACTGAATCCACCAAGGCGGTGGCCTCTGGAGCCAAAGAGATTAGCTCTGAGGCTCTGACAGCTCTGCTGCTGCAAAATGAAGACATTCCCCCATCTCCCACCCCTGTCCAAGAAAACAAGGTGGCAGAAACCCAGAGGACTCCACACAGCTGTCGGCCGCCCTCCGACTGGCTGCAGCCTTGGAAATAAATGGTCCCGTCAGCTCCGAGGAGGGTGAGCTCAGGATTTCAAATGAAAATGAAATAAGAGGGAACACAGCCCAGAAGCAATGCAAAGCAACGACAAGGGCACAGAAATCTTCCACTGCAGCAGGACGGATGCAGAGGGCCGAGCAACGGGGCGCTGAGCTCGGACGTTGGGACACAGGGGAAACGCGCTGGTGCCCCGGGCTGGCGGGGGGCACCTGAGTCTCGGGGACCCGTGGGCTGGCTGGGGGACCCGGTCCTGGCTTGCAGGGCTGCTGCTTTCCTGCCCCAGCCCCACTCCTTCCTCCTCTTGCTGAAGCCTTATTATCCTCCTGGGTGTCTGCAGGGCAAGACCTCCAGGGCCTGACCTGCAGGGCTGCCTAACCCCCAACCCTGTGCCAGGGCAAGGGAGCCTCGAGGCTCACAGATTCCCAGCAGGAGGTGGCAGGTTCCCATGCCAGGAAATGAGACAGACGACACAGATGATTTTAAAAACCACTGTCTACCGGCACCTCCAGCCCTGCTAAGCCCCAGGTTCGAGTCAGTCTGTGGACACAGGAATCGTGGCTTCTTGTTTTCCGGCCGTGTGCTATCCTGAGAAGTGACTTACCTGTTCCCTTGTCTCTAAATCGGAGGAAATAATAGCACCAACCATGCAAGGTCATTGTGAGAATTTAATGTAAAAAACAAAATCTGAGAACAGTTTCTGGCATGTAGTCAGTGGTCTCAACAAGCTAGTGTATTTTAATTTTTGTACTGTTTATAGTCACATTAAGTATGTTGCTATGCATACAAGGAAAGCAACCTAGTACCAGCCAAGTTCAAAGAGCCATCTAAGCTCGCTGATAGGAAGAAACTGCAGCGTGGATCCACGGCAAACAACCGCCTGGCTCTCCCCTCCCCCATCCACCCAACAATCTGGAGCAATGACACCCAGCCTCCCTCTGAGCCTTGCTGACCCTCTGCCAGGGCACAACGCTCTGATGAGCTGCCCCTCCTCTTGGAAGAGAAACAGTTGAAAGCAAGAGTTAAAATCTCAGATGCCTACAGGGGCCAGGAAGGTAAAGCAGAGGCGTTTAAAAGGGAGCCCAGCGTTAGCCATCAAGGAGCAGTGGCGACTGCGGCAGACTAGAGAACCCACGTCTCCTCGGAGGGAAAAAGCTGCTCCCGTCTCTAGCCAGCTTTTGCCAGGGAGGAATGTAGGTCCAGGGTTGGCACATCTTTTAGTTTTCAAGGGAAGCCAGAAATCCAGATTTTTGTGTGCGATCTCCTGATGTTAAATATTGGCACATAATTCCTTATTTTTTAAAAACATGGAAGCCCTAGCAAGATTCATCTGTTTGCACCCAGTTAAGTTGAGGGGCAGAGCCCCCCCAGCTGTTACTGGCTGCTGGGCAAGTGCCATCTCCCTGCAAAGAAATCAGAACACTCTGGCTGGGCTGGAGACAGATCTTAATTAAGCTCCAGGCGGAGCGCCTATTAGCTGATAAAGGCTTTGGGAAAGAGTGAGGGCGAGTCCCCCGAGGGCTGGAGCGGTGGAGGAAAGCTAAAAGGAAGGAGGTGGGCTTTGAAGTGGGCTTTGGGGGCTGTCAGGCCAGAAAAAACCAACACACAATCTAGAGGAGGGACGGGACGTGGAGGGAGGACGGCGGGGAGGGGTGGATGGGGAGTCAGGAGGAACTGAAGGCTCTAACTCAGAGGTGTGCCCGTTCAAGTGTGGATGCAGACTCTCGAGAGGATTCTATTAGCAAGGTGATCGTACGCTGCTCCGGGCTGGGGGCCCCTGGAGACAGCACCAAGGATGCAGGCTCCTCCCAGGAGGAAAGGCAGTGCTCAGGTCTCCGGATGTGGAATTAACTGAAAGTCCTCTACCCCGAGCAGACCCCGCTCACGCTCGGATCAGGTACGTGCAGCCTCCTTTTCTAGAACTAAGCTCTTCCAAAGCCAGAAATGTGTCTTCTATACACTGGGCATGTGGAAGATCCTTAAGGAACATGTGCCGTGTGAGGCAGTGAATGAAACCAAAGAGCAAGAAAAGTGAAAGTGAAAGTCGCTCAGTCGTGTCCAACTCTTAGTGACCCCATAGACTATACTGTCCATGGAATTCTCCAGGCCAGAATACTGGAATGGGTAGCCTTTCCCTTCTCCAGGGGATCTTCCCAATCCAGGGATCAAACCCAGGTCTCCTGCACTGCGGGCAGTTTCTTTACCAGCTGAGGCACAAGAGAAGCCCAAGAACAAGACATCAAAGAAGAGGGTGCGTGCCCACACTTCCAGAGCTGAGCATCTCCCTCGGGGGGAAATGAACAAAGTCAGCAGAGCTCACTGCACTTGGCAGCCAGAGAGGCCTGGTGTTTGTCCAGAGAAACACCTCGTGTGGGGTGGCGGGAAGATGACAGTGGCACCCCATAATGACCAGAGTCAGTGAGGCGTCCTGCGCCCCAAAGCCCTGGGGGATGGACACGATGCACGACCTTAGTGGGTGTCTGGGATCATTTTAGAATCAGTACATTATAAAAACTACCGTATCATCTTAAGCCCTTTCCAGGCTAGGTGGTACAGCTGAGAGGCTCAGGGCATGGATGGGCCCTGAGGCCATGTGGGTCCAGACACTCAGCGAGTCAAGGGGCACAGACTGGACTTGCTCTCCTGACTCCCAGTCCAGAACACTCTCGACTCAGAGCAGAGCTGGGACTAGGGGGGGCAGCTGAGGCCCTTGCCTGGGGAGCCAAATGGAAGGAGGGGCCACAAGGCTCCGTGATCAAGTTAACATTTTGATGCAATATTTTTTAAAAATCGAAATTATTGCAAGACAAACCCAAGATAACAGAGACAGCCACTTCTAAAATAAAGACGTAAAGTTGTACTCTTGTGGGCCTCAACCTCCCCCACTCCACCTTGCCGTTGTGGTTCAGTCACTAAGTCAGGTCTGACTCTTTGCGACCCCATGCACTGCAGCACGCCAGGCCTCCCTGTCCTTCACTATCTCCCAGAGCTTGCTCAAACTCACGTCCATTGAGTCAGTGATGCCATCCAACCATCTCATCCTCTGCTGCCCTCTTCTCCTCCCGCCTTCAATCTTTCCCAGCATCGGGGTCCTTTCCAATGAGTCAGTTCTTGGCATCACAAACCTCCACCCTGATCCTGGCCCAAACCAGGAGTCCCGAGGTGACAATTGCCCAAGACATGGAGAAAATGGTGGTGTGGAAATCTACAGGAAGATCAGTCCAGGAAGAGGGCAGGAAAGCAGCGGAGTGCCAGGAGAGGTAGCAGACGAATGCCACCCCGACTCCCATCCCCATCCCAACTCGCAGAGCTGCATTTTTCCTGCAACAAGCTGCGCTCCACGGACATTCAGCCAGACCCTGCCAGGAAAGCTCACGGAGCAAACGGCACCTCCGGGCCCCCTCCCTGACATCCCCCTCCTAGCTCCAACCAGTTGTCTTGCAAATCTTTGCCTTTTCACCTCAAGGGGCAAGATGGATTAAAAAGCTTGGCCAGCTCTGGGTAACTCTTCTTGCCATGGAAAAACAACCCAGAACTTTATGACTTACTGACAGTGGGTTATGAATGGGAGGGAAAGCATATCCTTAAACCACTGACAGTAACTCCCTTTTAAGGTATTTCCTTGGGGCCAGAGACAACATGTCTTACCCTGCCCCCGGTTCGAAGAGCAGCTTGTCTTTCAGAGACAGGCTTGGGCGTTTAGGTCAGCCAGGCCGGATTCAGATCCAGCTTTGCCATTTACTGTGAGTCCCCAGACGAGATACCAAGACGAGACACAGCAACTCATGCTGCTGGGAGGTCCGGGGTATCTTAGAGGACATGATGACGGCTGACGGGCAAACCACAGCCAAAGGGGCGGCCACAACCCAGCACCAGCACCCCACTCGCACGGGGGATGCCAGCCAGATCTCCCTGTGTTTCAAAAGGAAAAAAAATCATGTGAAATCTTCTGATTTTTAAAAAGTTGGCCAACTAATTCAAATTAGCTGGAAATTTAAGAAATTTAACATTTAAGAAAATGCTAACCCAGCAGGGCCAAATAAAACAAGCCTGGGAGCCAGAGCCCACCAAGAGGCCCAGTATGTGCCGCTGACATTCACAAAGCCCCCAGCAACCTGCCTGGCACCTAGCAGGTGCTCAGCAAACACGGACCGTTTGCATCTTTTCCAGAAACTCTCCAAGCATCATCAACATCCATTTCCACACAACAGCCTGGGAAGGAATGCTTCTTGGGGTGGGACATGGAGATATGAAAAGAAGAGCTGAAAATCTGGAAGGCTCCAAAGGGAGGTGGGAACCGCCGAGGGAATTCCTTAAAAGGGTTTAAAAGAATTTTATTGGGCATAGTTTACCACGAGTCAGGGATAAGATTAGACAGTAATTTAGCTCCTGGGCCCCACAAGTGAGCCTGCGCCTGTGGGGTGGATGGGGGGTGGGAGGGAGGGTCCGGCCTTACTGAGGTCTCCACCACCATTTCGGGGGCTCTGTCCACAAGTCACCCCAGTACTGGACTCAGCACACGGGGTTCTGATAGGCCCAGCCCCTGGGCACAGCCCCTCCACAGAGATGCTCGGAAGGCCCAGCTGATCCTACCCAATCAGAAGCAAGGCCCAGGGGATCTGGTAGCTACATGAACTTTGAAGTCAGACTCAGCTGGGCCGTGTTTCCAATCTCCAACATCAGAGGCTCTCAAAATGTGACCCTCCAGACCACCAGCCGTCGTGCCGTCAGGCAGCAGCAGCAGGGAACGCGTTTGCAGGGCCCCACCCCAAACCCACGGAGACAGAAACTCAGGGCATAGGGTCCACCATCCGGGTTTGAACAAGGGGATTCGGATGCACAATACGTTTGAGAACTCCTGCTCTCCACCTTTGCCCTGTGGTCATCAGCAAGTCCTGGGCCTCACTGCAATGATCAACTCTGTCCTATAGGACGGTCCTTCAGCATCCTTCCAACGACGATTTCAGAAGCCTGGTCTGTTTGTGCCAGACACAGAGGGAGATACTGGGGGACAGCACATAATCCTGACCCTGACGGAGCGTGGGGTCTAGCTCTCGATGGAGACAGATGATGAGCGAGGCAAAAAGATAGAAATGCCAGTTTTCAGAAGCGAGAGGAAGGCAGGGCGTGACCCACCACATAAAGCTGTTTCTCACAGTGCATTCTAGGGACCACCTGAGCACTAGAGCCCCTAAATTCAGGTGGATTTCCTTTCCTACATCCCCCAACCCCTCTCTGATGTCCCTGCTGTTCCTCAAACACGTCTCCTCGCTCCAACTTCAGGGCCGTGGCCTTCACCATTCCATCTACAGGGAAAGCCCTCTTATCAGATCTTCCGAAGACGGGCGCCTTCTCCTTGTCCAGGGTTCCGAGTCACCTCCCCTGGGGTCGAGGTGAAGCAGTCTCTCCCCTTACTCTGTACCCCCACCAGACTGCTCTGGCTTCCTCCCTGCCTTTCTCTGAGCCTCCAATCCTGCACTTCCGGTGGCCTTCCTAGTCCTGCCTCTCTCCCAGAAGAAAATGACTTCTTGGGGGCAATTTCTTGTCGTGGTCACCTCAACAGTATCAGCGAGCAAACGTCTGCCTAATAAGCAACACTCTAACCCTATTCCCAGGCTTCCCTGGTGGCTCAGTGGTAAAGAATCTGCCTGCCAATGCAGGAGGCGCATGTTCGATCCCTGGGTCGGGAAGATCCCCTGGAGAAGGAAATGGCAACCCACTCCAGTATTCTTCCTGGAGAATCCCATGGAGAGAGGAGCTTGGCAGGCTACAGTCCATGGGGTCGCAAAGAGTAGGACACGACTGAGCGACTCAACGAACAACAACAAACTCTACTCCCAGAAAGAGGGGGCGCTCCCCATCCTTGAGGAGGAGGGGGCCACAGGCTGTTTGGTTCTCTGATGGTGGAAGAGGGCGTAGAGACTGGAAGGAGAAGAGGAACGGGGTGGGGGGTGCTGTCCCGAGGCCAGCAATCCTGAAACGCCGGCTGCACGGTGGAGCCCCCCTCTCCGGCAGAACCCTCCAACCCAAGCCCCCGGGCAAAAGCGCGACTCCTACCCATTCCGCGGCGAGGCGTCGCTCTCAGCCGGCTCGGGACCCCAGGGCCCAGTCCGAGTGCCCCGCGTCGGCGGGGGTGCGGGCAGCGGGGCCGCGCGGACTCTGGGGCGGTGGCGCACGGGGACTCGGAGGGAAAGGCACCTGGCGTGGCTCGGGCCGTCCTAGGAAGTCGACGGCGCCCGGCGCCTGCGGTCCTGCCCCGCGGCCGCACGAGGCGCCCAGGGGCAACGGCTCACCCGGACCTCCCCGGAAAGACACAAGACCCGGCCCGCGCGGCACGCGCCCGGGGCAGCGGAGCGGGGGCACTTCACGTGGCACGTTGGAGCCCTGGGCAGCGCGCGAGAGGTCCGCGACCTGCGGGGCCGGGAAGCACGTGACCCCGGCAGGCCTGCGCGCCGCGGGGCGCTTGCAGCCCGAGGGCAGCTGAGCACCGGGACCCCGAGGGCGGGCGGGCGGGGGTCGCGGGCGAGAGCGCGGGGGAAGGCGGAGAGGGCGGCGGCGGGACGCTCGGCGCGGGCGGCCGGGCGGAGGTTCGGAGGGAGGCCGGCGCCGCGCGGCTCACCCGAGAGCCGAGGCCCGGCGCTGGGCCGCCCGGACACCCCCGGCGGGCGCCGCGTGCCCCCCGCGCACCCCGCCGCCGCCCGCGCTCCCCGCCCCGCGCCCCGCCCCTCCCTCCGGCCCGCCTCCCGCCCCGCTCCCTCCCTCCCTCGGCGGCGGCCGCGCGGCGCTCCCGGCGCACTCGGAGCCCGGCGGGGACCGGGAGGCACAGGCGGGTGGCCCTCGATCCGGGTGCTGGAGCCGAGCGGGGCCCCGGGGCCGAAGTTGGCCGGCCGCTCCGGGAGGCGGCGCGGGCGGCTTCCAGCCCCTGGTCGCGTCCTCGCCGGGACCCGCCGGCCGCCGGGGGACGCGAGCCGCGGCCCGGCCAACTCCGCGGCGGGGACGTCGTGCCGAGAACTTGAGGTGGGACCCTGGCGTGCTGCAGCCCCGCCGGGCGCCGCCGGGCGGGCGGACTCGGGCCCCGGCGGGGGGAGCGCACGTAGCTGTGGCCCCTACGGGCACCGGGAAAGCCGCCGAGGGGGGCGGTCTGGGGCGACAGGGGACCAGGGAGCAGCTGCGCGCGGCCGTCACCGTGCGGGTCCGGCTTCTGCGCTCCCCTGGGGTCCCCTGGCGCGCGAAGTGACAGGGCGGGGGCCGCATCCCAGCTGTGGCCGAGGTTTCTCGCCGTCTCGCAGGAGGATCCAGGGAGGAGGGTGGGGAGAGGTGGATGGGCGGGGGGTGTCCGTCTGTCACCCGCTCATTCACTCCATCCTTAGGCAGAGTGGAGCCTGGCGTCAGTGGGGTTTATTGAGTCGTTCATTAGGGCCACAAGCTTTTATTGAGAACCCACTGTGTGCCAGGAGCTGGGGACTCTTGACAACTCTGTTCCTTGGAGGGGAAGGTGGCCTCCTCACCCTCGGGGGTCTCCCTGCCCAGAAGGGGCTCAGCCTGGATGGAATCTTTGGGTGAGGAGGGAAAGGAGGGAGGCTCCTTCATTCATTCACGGGTTGGTTGGGAGACGGGTTGAGCGCCTACTATGTTCATCTCACCATGCCGAATCTCAGCTGTTCATGATCACACTAACAGTTATTGAGGCGCTGTGCTGGGGAGAGGACTGGGCGGGAGAGGGGTGGGGTGGGGGCAGGATAGGAAGGAGCCGGCTTGCAGTTTGGAGAGAGCGCCCCTCGCCCCCTGTGTCCAGGCAGGTCACTGGACAGGTTGCAGAATGGCCTTTCCTTGGTTCCCCTACTGCATTCATTCTCAACGGGAGGGGGAGGCTGGAATAGGTTGTTGGATAAGAAGAAAAGACGTTTAAAAAGCTCCTTAGGGGGAGGGTTTTAATGGGGAGGAGGATTGAGAAAAGCCCAGCTAACCATGTTGATGAAGGCAGGCTCCCTCGATGGAGTGTACTACGGAAGTTGTCCATTCAGCAGGCGTTTCCTGAATCACTTGCTGTCCATATGCACATCCAGGGTGCCAGGCATCAGAGTCAGCAAGGTGTACGAGGCAGTCACAGAGACCCCCTTTGCGGACCCCTCAAGATAAATGCAGGGGAGGTGAGAGAAGGGAGCCAGAACCGCTCTGATTCATCGCGTGTGTTAAGGAGGGTGGCTTCTTCTGACTCCATGAATCTGAGCCGAGGTTTATTCACTAGGGTGTGTTTGATACCCACACACATGACAGCACACTCAGCGTCGCTCCGGGGAGCCCCACCCGCTCACGTTTCCAAGGCAGGTTTGGCACTGCTGGCGACCTGGCCCCGGAGCCGAGCCAGGGCGCATGCCGGCTTTCTTGGGTGGACTTCTCAGGAGCTGTCAGACCTGAGCTTGACCTTGTGTCCTCTGTCCTGGAGCTCTGCAGAGGCACCCGCCAAGCGGGGAGGGAGGGAAGGCACGGCTGAAAGGCAGGCGATGATGGCTCCTGGGACTGCCTTCATCCGTCATTCCGTAAGAGCCCATTCCGGTGGAAGAATGTCTGTCATGGGACACACTCAAACCCAAGGGGCCGGAGTGTACAGCCTTGATCCCTGTCCCAAGCCTTGAGGGCCAGGCCAGGGGAGCGCTGGACTCTGTCGGGGGCAGATCTGGGAGTCAGGCCCCCATCCCGCCGCCACTTTGAATTCCCTGCACCCCACACAACTGGGCCGAGGCCAGAGGTGAGAACGATGCCCCCGAGATCAGAAGGGCGCAGAGACGCAGGTCTGAGAGACTCCAGCCAGGACTGAGGAGTCGACCCCGGGGCCCCTCAAAGGCCTCTTGACCCAGCCGGCTTTTCTCCATGTCCCCTTTCCAAATATGTGAGGCAGAGTCAACGTTTCCAGTGGTCGGAGATAGAGGGTCTGGAAATCCACCCTTGGTTGGGTCACTAAACCCAAAGATGGAGCCCCATGGTTGGAAAAGGGCAGCTGGAAAAGCCACTGTGAAAGAGAGTTGATACAAAGGGGGAGGCAAGGAAGGCTAGCTGCCAACACTCAGTCCCTCCTGGCCATTTTTGTTCCCTAGCAGACAGTATCTGACTGACAGAGTCCACGCATGGAGTCACGGTGGTCCAGGTGGGATCCGAATGACAGCCTCACAGGGCACACCGTCCCTCCTTCCCGGCTCTGTCCCACCGCAGCTGACCGCAGACACGTGGCCTCAGCACTTACTGAGGAACAAGAAGCGAAGGATTGTTTAAGTCGGTGTCCCCCCCTGCTGCCCCAAGGCCCCCACTGCCCCCTGTGCTCCCGAATCAGAGGCAGCCAGGGGACAAACAGAAAAGGACCCCTGGCTCCCGCCCCAAAGCCCCTCGAGGTAGAAGGCAAGCGTGCAGGTGCTTTTATTTTGCCAGAGGAACACTGCAGGGAGGTTCCAGAGGCCGCCTCTGTCTAGGGGTGGGGAAGGGGGTCTTGGATGTTCCCTCTTAGGTGGCAGGTGGGGTGGAGGAGAGAGCCCACCTCCCACAAGATCCCCCCACCCCGCTGACTGAGGCCCCAGCTCACTGGAAGCAGGGCCGGGGGCCAGCCTCCTTGGACCGTAATCAAGGTGGACAGGAGAGCGTCAGGGAAGATGGATTTCCCACGCGGGCACAGCATCTCACAAGGATCCGGTGTGCCAGGGCCTGGGCCAGCCTAACGGCTGGATCCGTTTTGATTAACGGTCTAATTGAGGATTAATGCGGCATGATCCGCCTCTGAGTCAGCCCAGCCAGGAACCCTGACCATGACAGATGAAGCTCCCCTGGCAGGGGAAGGACTGCAGGGAGAGACCGCTGGAGTCCCCCTCGAAACCCGCTCGGCTTTAAGGGATGACGCGGGTTGGCAAGTGTGGGGAGGACAGAAAGAAACCAAAGCCTGAGGAGCTCAGGGGAAAAATGCTTTTTTGTTTTTTTCAAAAAAGTTGCACTGCGCCTGGTTCATTTCTTACTGCCACGTTACTAACAGTGTAGTGGCTTAAAGCAGTACAAGCTTGTTATCTTACAGTTTGGGGGGCTCAAAAGTCCAGATGGATCTAGTGGGCTGACACCAAGGGGGCAGCAAGGCCGTGTTCCTGCGGGGAGAGCCCCTTCCTTTGCCTCTCCTAGCTTCTGGGGGCTCCCTGCGTCCTTGGCTCCTGACTTTACGACGTTCCAGCCTCAGCGTCTGCCATCACGTCTCTTTCTCTGACTCTGATCCCCTTGAGTGACAGCTGCTCAGTCATGCCTGACTCTTTGCAGCCCCATGGACTTGCCTCCCTGTGATAAGGGCTCTTGTGGTGACACTGGGCCCCAGTCGATCCAGGGCCGTCTCCCCATCTCCAGATCCTCAGTTTAATCGCAGTCACATCCTCCCTTTCACCACATAAGGTTACACTCCCAGGTTCCATCCAGGGCTTGGGGTGCAGACCTCTTCGGGAGGCCACCCTTCTGCTGACCGCAGGCCTGTGCCTCGGCAGTCTCTGTTGACTGCCGGGGAAGCGGAGGCCCAGCGGAGTAAGGGACTCGACTTCAGCCAGGCGAGGCCAGCGGGCACTGAGGTCCCGCCCTCCAGAAGGCGTCGTTGGCTTCACACTGCTCCTCTGAGCAAAGAAATGCCAGGGGAGGAGCAGGCAGGTGAGGTGCCAGGCATGCTGCCCAGAAGTCTTTCTAGCAACCAGGGGCACTTCGAACGTGCCAGGCATGGCTCCAGGCACTTAGGAGGCGAGTGTGATGACACCCCAGTTTACAGCTAAGGACAGGGGCACAGAGAGGTGAAGTTATTTGCAGGAGGCCGCACAGCTGGTGAACGGTGGGCCCGGCATCGTGGTCCAGAGGCCACACCCCCAGCCCTGCTTGGTAGCTGCTGCCCCACAGGAGAGTTCTTCTGTCCAGAGGCTGAAATGCAACCCAGAACTCGATGAAACCAGTTTTGTTGATTCCTTACTCTGCTCTTGTGCAAATTTCCGGTAGAAACAAGGATGTTTCCCCAGCTATGGACTTCTCCCCATCCCCAAAGACTCTTCAAAAGCTTGTGCCTAGAAAATAGAGGCAAGAGACCCAGCCGCTGGCTTGCTGCTGGCGCTGGACACCCTGCCGCCACCAGGAACCAGCAATGCAGGGAGACAGTAGAATGCAGGGTCAAAGAGGTTTGCTCAGAGTCCCACACACCTAGTTGGAGCCTGGCTTCACCGCTTGCCACCAGAGTCATGAGTTTTCACCCTTCAAAGCCTCAGTTTCCTCATCTGTAAAATGGGGGTGACACCTCCATTCACCAGATCCTCTTAACAGCCTGGTGAGGTTGGCACGCTTGTCCCTGCTCTGTGGGGGAAACAGGCCCGGAAGAGGGCCAGCGATTTGGCGGATACAGATGGCTGTATCAGGCCAAAAGGTAAACAGCAGAAGCAGCAGCAATAGCCAGACAAGCCTGACGGAGGTCTTCCTCCCACCCTGCTCCCCTCTCCGGAGTCCTACCTCCGCCCCCGGGCCCTGCATCCCACCCTAGGCACACGCTGGCCACAGCACAGCCTCCAGCTAGGGGTGCTGCCCTTCAGAACCGCTTCTGGTTTCAGTGAACATCTCTCTTTGGAAATATACACTCAGCCCTCTGTCACAGCTTCTGAACGTCATCTTTCTCCCAGGAGGAAAAGAAGCTGCCTGGGGAGAATCCACAGATTTGTGGGCTCATGAAGGGGCATTTGATCAAGGCAGCCCCAGAGCGGAAAGATTTTCTCACAAACCAGAGGGTCTCCACTTCTCCAGCAAGGCTCCCCTCACGTGGGACCCACAGAGCCTTCCAGAACCCCAAGGAGATTGGGAAGTCAGGCAGAGGGCTCCCAGCCAAAGCCCAGAGCACCTGGAAGGCCTGCCGGCTTTCCCGGCCCCTGCCTTTCCTCTCTCTCAAGCATCAGCAGGCTCTCAGGGAGCCTTCAGAAATGCCGGTTCCTGCCCCCCTCCTTAAGGATTCTGATGAGAGGGTCTTGGAAGGGACCTGGGGGTCTGTATCTCAGCTGAGTCCAGGGAGATGCAAAACCCAGTGGCGTGACAGTTTTTGTGCTCTCCTTTTTCTCTAACCTGGATTAAAACCCAGGGTTGTGCTAACAACACTCTTTAATTCATATCGCTCTGCATCACCAGGCTGTCTTAGTCACTGTTCCCTTCGTTCCAATCCCCAAGCTTATTCCCTCCCCCTGCCCTTGCAGGCACCCTCCCTGTGGTTGACAGAGATCCCTACATGTGCTCGAGTCTTTGTAAGATATATAATGTTGTGTGCGTGCTCATTTACATAAACAGCAAAGTGCTATAAACTTCTGTTGTTTTTTTTTTTCACTTGGGACCATGCTTTTAAGATCTAAATGTGTTGCTAAACCTGCATCTAGTCCATTGCTTCCAGTTCCTGCGCAATCTACAGGCTTTTGCCATCTGGATCACTTGTTCTTCTCCCCCACCCCCGGGAGGGACACTGGGAGACCCCAGCACCAAAGCAACACAAGACATGTTCTTGTGCCTTGTTTCTTGCTAACATCTGAGTCCCCAGAAGCGCATCCTGAGTCAGGGATTGGAGTGTAAACAATATATCACAGACAATGTCTGTCATAACCCCTGTGGGTCCAAGTCTGAGGGATATACCCAAGAGTGGGGTTCCCGGGTCATAAGACACCAGCATCCTTCACTCTCCTTGGTACCCCTCAGGCTTTCCCAGAGGCTGTATTACTGCATTCCCTCCAGCAGCGGGCGCTGGGGGTCAGACAGTGCTGGGGTCCAGTCCTGCCTAATCAGGTCAAGAAAGGAGTCACCCTTGTCTGGAAGAGGGGAGAATGACAGATCCCCCTCATAGTTAGTAATAACACTAGCAGGCCCATTGAGGGTCCCCTGCAGGTCAGGCTTTGGGCCAAGCACCTGTCATCTGTGTCCTCTGCTTTAGTCCTGACCATAACTCTGGGATGTCAGAGCAACAAATATCCCCATTTTACAGATAAAGAAACTGCATCTCAGAGGCAGGACATGACTTGTTCAAAGTCACGGGAGACCCTGAACCCAGGTCTACTGACTTCAGAGCTGGCAGGCTGTTCTGCTTCCCCACCTTGAGGTCGTCAGCAAATCGCCGCCCCCCACCCCCACCCCCAAGCTGGACTCTAACCAGCTTTTTCTCAGCGCTGGCTGTATTTGTTTCCAATTGTTATTGTGATATATCACCACAAGCTGAGTGGATTAAAACAACACAAACTTACTGCCTCACATTCTGGAGAACAGAGGTCTGCAGTGGGTGTTGCAGGGCTAAAATAAAGGCGTGGAAAGGCTGTGTTCCTTTCTGGAGAACCCAGAGGAGAGTCTGTTCTTCGTCTCAGCTTCTAGACGCTGCCCGCTTTCCTTGGCTCGTGGCCCCTTCCATCGTCAAAGCCAGCACTGGCCAGTCAGCTCTTTCTCACAGCGTTTCATCACTCTGATGCACCCTCCTGCCTTTCTCGTCCATCTTTTAAGGACTCTGATGGTTGCATGGGGCCCCCAGAGAGTCCAGGAAAATCTTCCCACCTCAAAGGAAGCTAGATACAACCTTATTTCCATCTGTAACCTTGATTCCTGCTTGCCAGAGAAGCTAAGATAGTCACCGCTTCCAGGAGTCAGAATAAGGACACAGACAGCTCTTGGCCAGGGCTGGGTAGGGGTGGGGGAGTGTCTAGCTGCACCGACACTCACAGCTGGGGTGGTGTGCAGCTTCAGCAAGGGGGTGGGCGCTGGGCGCTGAGCACAGGGGATACCAGCCCGCAGGCTTTGCTATGTCCCTGCTTGCCAGGCCCTCCTGCCCCGTCCAGCCCAGCCGGGTCAGAGCTCCCCCTCCGCCTCCCCAATGATCATCAGCTCGGCCCTGGTGCTCGGATACCACCCATCACCCATCTGGGAGCCCCATCCCTGACCCCTGTCTCTCTCTGACTGGCCCACAATTTCTCCATCCATCATCCTGCAGCCGGGAAAGGCTGCCTCCAACCTGGGCCACCTCGCGCCACCTGTCGGTCACCTGGGTGAATGGCACCCCTGGGATCACCCTGCATCCTCGTCCTTCCCCTTCACCACACGCCCGTCCCACAGCAAGAGTCCCCTCAGCTCTCTCTCTCCAAAGCCCACCCCAAATCCTTCCGACTCTCCAGACCCCTCCACTGCTCCAAACCTCGGCGGTCTCATCCCAGAGGCAGGGTGGTCTCCCCAGCCCAGCCTGGGACATCTCCCGAGGATGGCCCGCCCATGAACAAACCCCAGCACGTGGCTGGCCCCACACACCCTCGTCTTCTCCCACCTCCCCCTCGCTCACTCCGCCCGGCCTCTTGGCCTTTACTCTGGTGTCTGACCATCCAGTCCCATCCCCAGGTCAGGAGCAAGCTCTTCTAATTCCACCCGAGACACTTCTCCCCAGGTCCTCCCAGGCTGGCTCTGCCCCAGGGTCCCCTCCCCTGAGAAGCCCTCCTGGGTCCCTCCAGCTAACGCTGACCCCCACCCACCCCGGTCATCTCCCATCGGTCACCTAGATCTGTTTCCATCACGACACTCATTACATCCTGAAATGATCTGTGTGTTCGTTTAGAGACTAGAACGTCACCTCTGTAAGGACAGGACTGGGTCTGTCCTGCCCTCTGCTGTGCCTCCAGGCCTGGCCCAGTCCTACACGTGGTAGTGTTGGATGAATGAATGAATGACAGCTCCCTCAGGACTCCTCCTTATTCTCACCATCGGAGCCCCTTTCTTAAACAACTTCCCCTTCCTAAGTAGACATATAGACCCCAAGAGGCAAAATCACTAGATCCCACCAGGCTCACAGACCTAACAGTAGGAAAAAAAAAAATTTTTTTTTAATTTTAAAAGATCAGCTTTTTCGTGAGGATATCAGACTGGGTGAAAAGTAGCTTTCTTTTCCCGAAGCAGGACTTTGGAGCCTGTTTGATCTATGAACCTTACCAGAGACTCTAGCAGGCAGAACTGTTACCTGCACCCCCATCAGGCTGGACAACCCCAAGACCAAAAGCTCAGGGCAAGCGTGCCCCTCCCTTGTTTAGCAAACTCAGCATCTGAGCCTCCCCCGGGTCCTCTGGCCCTCCGTGTACAAGCAGCCTGCACGAAGCATCTTTTTCTCTCCTCTCCACACTTGTCTCTGAGACAGGACAACTTTCCATGAAGGAGGCTGAGGCTTTGACTCACAGCTGATACAGATCACGAGAGAAAAAATGAGGAATTGCTAATTGGGGGAGCTTCTTTCTGCTGGAAGGAAAGCGAGGAGGGTTGAAAGAAAAAATTCTGCAAGAAAAGAGGTGATTACAGACGTGGGGTTTCACAAGCGCTCTCCAGAGCTTACAGGATGAGAGGAAGGTTCCCGTGCCTCCATCACTATTCTTGCCAAACAGAATGTCGTTTTCCCTCTTGTCTTTGGTGGCAAAGATAAAGCAGCATAGCTGAAAAGCTGTGGCACTAAAAGCCATCTTCCTCCTCCAAGGGATTCTGGCAGGCTCTGCCTGAGGAGACGAGTTCCAATTTTAGGTGAAGTTAAAAACACGCTTAACGCTTTAAAGTCAAATCATGTTTTTTCAAACACAGGTGTACCCTAGTTTTCCAAAACTTGAGCTGAGAAACGATAGTTTGCCCCAAAGATAAATGCATGGAGTGATGATTTGCATTTGTGAAAGAATTTTTGTTAGGAAGATGCCCCTCTCAGATGCGGAAACCTCCGTGGCTCCTGTTAAACACTGCTTCACATCCACGCGGGGCTGTGTGTATATGTGTGCTCCAGCGTGTGTTTCCCTTGAATATGCCCATAGCATGGATGGTCACTCATGTATCAGAAATGGGTCTCCATTTGGAACTGATAGACTTGGCTGGTACCATGTGAATCCATGGGTTATTGACCTGGGGCAGGGGGGAGTGATGGTGAATTTTAAAAGCAAAGTATTGGAACTTCGCTGGTGATCCAGTGGTTTAGACACTGCACTCCCAATGCGGGGACCCCAGGTTCCATCCCTGGTCGGGGAACTAGATCCCCCATGCCGCAAATAAGACCCGGCGCAGTCCAAGTAAAAAGAAAAACTATAACAGCCAAGTATGATAGACTCGTACTACACTACTTTTCCCCGGATCAGCTTACTTCTGGAGAGCTCTGCTGCTGTCATGTAGGAGTGTCAAATTCAAGTGCACACAGTGACCAGGAAGGAAACATAGGTAAGGAAAGTGAAGTGGGTGTCAGGACGACAACAGAGAGGGGCGGGGATGATGGTGGGTCGCAGCATGCCCGCCCTGCCTAAAGGGGGCAGGCATTTCTCAGCTGGAAGCTGGAGCAAAGGTTGCCAGATAATCTGATTTTCCCCCCAAAACAAACATATATGATTTTTTTTTTTTTTTGCAGTGGTTTTTGCCATATATCGACATGAATCAGCCAATGTCTCCATTTTTCAAAATCTTCTCCAAGTCAGGCAAAATATCTGTGAACCACATGCAGCCCATGAGCAATCTGATTCTAATGGCACAAACCCTTAGCTTTGTAGGACGGGGAGGAAGAAGTCTGTATAAGCTGAGATTTCTACCTCGGTTTCCCGGAAGTGCCCTCAGCGGGTTGGCCTCACCAACAGGAAATGTACTTATTTGTTGAGCATTTCTTGGAGCGTTTATGTTGCTGAGTACAGAGATTCAGAAATGAGTAGAGCACATTCTTCCCCCAGGGAGCAAGCAGTCTACGGAAGGAGCCAGACTTGCACACAGATCATTCTGAAACGGGTGGCAAGCGTGGCAAAAATAAACGGGGGTGAGTGGGGATGACACCTGATTTAGCTGGAAGAGCCAAGGAGGACATCCTGGAGGAGTGAGCGAGCCTGTCCAATTCAGTCCTGGGTCCTCAAGATGACGTTTGCTGACCCATGAGCAAAACATGTCGCTGTCATGACAACTGTACATTTTTTGGACATTCCCTCTGATTTATGGCAAGTGATATGTTTTCCATGCCTGGAACAAATATAGGCGGTCCCTTTGAATTTAATACTTATAATAATAGTAAACAGTGGGAGTTCCCTGATTGCCTAGTGGTTAGGATTCCACACTTTCATTGCCATGACCCGGGTTCGATCCCTGGTCAGGAAACTGAGATCCCACAAGCCACACGGCGCAACCAAAAAATAAAATAAAACAGAATAATAATAAAGTAATAAAAAAAAAGTAGACAGCAAGTATTGAGTACCTATCATGTCCCACACACTGTGTTCAGTGGTCTTGAGTACATAATTCACTGAATCTTCTCAGTAATCCTATAAGGTAGATCGTATGGTTATACCCATTTTACAGATGGGGACATTCAACATCAAAGTTGAAAATGTGCTCAGGCTCCAAATCTACGCTCATAACCACCACAGCAGAGCCTCTCCTCCTCGCATTATGGACATGGGGGGCAGGATAATTCTCTGTTGTGGGGTCTGACCATAGGACTTTTAGCAGCATCCTTGCTTGATGCCAGTAGCATCCCCTAGTCACAACAATCAAAAATGCCTCCAGACATTGCCGTCTGTCCCCCGGTGACAAAATCAGGCCTTGTTGAGAACCACTGGCCCACACTAAACTACCTTTCCAAGCTAAATAAATATCTCCCAAAGTCAGACAAACTTGAAGCGTTAAGTAAGTCACAGCACCGATGTAGGCTGTCAGCTCCGTGGGGTTGGGGGCCACATTTGATTACACATGGCTGCGAACTCCCAGTGCTTGAAGCCTCTGGCTTACAGTAGCACTCAGGGCATTTCTATGGTGTAAATGATGTGGATACGGGGGAATGGTGAAGTTTAGGAGATGTTGAACCATAAAGTGGCTCTTCTGACTCTTGAGTATCTTCCCTCAAGCTGCTGTAACAGAGTATCTAGACCAGGGGGCTTAAATAACAGACATGGGTTGCTCTCCATCTGGGGGTCTAGGAGTCTGAGGTCAGGTCGGGTTCTGAGGAGGGCTGTTTTCCTAACTTGCAGCTTGGGTGCCTTCTCACCAGGCCCTCACTCGGTGGAGAGAGAGGAGGCCCTGGTCTCTCTTCCTCTCCTTATCAGGGCACTAATCTCACCCTGGGGGCTCCACCCTCCTGACCTCATCTAAGCCTGATGACCTCCCAAAGACCCCACGACTTAACACCATCCAGTTGGAGGTCAGGGCCTCCCCCTATGAATCAGGGGGAACACAATGCGGTCCATATGGCCAATTAGCTGCAGGATCCGCATTGTGTCCGGATACTTGGGAGTCACTGAGGCTCTTTCCTCCCTTCTCCCCCACCCCGCCCCCAGGCTGGAGAGGGATGTGAAAGCTCAAAATGACCCTCCTACCAGGAGACAATTCTGATTACGACTACAGCGCCCTGAGCTGCACGTCGGACGCGTCTTTCCATCCAGCCTTCTTTCCACAAAGCCAGTCCCTCAAGGGTGTCTTCTACCGCCGGGCCCAGCGGCTGCGGCCGCAAGACGAGCCCCGGCAGGGCGGCCAGCCCGAGGACCGCAGGCGGCGGATCATCATCAACGTGGGTGGCATCAAGTACTCGCTGCCCTGGACCACGCTGGAGGAGTTCCCGCTGACGCGCCTGGGCCAGCTCAAGGCCTGCACCAACTTCGACGACATCCTCAACGTGTGCGATGACTACGACGTCAGCTGCAACGAGTTCTTCTTCGACCGCAACCCGGGCGCCTTCGGCACCATCCTGACCTTCCTACGCGCGGGCAAGCTGCGGCTGCTGCGGGAGATGTGCGCCCTGTCCTTCCAGGAGGAGCTGCTCTACTGGGGCATCGCCGAGGACCACCTGGACGGCTGCTGCAAGCGCCGCTACCTGCAGAAGATCCAGGAGTTCGCCGAGACGGTGGAGCGGGAGGACGAGGACGACGCGCTGGACAGTGAGGACCCCGGCAGCGAGGGCCCGGCTGAGGAAGAGGGCCGCCTGGGCCGCTGCATGCGGCGGCTGCGTGATATGGTGGAGAGGCCGCACTCGGGGCTGCCCGGCAAGGTGTTCGCCTGCCTGTCGGTGCTGTTTGTCACCGTCACCGCGGTCAACCTCTCCATCAGCACCCTGCCCAGCCTGAGGGAGGAGGAGGAGCAGGTAAGGGCCCCGCCCCTGCCCTGGGGGAGGACGGGGCTGCTGCCGCAGGCACCACTCCCCGCCCGGAGGGACGCGTCCTTCTCTGCCTGCCCTGTCGCCTCCTCCAGGAAGCCTGCCCTGACCGCTCTGGCTCAGTAGCATCCCACTCCATCGCTGTGCTTACGTGTGTTTACAAAAGTGTCTACCTATGTGTCGTCCTCCTCCACATGCAGACCTGAGCTCCACAGCCTGTTCTTGTCCGCGCTGTGCCCGCTGCCCACGGCAACACTGCCCAGCATGGGAGAGGTGCTCAGCCACTCTGTTGAATGAATGGGTGGATGGATGGATGATGACGCGATGTATGATGTGCCTGGCCCCAAGCTGAGCATGTGACGTGCACCACCAAAATTTGTTTCATCAGCTTGCATTCTTTCTCAGCCTTCCCAATTCCCTTACATGAAAAGATCCCAGAAAGCTCTTTGGGGTCCTGAATATGATGTTCATTGATAGATGTGTGTGCGCAGGCAACCTCAAATAGTGAGCATTGCTTTCTGTTAAAGAAGGGAGTTCCCATATGTGTTTACTCCAGGGCATGATGGGGTGCGTGCCCAGTTCTCAGGGATACCACTTACTTACCGGCGGCTAACAGGAGCCAAGGGCTGGGCTGCCACTCTGCCTGTCTCTTATCTCCCCAGCGAATCTTCCAGCATCCCAGTATGGGACGTGTTCCCACACCACTTGACAGCTGAGAACACTGAGGAAAAGCCGCTCACCCAGATGCAGGTCTAACTGAGTCTGAAGTCTGGGTTCTTATCATGGAAGTGTGGGTTCCACGTGGCAGCCTGGGCCCTCATGTAGCCCCTCAGCTCAGCCTCCGTCTGCATGAGACCCATCTCTGGGACCCTCTCCCCACACCTAGGGGTTCCAAAGTCAAGGCTCAAGACACTGAAAAGTTCAGACAGGTGCAACTTGTGTAGGCACTGGAGAAACAGGTATGGCAGTATGAACTGAACATAAATATCATGCCAGCCAGCATTTATTGAGCACTGGCTGTATACCATGTATGTGCTAAGGGTTTTACGTGAACCCTCTGATTTAACATTAAAACCACTCACCACGTGAGGGTCTTTCCATACACACGTGTTATGGGGAAAGTAGCAATAGTGTTACATTTATAACTCTCAGGGAGTTTCTGACACTTCTTTTTGAATACACTGAGTTTTAAAAGCCAGTGTTAGGAAAATACTCAATCAGTAAAATGAACCCTCAATTAGTAAAGTGAACATTTGAGATGCATGAGGGGTAGTGATGAACCAGGCAGGGTTAGAGCCAGGCAGCCTGAACTTGAATCCCACCTCGTACACTCCGGCTGTGCTTCTGTAGACAAGTCACTCAGCCTCTCTGTGCCTCCGTTTCCTGACATGTCGAAGAGGTTGTGAACAGGCCCACCTCACAGCGCTGGGAGGGTTCAGTGAGTGAGAAGCGATTGGAACAGCGCCTAGCATTGCACATTCAGGAATCACTGTGAGGATTATACGCCCCTCCCAAAAAAGGGGCAAGTGTGTGTCCCTGGAGACCTGTCTGGAAGCAGCCATGCTTAGTATTGATTTCTTCTTGGCCCCAACACCCACAATGCTGATTTTATCAGGAAAATACTAATAAAACCACAATTTTATTCAACTTCTGATACCTGCTTAAAAAAAAAAAGATACCCAGCCTTTTTCACGACTCAGTGAAAAGGTTGTTCTTCAGTTCATTTGGGGGACCAGTGGGGTTCACTGTCTCACCCGAGCAGGCGTTTGAGTGCCTCTTGTATTCAGGCTCCACGGGGCAATCGGGGTGACCACAGCGAGTCTCCAGCTTCAGGGCGCGTCAAGCCTCGGTCACAGCCCCGTGACCGTAAGTATGGGGCTCAAGCCAAGAGGGCTCTTGTGAGAGGCCCACCAGCCGTGCTGGGGATACTTGGACGGACGCACTCCAGGAAGGCTTCCCAGAGGAGGGGGCTTCCTGTCCCAGAAGTCTGAGACCTCCAAGCCTCACCAAGTATCAGTTCATCTCTCCAGCTTCTCACGTATTCCCAGAGAAAGAGCGAGTCTGATAGAACCCGGCTGTGCCCCAGAACCGCCAAGATGCCCCAGGTAGAACCATTTATGCCTTCCCCCCTGCCAAGCCCCTTTGAGGTTGAGGTCTAAACTGGGGACGGTCCACCACACTGCAGATCAGAGAAGGAACCTGCCAGCCTGCGTGGCAAACGCGCAGATGTGTCTGAACGAAATGTGGAGTGCTTTCTCTGTAGCAAATGGTCACAACATTTAAAAGCCAGGAGAGTTCATGTAAAACTCCAAGTTTCCAGCCTCTCTTTAAAAAACAGATGAGGCAGCCTCAAGACTGAGTTGGCCTGGCGCACCCCTCGGGGGTGCCGAGCAGGATGGCCAGGCTCCCCAGCGGGCCTGCACCCAACCTGGGCCACCTCCCCTGGTTCCCCTTGGCCTGCCTGGCCTTCACTTGGCAAGCTGTCTAGAGACAGGCCAGTGCTCTGCCATCCATCCCGGTAACAGATCACCCTGGTAACCGCGATCACCTGCCCTGGCCCTGGGGCCTGAGAGTGAGCAATACACAAACCATCCACCCTGTAGGGCTACAGTCTTCCAGGGCAGGGCGGGCAGGTGAGCGGGGCTGAGACAGACCATAAAAACGGTAAATAAGTAACTTGCAAAACATATTTTGGAGGCGGGCATGGCAACCCACTCCAGTATTCTTGCCTGGAGAATCCCACGGACAGGGGAGCCTGGCAGGCTACAGTCATTAGGGTCACAAAGAGCCCACACGACTGAAGCGGCTGAGTACGCATACACCCTTGGTGGAATTCATATTGCAATACCTAAATGTGCCAGATCAGCTCACTATGCCTTGTATTTGTTATATGTCAATTGCATCTCAATAAAAATAAATTTTAAGAAGAGAGAAATCAGGACCTCCTTTGGGGATGTGATGAGTTTGAGACACCTATCAGACCCCCCCCAGGAGGCAACTCGTCTGGAGTCTGGAGTTCAGCAGGGAGGCCTGGGCGGCAGAGAGATTAGGGGTAGTCAGGGTTGAGAAGGTGCTTCAAGCTCCAGGCTTGCACGGGATTGCCCAGGCAGTGGGCATAACCGGAGAGAGGGGACCCAGGGACAGGATCGCACCCAGACCACCTTGGCCCAGGTAGCACCCCCCAGGACGGAGCCCCGCGCTCCCCGCTGGTGGGACCGCTGACCTCCACCCACCCCCACCCCCGCCCTCTCTTCCAGGGCCGCTGCTCCCAGATGTGCCGCAACATCTTCATCGTGGAGTCGGTGTGCGTGGGCTGGTTCTCCCTGGAGTTCCTCCTGCGGCTCATCCAGGCGCCCAGCAAGTTCGCCTTCCTGCGGAGCCCGCTGACGCTGATCGACATGGTGGCCATCCTGCCCTACTACGTCAGCCTGCTGGTGGACGGCGCCTCCGCGGGCCGCCGCAAGCCCGGCGCGGGCAACAGCTACCTGGACAAGGTGGGGCTGGCGCTGCGGGTCCTGCGCGCGCTGCGCATCCTCTACGTCATGCGCCTCGCGCGCCACTCGCTGGGGCTGCAGACGCTGGGGCTCACGGCCCGCCGCTGCACCCGCGAGTTCGGGCTCCTGCTGCTCTTCCTCTGCGTGGCCATCGCGCTCTTCGCCCCGCTCCTCTACGTCATCGAGAACGAGATGGCCGACAGCCCCGAGTTCACCAGCATCCCTGCCTGCTACTGGTGGGCCGTCATCACCATGACGACCGTGGGCTACGGCGACATGGTACCCAGGAGCACGCCCGGCCAGGTGGTGGCGCTCAGCAGCATCCTCAGCGGCATCCTCCTCATGGCCTTCCCGGTGACCTCCATCTTCCACACCTTCTCCCGCTCCTACCTGGAGCTCAAGCAGGAGCAGGAGAGGGTGATGTTCCGCAGGACCCAGTTTCTCATCAAGACCAAGTCGCAGCTGAGCAGCATGTCCCACGACAGTGACATCTTGTTTGGAAGTGCCTCTTCGGACACCAGAGACAATAACTGAGCCCAGACGACGCACCTCGCCACCGCCACCGCCAGGACGCGCCCCCCGCCCCCAGCCCTGCGCATCCTCTGAGGCTTGACGCTGTCACCATCGCTGCAGAAGCCTCCAAAGGCACGTGCTGCTTCTGAGCGCGGCCCTGGCCTGGGACGGACTGAGCCACGCCCCCGGGAAGGTGGCCCCACCCCGGCAGGGGGTCCCTGGTCCCCCGCGTCCCGAAGCCAAGCCCAGCACACGGCCCTGACGGTCCCTCCCACCCAGGCCGCCAGCCTGTTCCCCAGTGAGGAGGTGGCTTGCTCTTTCCACCATGTAAATAACATGCCCTGCAAAGACTCGCTTTGTGGGGCTGCCTAGGGGACAATACAAGCAGCAGCTACAAGTCCGTCTTGAGTGTGGATCGCGTGCAATTAAAGAAAACCGGTGAAAAAGAGAAGAAGGCCTTCCCTGGGGCTCCGTGCAGAGAGGAAATGGCACTTCCCAGTAAGCCAGCCAGCGTGGTACCGGAAGTATCGGGATAGTCTTTTTCCTCGGGTCCTCGCACCCGGTGTGGCCCCGTGAGGTTGGGGGAAAGGGACAGGGTAGAAGACCCCTTTGGGAAATTGCTGGTAAATACCGCCTCCCCTCGCTCTTCTCGCTCTTCGCTTCTTCCCCTCTCCGAGGCCCTCCTCCCCACCTTTTTCTTCTCTCCCATCTCTTCTGCACATTAAAGTCTCTTTCTCAAACTTTTCCCCTGAGGCAACCCCAACAGCG
Source organism: Muntiacus reevesi (assembly GCF_963930625.1). Classification (NCBI taxonomy): domain Eukaryota; kingdom Metazoa; phylum Chordata; class Mammalia; order Artiodactyla; family Cervidae; genus Muntiacus; species Muntiacus reevesi. Next base: position 76,524,911 of record NC_089250.1, on the reverse strand, counting down.
AAGTGGACATCGAGTCAGCCCTGCTGACTACGAAGGTGGAGTCACTTCACTTTATCTTTAAAAATTAGCGTGGGTTTTTTATTCTGTGTCACAGTGATCTTAACTTGGGGGGGAGGGGGAATGCTTCAAACCGTTTACCTGAATCTAAAGGCAAACCTAGATTGCATTAGATTGATGCTTTGGGAAAATGGACCTCAGTTTTCTGGGCCGCCCGAGAGCACAGTCTGAAGCCCCCAAGGGTCTCTCTGGCCCCTCAGAGACCCGCAGAGCACCCACCCGACCGGAACACATCACGACCTCGTGTAGTGTGGAAGATGCGGGGTAGGGCCTGAGACCCAGGCCAGCCCACCAGACCTACTGTGCTCTCAGGGTTCAGAGGCCTTTGGTGCCAATCTGGGGAGGGGCTTCCCATCCAGGTGGTGGGCACGTGCCTCCTCCACCCTCAGAGATGCTGCCACAGCATCGCTGTCTTCACCCCCTCCCCTGGGCCAGTTGCAGAAAGTAAGCTCTAAGATAAAGCTGAGACTTCCCTGGCAGTCCAGTGGTTAAGAACCTGCGCTTCCAGCTCAAGGGACACCGTGTTCCATCCCTGGCCACGGATCTAAGATCCCACGCGCCACACAACACAGCCAAAAAATAAAAAAGTGAACAAAGCAACTCTGGCCCTTCACCGTCCCGCCTAAACCCGCAGAGGTGTCCATCATGCTGAGAATGACGCCCGAATGCCTGGCATTGCCTGGGCCCGCCCGCCTCTCCAGCCCCATCTCTCCCATCTGTCTCACTCACTCCGCTCAGTCACAGCGGCCTCCAAGCTGCGGTGTAGAGGCATCCAGCCCCCGCCCAGCGCGGGCCTTCACACATCCGTCCCCTGCAGGGAACAGCCTTCCTGGGCACACCGCGCAGCTGGCTCCGTCCCACCGCCGCCCTGACCCTCGCTGTAGAGGGTCCGCCCCGGCAGCCCCCGCCGCCGCTGTCTCCCCCACCCAGTCTATCCTCACACCCGCTGACGGGCCCTGGAACCGCCTCCTTCACTTCCTGCTCCTCCCTTACGGTCTGTCTCCCGCCCAAGGAGCCCCGAGCGCACGTGGCAGGGACCCAGCCACACGGCTCACAGCGACCGACTCCCAGCGCCTGACGCAGGCCCGGCCCGCAGCCGGGACTCAGAGTGAAAGAGCAGGCGGAACCAGCAAGGCCGCCCGAGAGCAGAAGGGCGTTTGCTGTTAATGCTGGACACTGGGGCTTCTGGGCGCCTCTCGCTCTCCCCATCCCCGGGTCTCTCTCTCCCTCTGTCTCTCTCTCGTTCCCCGGTGGGGAGGTTGGACAAGGGCTCCCTCTGCGCAGTAGACATGCGGGGATGCGGGCTGGAAATATCACACCAGTCACGAGAGCCTCGTTAAAGGCTCCCCTGACACCTGCTCCCAGTGACTCACGCCTGAAAAGTAAGTTTTCCGACTAATTAGCTCTACCGTCCCCAGCCCGCTGGGTGTTACAGCGATCGGGCACTGCTGTCACAGTAATAATACCTTAGATTTATGGAATGACCTTTCTCCCCACTCCGAAGTGGCTAAGAGACATGGGAGACAGCTGAAAATGCTAAACAGACAGAAATGGGACACGCAAAGAGATTTAAGACGGAGCCTTCAAAAACTCCAGGGAGAAGCGGGTAAATGGCAGAAACCATCGCAATATCATAAAGCAGTTATCCTCCAGTTAAAAATAAATCAATTTAAATTAAAAAAACAAAACTCCAGGGAGGGGAAATGGCGGGGTCTGGGGGAGCCTTGACCGGGCCTCGCTGGGGGGAGAGCTATGCCTCCACCACTCCGGGGACAGAAGAGGAGCCGGGGTCACTGAGGGTCCAAGTTTCTGGCATCTTCCTGCCCAGATTCTGGTCTGTGCTGGTGGCCAAGGTGGAGACCCAAACATGGGCACCTCTCAAGACCTCCCTTGAGGGACAAGGAGCCCAAGATACTGACCTTCACGCCCAAAGTGGGGCTTAAGGATTCTTTGTCCAAATTAAGAATCCCAAGGCCTCAGGACAGCTAACTAGCCACTTCTAAAACCATCATCAACTTGATCATCATGGCTTTTCCACTCCTTTTTTTAGCAATATGAAATTTGATGCACAAGCCCAGCTATAAGTCAGATTAAATGAAAGGCATTCTAATTGAAGTAGGGGCCCAATTCTTCCCCTGACTGTAATGGGGGCCTTCCTTTTGACCCCCTTACAGGCAACTAACTCCATACAGCTGTGGATGGCAAATGGCAGTCACTGCTCTGGGGGAAATGGCAAAGCAGAACTTTCCCCAATTTGTCTTAGTTTTTAGGATGCATGGAGATGCCCCCATCTCCAGCTGAGCTTGGCGCTGCCCTAAGACTCACAGTGGGAGCTGGGGAAGGTTGATTTCTCGACACAGATTCTTAGGCCCACGTGTGAGCAGGGCTGGGACCTCCCACCCTGGGCACAGAATTTAGGAGAGAAAAAAAAAAAAACTTGGTCATCAAGATAAATCATATTTTAATGCAGTAACTTTTAAATCAAGATTAATGTTCTACAAACTCACAGTGACCAACACAAAGATAGGATCTGCCTTTGCACTTGCGCAATTGGACCCACGCGCCTCGCCTCCTGCCTGGACCCCAGAATGTCCTGCAGCTGAGTTCCAACCACCCAAGCCCATCTCCCAGGAAGCGCAGGCGGAAGCCCATAGCCCCTGGCACCGCAGCTGCTGGGCATGGGCCCCTTCCCCTTGGAGGGGATCAGAATGGCCCCTGGCCCCCCTCCCTACCAGAGTGAACATTCCAGAACCAGGCCCCTGTCCTCGCGGGGCCTGCACAGCGATGGGGAGGGGGAGAGAAACATTGAAATGAGAACTGAAAAAAAATGCTTGCTGATGGTGAGCACAGGATGACCCGACAGACAGTGACTGGGGCCAGAGGACAGGCGGAGAGTGGGCCCCGAAGACAGTCGGGGAGGGACTCTCAGAGGAGGTGACTCGCAATGAGGACCTGGGGAGTGGGTGGGGCAGCCCTCCCAGCAGGCCGGACAGTCGCGCAAAGCCCGGAGGTGGGAGGCCCCGGGCATGTCACTAGCTGTCGAGGGAGCCTGTGGGCCCGGAAACACGGCCCCCCTGGGAGCAGCCTTCCTCCCAGGGAGGAGACCCAGGTCTGCACAGCGGACACTCTGAACAAACATTTCCGAAGACCTCACTCGGAGCCCGGCCCTCTCAGAGCAGCTGGGGACAAAACAGACAAACAAACCACAGAACTGGACTCAGTCCCTGCCACAGAGGGGCTGCTGGATCCATGGGGAAAGACATGTGAGAAAAGACTTCTGCACAGACGGGGCGATCCGGGTGCAGGTGCCCAGGGCTGTACCAGCATGGAGAAAGATGATAGCTGGGAATTCCCTGGCCTTCCAGTGAGAAAGGCTCAGATTTCACTGCTGGGGCCTGGAATCACGCCCTGGTTGGGGAACTAAGATCCTGTAAGCTGCTCGATATGGCAAAAAAAAAAAAAAAAAAAGGCATCAACTAAAGGAAGCATGGTTTACATTCAGATTTGCATTTGTTATTAATAAAATGGCCTTACATATATTTTCCTTCAGGAAAAAAAAGACATTATTCCACCTAAAAAAAAAACAGTGTTCTCCTGTCTCCCCGCCCAGTCCTGTTAACGTACATGGGGACTCGCCCACTGAGCCTGCTCCACGGGGCCGGCCCCCGGCCTCTCTTATGTGCATTGCTGCCCGAGCCTCCTCCCCGCTTTCTCCGCGCACCTGCCTCCCCTCCCATCTGCTTTCAGCACAGCAGCAGAGGGGCCCTGTTGGAATGCAAGTCAGATCACACTCACCCGCTGCTCAGAGCGCCCCCCCAACCAGATGACGTCCCATCCCACTCAGTCAAAGCCGGAGTCTCTCAGCCCCACCTGCCGGAGCTGGTCTGTCTGGTCTTCTCCTTATCTCTGCTTTTACACCAACCTCTTTACTCAACGAGCAGGCCAAACATGGCCCAACCTCAGGGCCTTTGCAGTCACTGCTTCCTCTACCTGGGCGGCTCTCCCCTAAGGTACGTCCACGTGCCCCCTCTCTCTTCATTAGGGTCTCTGCTCAGACGTTGCTTAAACAGAGAGGCTTTATCTGACCTCCTGCCGCCAGCCTGCACAGAAGACCACACTCCCAGCATGCCCCAGGGTACTGATATTCCCATGCTTGGACACCCAGGGCCTGGAGGGGCTGCTCCTCCCAGGACGGCCAGTTCCTAGAGACGGGGAACCACGCACTTGCAAGTGTGCTTTTCAAATACAAAGCAGCCAACCTGGATGCCATCCCCTCGACCACCTCTTTCCACCTCCCTTCTCGGGGTCTCACACACCAGGCCGCTCTCCACCCGCCCTGATCACCCCAGCGCCAGACCAGACCACCAAGGACAGCCCCATGACCAGAGCTCACTGAAGCTGTTCAGCCAGCCCATCCTAAGCCTGCTCACCCCGCCTCGCCCACTCCTTCCCTCGAAAACCACAGCAAAGCTCTTGCCCACAGTTTCCCCTCCCCCTGCCTCTGACCAGACCTGGTTCTTCCCCACGTGGCCCCCCGCAATGGGGGACATACCCTTCTTTGGGGAACGATGAGTATAATAAACTCTCTTTTCAGTGGCAATTGTCTCCTGACCTGTTGGCCTCACCATACCTGAATAGAAATAAAATGTATACTTTAAAACACCTGCCTGTTAACCAGCTTCATCCTCCTCGAAGAGCCTAGTTATCATCCAATACCTTATATATTTATCGCTCATGGGCTTCTCTCTCCACTAGCTGACCAGCTCCATGAGGGCAACAACCTGCACAACAGTATCAGCAGTCTTTGATAGCACCTGGCACATAGTAGGTGCTCAATAAATATTTGCTGAATAAACAAATCTGTGAATCCCTTACTCTATACAGAGGCCTACAAAATACATACACACAGCAACCATATTTGTCCATACATATGGTGGCATGAGTCTCATTATAATCTATTCCTGTTTACTGGCACCCCAACTAAGCAAATAACCCACCACCACCCCCAGGTCACCCAATGATTTCTGCCTGGAAATCACCTCCACCTGTGAATGTGGTTCTCCACCAACTTCTGTGTATTATGACAAGATACTGTAGGAGTTAGTCCGAAAACATAAAATAGAGCCCACGATATTCTTTCATTTTCTTTTCTGAAAAGAACATGCCACTTACCCAAGTGACCAGAAAATATACAAATAAATAAATTTGTTGTAATAAATGTAAAGCCACCAACTAGCCTTGCCTTTAAAAATGCAGGGGAACACCTAATAGGATTACATCCCAGGTCTGAATTATTGGGTAGGTATTGGCACTCCACCATGTTCATTATTCTATATACACGAGACCCCAAAAAGAAGTCCTCAGAATCATTCTCTAAAGGATACAGCCATTTAATAAGGGACAAGCCCAAAGAGGTGGGTACGTGACACCATTTAACAGAACCACTGCTAAATAGATAGAAGCTGTTTTTCCATAAAGATGAATAAATGGGAAACGTCTTATTTTAGAAGCTCAGGGGGGGTTGAAATAGGCATAAAACTTACTCAGCAATGAGAGCTAACCAAGGTTTCTGGGGACAGTTGTGGGGAAGGAGAGGCACTGTAAGAAGAGAAGCAATACCTTATTCTGTTGCCCTCAGATATTCAGTCTTACCCACGGCTGCTGGACTGGGCCTTGCTTTCAGAGGAAAATAAACTAGAAGGCCCAGGTGAAAGTACATCCCCAGACACCAAGATTTATGGTATCTGGCAAAGTCTTGGGGTGGAGTCTTAACCACTGGCCCACCAGGGAAGTCCCAAAAACGCACTTCTAAGTTACTGCTACTTAGATGAACCAACCATCCCAGTCTGCTTAGAACTCGGGCTTCCCCAGGATGCTGCATTTAACATTTGGTGCTAAAGACTTCCAAGGTGGCGCTCGCTCGTGGTAAAGAACCTGCTCGCCAATGCAGGAGACAGAAGAGATGCAGCTTTGATCCCTGGGTGGGAAGATGCCCTGGAGGCGGGCATGGCAACTCACTCCAGTATTGCTGCCTGGAAAATTCCATGGACAGAGGAGCCTGGTAGGGGAGCCTGGCAGTCCTTGGGGACACAAAGAGTTGGACACGACTGAGCGCACACTCACACACACTCACACACACACACACTCACACACACTCAGTGCTGAACTCAGAAAAGTCCCAGGAAAACCAGGATGAGCTGGTCACTCTACTGCTCATCAGGCATTCTCTGCTTGCAGTCAGAGGCATATCTGGCTGATGTGACTACTGTTCCGATTTTACAGGTGGAGAAACCAAGATACAAGAGGCAAGGTGAAGTGTATGTGACCACATGGCCAGTTAGTGGCAGAGCTCAAATCAGCGATCAGAACTTTTGACCTCTAATCCAGCACTCTTTCCAAAATATTCATTTCTAAGGAGGAGTTATTAGACCCCAGCACAACACTCACCGCCATGTTGGGTGGGCACCTGTGGTTTGCCTCCCCAGCATCTGGCTATGGTCCCTGGGACAGAAACTCTAGTGGCTCATCTACCACCCACTCTCCCTGTCCTCCTTACTAACAAGCCCCAGTTCTGTCCAAGTGCACTGCCGCTGAGATAAATGCTGCATCTTCCAACCTCCTTTGCAGCTGGATATGGCCAAATGAAAACAGTTGTGGCCAGTAAGATAAAAGCAAAGATTGTAGGGGCTTTGAAAAGGCTCTTAGTGAGAGAGAAAATGATCTCTCTGTTCCTGGAATGCAGATGTGATTGTTCAATCTCTTGCAGCCCTATTGGACAGTGAGACGATTCTGTATAACCCACATACCAAGGATGGTAGGACAGGAACTTGGGTACCTGGGTCCTTGGGGGCAACTTAGGACTGCCACATCCTGGACTCCATTCTTCAAATCAGTGTTGGGATTTATATAAGCCCTATCATCAAAAACCCTCTCTCTTCCTCACTGGACATAAACCTGAATGGTATACACATGGGAGCCTAAGAATGGAGCCAGTACGAAGAAACAGAATAGAGAGAGGGAAAGAGGGAAACTAGGTTCTAACGTCAACTAGAATCCCTGGATCCAGCAGTGCCTGAAGCCTTCCCTTCCCCTGGGTTTTTCATCCATGTAATCCAATAAATTAGGTTTCTGTCCTTTTTAACTGACTGATACATACTGGAATCAAATTAGAAGTCCAGGAACAATCCTGTGACATTTAGCATTGACCAAGACACCTTTATCAGTAAAAGCATCTTCAAGCTGAACTTAGCACACGGGTCTTCAGAGGAGTCAGCCCACATAACGTTCTTAATTTGAATCACACCAAATAGACACTATTATGTGAGTGGGACATACTGAAGGAGCAGGAAGTATTGCAAGTCCCAGGACAAACAGAAGGAACTTGGGCTCTGAAGCCAGAGCCTCTCAAGTTCAACTCCATGATGAGCCGCTACCTTGCTGTGTGTCCCTGGGCAAGTTATTGAACATCTAGTTCGTCCTCGTTTAAAAAAAAAAAAAAAGAAGGAACGATAACACCCAACATACTGGGATGACATGAGGATTAAACGAAATGAAGAATATAAAGCATCAGGAACAGAATCTGGCCCATCCCCAGCGCCAATAAATAGTAGCTATTGCTATGATTGCTTATTATTCTCTTCAAACTCAGCCAGAAACAATGAAAAGAGTCTGATAAATTAATAGCATACACAAGGTAATGGAAGTAGGCTTTTGCCTGATTTTCTTATAACATTTCAAGGGATTTTCGCATATTTCTCATTTGTCTGCACAGCAGCTGCTAATTACAAATGCACCTCGCACTTCATTCCAAAAGACTTGGCAGAGCCACAACTTGGGGCTCTTTTCATTAGCAGAGAGTGAATGTGGGGGGCCGCATTCCTCTACAATTATTCAGGGATCTGGATTTCAGCCCTGCCCTCCTCCGCCGCCAGGGTGGACCCCCTCTGCTGTGATGCACAGCTCTGACCACACGAGAAGAAGGACTACTGCCTGCCGCCCTGCTGGGTCCATCATCTGCTCCCATCACTGACCAGCTGGGTGGCCTTGAGCTAGTTGCCTGTCTTCTCTGAGCACTGTTTCCCTCCACTGCAAAATGAGGATAATGACTGCACACCTTCCTTCCTCCCTGCAAGGGCTGCGAGGGGATGGGGAGAGGATTAAATGAGATAATGCGGCAAAGTGCTTGGCAAATAGTAGATACTTTGTGATAGTATTTTTTTTTTCCCTAAAACCATTCTGTAAAAAATGAAATGGATATTCTGCCAGGCAGGACTGCTTTGTTTGTGATGGGTGAGTGGGAGGGACTGTGGAGGTGGAGAAAGGAATGTGGAGAGAGGACTCTTACACGCTCACATCACTGAAAAGTCCCAAGGACAGAACTCAGTGTCGTGAGGCACGCTTCTCCCATCTGATGGTCCCCACCTTGTCAGGCTTCCCGTGGTGAACACTCCTGCTCCACCAGGCAGCTCAAGACTCTTCCCGGCGACAACATGGCTGCAGCAGCCCAGCCCCTCACCTTCTCAAGTTTACGTCGAACAGGAAAAAGCAGGGTATCTTTGGGGTAGCTCCTCCTGCCCTAAGCCCAGAGATTCACTCTGATTGGTACCCAGACCACCTGCACATCTCTGAGTCAATCAGTGAGGCCCTGATGGGCAGGGTCCTGGAAACACGCTTCAACTCCTGGACTGAAAGTTGTCCTTGTTTAGTTGCTCAGTCATGTCTGACTCTTTGCGACCTCATGGACTGCAGCACTTCACCATCTCCTGGAGCTTGCTCAAACTCATGTCCATCGAGTTAGTGATGCCATCGAACCATCTCATCCTCTGTCACCCACTTCTCCTCCCACCCTCAATCTTTCCCAGCATCAGGGTCTATTCTAATGAATCAGCCCTTCACATCAGGTGGCCAAAGTATTGGAGCTTCGGCTTCAACATCAGTCCTTCTAATAAATATTCAGGATTGATTTCCTTTAGGATTGACTGGTTTAATCTCCTTGCTGTCCAAGGGACTCTCAAGAGTCTTCTCCAGCACCACAGTTTAAAAGCATCAATCCTTCGGCGCTCAACTTTCTTTATGGTCCAACTCTCCCCATCCATACATGACCACTGGAAAAACCATAGCTTTGACTAGACAGACGTTTGTCAGCCAAGTAATGCCTCTGCTGTTTAATATGAGGGCTAAGTTTGTCACAGCTTTTCTTCCAAGGAGCAAGTGTCTTTTAATTCCATGGCTGCAGTCACCATCTGCAGTGATTTTGGAGCCCCAAAAATAAAGCCTGTCACTGTTTCCATTGTTTCCCCATCTATTTGCCATGAGTGATGGGGCTGGATGCCATGATCTCCAGTTTTTGAATGTTGGATTTTAAGCCAGCTTTTTCACTCTCCTCTTTCACTTTCATCAAGAGGCTCTTCAGTTTCTCTCGCTTTCTGCCATAAGGGCAGTGTCATCTGCACATCTGAGATCATTGATAATTCTCCCTGCAATCTTGATTCCAGCTTGTGCTTCAGTCAGCCCGGCCTGTCTCATGATGTACTCTGCATAGAAGTTAAATTAGCAGGGTGACAATATACAGCCTTGACGTACTCCTTTCCCAATCTGGAGCCAGTCTGTTGTTCCATGTTGCTTCTTGACCTGCATACAGGTTTTGCAGGAGGCAGGTCAGGTGGTCTGTTACTACCATCTATTTAAGCCAAGGAGGCTAAAAGCAGAAGCCGCCAGCAGTGTTCCTCTAGCGCCCTCTACTGAGAAACCTTTGCACTCCCTGCAAAGGAAAGATGCTGAGAAGGAACTGGCCATCATGGCAGAGCTGCCATTGAAGGGCTGAACCTGGAGCTGAGAAGCAATAATTGGTAATTAGCAAACATTTCAGGGCCGGAGCTGTAGAAGCATCTGCCTGGCAGGAGCAGTGGGCAGAGAGGAATGCACAGCTGCCGCCTGTAGTGAGGACAGGACAGGTAATAAATAACAGCACCTGTCTTCTGCAGGTACCTCCTATTGCAAACCCAACCCAAAGTCAGAAGACAGAACATTCAAAGGATTCAGGTCGTAGCGATCAACCTCTCAGGCAGAGAGTGGGTCTGGGGGACAACAGGGTATGTCCAGCTCAGCAAGCAGTCACGACCCCCGTTTTACAGCTAGGAAAAGAAACTTGCCAAATTCACATAGCACCCTGCGCCACCATGCTGAACTGCCCAGCCTGGAGCCATTCTACGTAAGCAGCAGTAGGAGGGGACAGAGGCCGTGGGGTGCTACCACAGAGATTTGAGATACTCTTCAAAAAAAAAAGCATCCCTAGAAGCTCAAAGGTCAGTGTCATCCCTTCCCAGCAGTTTCAACAAATCGGCCTCTGCTCACCGCAGGAGGAGAGAAAAATTTTATTTCAATCTCTTTCCAATAAGGCTGCCCAGCAAGAGCTGCCATTTTCCAGCGGACTGTCTTTCATTTGCGCACTGACCCAGGCTTCTGTGGAGGGAAAAGAGAAGGAAGAGAGAAGGGAAGAGAAAGATAGCAAATGCAGCCCCCCTGCACCCAAGCAGGAGGGATCCAATAATTGGAAAGCAAACCAGATAGACAGCGCCTGTGATGGGTGCGGCCTGCAAGAGCTGTGCGTTGGATTTTAAGCAAAAATATATTCAGCAGCTAATTTTTGCTGCAAACCTGGGGCCTGGGCAACCTGGTAGAGAGGGGACTGGATTGCATTTGCCTCAGGAGGTACAGATGTGCTTTTTGGGTGATCATAGCCTCTCTCGTTCCTAGTTTTGGGGTGATCATAGTAGCTGTTTCCAGTGAACCTGAGTGTGGTTTGAACCCTTGCCACCCAACCATGGACCCGTGTCCCCTGGACACCTGTTGGAAATGCAGGTTCTACGAACTTTCAGTTGCCGGGAGGAAGGGTTGGGGGCAGGGATAGTTAGGGAGTCCGGGATCAACGACAGAGGATGAGATGGTTGGATGGCATCACCAACTCGATGGACATGAGTTTGAGTGAACTCTGGGAGTTGGTGATGGGCAGGGAGGCCTGGCGCGCTGTGGTCCATGGGGTCACGAAGAGTCGGACACGACGGAGCGACTGAACTGAACTTGGGGTGAACGTGTAGACGCTGCTGTTTTTAAAGAGCTAACCATTAAGGACTGCTGTCCAGCACATGGAACTCTGCTCAATGTTCTGTGGCAGCCTGGAGGGGATGGGAGCTTGGGGGAGAATGGATTCCTGTCTGTGTGTGGCTGAGTCCTTCGATGTTCACCTGAAACTGTCACAGCGCTGCTTGTTAATCGGCTATACCCCAAAACAAAGAGCTAAGAAAAGAAAAGAAAGAAATGTAGGTTCTCAGGCCCCACCCCCGACCTGTGGAATCAGAGTCTGCATTTCAACAAAAATGTAGGTGATTTGTATACACGGTGAAGTTTGAGAAATGCTGGTCTAAACCTACACAGGTGGGACCAGTATCATGCGGAGACAAAGGTGAGGGGACGTCTAGCTTCATACACGTTTGCAAAGAGGCACAGCCAATCCAGAAACTGAACAGGATGGGGTCAGAACTCATCACACACAGCCAACCTAAGATTCTTTCTCAAGCTATCCAGAGGTTCTCAGCCCTGCTCACATTAGAATTTCCTGGGGCTTCTAAACATACACAGTATTTCAAGATATCTACAGCAAGTGTAATGGAATATGAAAATAATGGGGATTTTCTCTGTGGCAGATGAGGGGGCGGGAAATGAAGAGCTTTTTCCTTCTACCCTCTAGGTTCTCAACTGGGCTTGGTAACAAAGATAAACAGGAGGAAGGCATAAACATCGATTTAATAAAGCTTTTTGTGATATTTCCTCATAAGGACAAAGACCCAGAGAAATGATGAGGCCTGAGGGCTTATACATCAGGCTGAAGAGCGCCTAGGCGGTCTCCCTGGGGGCTCAGTGTGGAGAATCCGCCTGCCAATTCAGAAGACGCAGGTTTGACCCCAGGGTCAGGAAGACCCCCTGGAGGAGGAAATGGCAACCCACTCCAGTACTCTTGCCTGGGAAGTCCCCTGATCAGAGGCGCATGGCGGGCTACAGTCCATGGGGTCCCCAAAGAGTCAGACATGACTTAGCGACTAAAGAACAGCAAGGAACCCTCAGCATTCAAAGTGAGGTCCAAGGACCTGTGTGAGCGTCAGCCTTGCCTGAGGGCCTGTAGAAATGCAGACGCTCGGCTCCAGGCAGACCGACTGCCCCAGAAGCTGCACTTTAATGAGCTTCCCAGGTGACTGGTGTGCGTGGTAAATTGTGAGACGCGCTGTCTACACCTCACGGTTGTGGAATCAGGATGAGAAGAGAGAACTTAGAACTGAGCCTGACTTACGCAGCAGTAGGAAGGAGGAGAGGGGGAAAGATTTACAAGCAAATAAGCCTGAGGTCCTGGGCCCATGACAAGTGCTACATAAATGCTCTGACTCGGCTCTTTTGGAGCGCGCGTGTATTCAGACATTAAGGCACCAGAAGCTGGCATTCCTGCATTCCTGAACTTCACTCTCCGAGTGATTGGTTGGTTCAACCTGAACTGCAACCAGCTAGAGGCTACAAAGCTCGGTCTGTTTCTTGTCCTTCACCCCCACCTACTGGTTCATCTAAGAACTACAACCTGGAGTCCAGACAGCTCTTCCCAATGACCCTGCTTGTAAAGGTCCAGGTCTGTAAAGTTCCATAAAAGAGGTTGTTGTCGTTCAGTCTGTCAGTCGTGTCCGACTCTTTGTGACTCCATGGATTGCAGCATGCCAGGTTTCCCTGTCCTTCCCCATCTCCTGGAGCTGGCTCAAACTCACATCCATTGAGTCAGTGATGCTATCCAGCCATCTTACCCTCTGTTGTCCCCTTCTCCTCCTAAAAGGAGGCAAAACCCCTAAAATACCTATGCATCTGGAAGACATTCTCTCCAAGGCTTCCTTTTCTTCTCCATGTTCTTCTAGATCCTTCCGTATTGGCACAGGGAAATCATTCAAGCTAAGATCATGACACCCTGTCCCATCATTTCATGGAAAATATGATGGGGAAACGATGAAAACAGACTTTATTTTCTTGGGCTCCAGAATCACTGCAGATGGTGACTGCAGCCATGAAATCAAGATGCTTGTTCCTTGGAAGAAAAGCTATAACCAACCTAGACAGCATATTAAAAAGCAGAGACATTACTTTGCCAACAAAGGTCCGTATAGTCAAAGCTATGGTTTTTCTAGTAGTCATGTATGGATGTGAGAGTTAGACTATAAGGAAAGCTGAGTGCTGAAGAATTGATGCTTTTGAACTGTGGTGTTGGAGAAAACTCTTGAGAGTCCCCTGGACTGCAAGGAGATCAACTAGTCAATCCAAAAGGGATTCAATTCTGAATACTCCTTGGAAGGTCTGATGTTGAAGCTGAAGCTCCAATACTTTGGCCCCCTGATTCGAAGAATTGACTCATTGGAAAACACCCTGATGCTGGGAAGAATTGAAGGTGGGAGGTGAAGAGGATGAGGTGGTTGGATGGCATCACTGACTTGATGGACATGAGTGTGAGGAAGTTCGGGGAGATGGTGGAAGCCTGGCGCGCTGCGGTCCATGGGGTTGCAAAGAGTCAGACATGACTGAGCAACTGAACAGCAACATCTCTTCTGTGTCATGCAGACATTTGACGGGTCATTTTTCATGAAAAGTTGAGATCTTTGCCCTGATGCCGAGCGGGACCCCGTGGGGCTGGGCACGGAGGCCTTTTGGTCCCCCATTCCTTGTAGGCAATACTTTGGCCTCTGTGACCCTCTCTGAGTTCCAAAGGGCAGAAGGCTGCTAATCAGACGAGAAGCAACAATGGAACTACCAGAGGCAAGATTAAAGGACTGGAGAGACTCCTCAAGATTAGGAGAGGACTGCCTAGGAGACTGTTATTGTTCAGTTGCTCAGTTGGATTGTAGAAACAGTAAGAGAATTCCAGAACAATATCTACTGCTTCACTGACCACCACTAAATCGACTGTGTGGATCACAGCAAACTGTGGAAAATCTTTAAAGAGATGGGAATATCAGACCACCTGACCTGCCTCCTGAGAAATCTGTATGCAGGTCAGGAAGCGGCAGTTAGAACGGGACATGGAACAACAGACTGGTTCCAAATTGGGAAAGGAGTACATCAAATTGTCACCCTGCTTATTTAACTTCTATGCAGAGTACATCATGAGAAGCACAAGCTGGAATCAAGAGTGCCGGAAGAAATATCAATAATCTCAGATATGCAGATGACACCACCCTTATGGCAGAAAGCAAGAAGGAACTAAAGAGCCTCTTATGAAAGTGAAAGAGGAGAGTGAAAATGTTGGCTTAAAACTCAACATTCAGAAAATGAAGATCATGGCATCTGGTCCCATCGCTTCATGGCAGATAGATGGGGAAACAGTGGGAAATTTGCAGAAGAAGGAATGACGACTGTGGCTGCCCCTGTCCTTGTCACATACCCCTGCCTGACTGTGTAACCTCTCTCTGATTACCAGGGGGAGGGGTGGAAGGGGACACTGGTTTGAGGCGCTAGCCTCCTGTGTTCCCCTTTGCCCAGAAAAGTAATGAAGCCACTCTTTTCTTTGTAACCTTGTCTCCGTATTTCTGTTTAACACTGGTGCACAGAGAGCCAAGATTCTGGCAACAGCCCCAGCAATTCCACTTCTGGAAAGCTATTTCACAGCAATAAGTAGGTATAAGAGCGAGAAGTTCACTGAAGCAATTTTTAGGAGGAAAAAGACTGGAAATCAAAGGGGGTTCCTCATGCCAGGGCCCACGGACTGAGGCAGAGGTGTGCTTCCCTTCTGTTGTTTCCAGTCCCTCAGTCGCGTCCGACTCTGCGACCCCATGGACTGCAACACACCAGGCTTTCCTTCCCTTGAGTTCCTGTGAGTTTTACTTTATGCTCTTAAAAACATTTCTGAGATGTCCATTAGTTTCACCTGCTGCCAAAGGTAGCTGTGGTGGAACCGACCAGGGTCTTGTGGGGCCCTCTGGAGCACATTTCTTTCTGGGTTCCTCTTTTCTTAAATGCAAGGTAAAGTTTTCAGCCTCCTAGACAACCTCCCCCCCTCCTAGCCAAGTATCAAAGCGCAGATTCAATCAGTTATTAATCAGGGAAGTAAAGGAATGCTGGGAAAGATTGAAGGCAGGAGGAAAAGGGACGACAGAGGATGAGATGGTTGGATGGCATCACCGACTCAATGGACATGAGTTTGAGTAAGCTCCGGGAGTTGGTGATGGACAGGGAGGCCTGGCATGCTGCAGTCCATGGGGTTGCAAAGGGTCGGACATGACTTAGCGACTGAACAGCAATAAAAGGGAATGCAGAAACAAAGAGGGAGCGATCAAGAAATGATAGTGTAGCAACTAAAGTAAGATCCTGGTTCCTCCTCAAGGGACAAACATATAGTGTCTCAGTTCTTCAGGAACTAAGGCCCCCAGCTGGGTGGAGGACAGTAACTTCAGGCTGAGCACAAGTTTTCTGGAACCTCACCACCAACAAATCAGAAGAAAGTTACCACCTTCATCCCAGATTTTGCCTATAAAAATTTCTCCCCCCAAACCTCTGGGAGTTCAGGGTTTTTGAGCACCAGCCACGAGTTCTGTAACTGAGCAGGACCCTCTGGGGCCTTCCCAGGACAGGCCCTGCCCCCATGTCCTCTGTTTCAGCTTCCCTCTAAAGTACCTAGAGAATAATATTTGATGCAAACTTCCTGAGTTGTTTTGCTAAAGTAGAACGGCCCCTCACCCGGCCCCCAACAAATGGAAGATGCTAACTGCTTGAGGACCATGAGCATGTAGCCCCAGGCCTCTGGGAGCCTGCTGTTGTGGTTCAGTAGCTTAGCTGGTTCCTACCCAACTCTTTGTGACCCCAGGGACTGCAGCACGCCAGGTTTCCCCATCCTTCACTATCTTCCAGAGTTTGCTCAAACTCAAGTGCATTGAGTCAGTGATGACCTCCAACCACCTCATCCTCTGTCGCACCCTTCTCCTCCTGCCCTCAATCTTTTCCCAGCATCAGTCTTTTCCAGTGAGTTGGCTCTTCACATCAGGTGGCCAAAATATTGGAGCTTCAGCTTCAGCATCAGTCCTTCCAGTGAGTATTCAGAGTTGATTTCCTTTAGGATTGACTGGTTTGAGCTCCTTATAGTCCAAGGAACTTTCAAGAGTCTTCTCCAGCACCACACTTCAAAGGCATTGATTTTTCAGCACTCAGCCTTCTTTATGGTCCAACTCACACCCATTCATGACTACTGGAAAAACCATAGCTTTGACTGTACTGACCTCTGTTGGAAAAGTGATGTCTCTGCTTTTTCACACGCTGTCTAGGTTTGTCACAGCTTTTCTTCCAAGGAGCAAGCCCTAAGGACTGATTAAGTTAGCCTTGGTGACAGCACCCTGTGCCCTCATCATCAGCCAATCAGAACTGTGCTCAATCTGATCACCTACCTTGCCACCACCCCACCCCACCCCAACACTCATTGGGCCTTTAAAAATGCTTTGCCAAAATCTTTCAGGGAGCCTGAGGCTTTTTAGGGCCTGAGCCACTCTGTCTCCTTGCAGGGCTCTGCCATAAACCACCCTCTGCCCCAGACCCCGACGTTCTGATTCGTCTGACCTCACTGTGCATCAGACACGTGCAGCTGTCTGGATACAGAAGAAGATGCAGATCCCTGCACCCAGAGAGACGGGTTGGTTTGGCGGCGGTACGGGCACAGTGTGGGATGGTCACAGAGCTGTTTAAAAGAACTAGGCTGTCTACATGCACTGATCCAGAACAATCCCAAAGGACATCGTTAAAGGTGTAGAATGGTATGTATTACGGTCATATTTACCTTTCAGAGAAGGGCGTTGTTACATCTGTACTTGTGCATACACTTAACCTCTCGGGAAGAAGATGCAGGACACGGATAACGTGGCTGCTCTGAGCCAGGGAACTGGGGGTCTGAGAGTCAGGTTGGGAATAATAGTTCCTTTTTCCTCTTTATCTTTTTGTATTGTTTGGATTTTGTCAAACATTACAAACATCTTTTTTAAAAGTTCCATGTGCAAGGTTTAACTAAATCTGAGACTTAATCCTTGAAACCGCAACATTTAATAATCTCATGACATTTGTTGGAAAAAGGTAAATACATGATAAAATGACTACAAACTTACTTTATTTAAAAAAAAAAAAAAAGAAGCCTCACTAGGTCAAGAGCATGGTCCACGATGCTCGGGGTCCCCTCCCAGAAAAGGGCCCTTGGGGGTGACCCCAGGGGAGCACGGCTGTCAGAAGGTGGAGGGGGAGGTCCTCAGTCTCTGTGCTCTCCCATGGACACCCTGCTGTGGGGTCTCCCACACACACCTTTCTCCCTATTGTCCTTGAACCTTTATTTTATGGTGGAGAATATCTAAGTGCAGGACCTTGAAGAATAAAAAATATTTATCCTGTCTACTTAAAAAAATTTTTTTTAATTTGATTTAAAAAAAAAAAGCCACATACCATAAAAAGTGCCACCTGAACTGTTTTTATACACACAGTTCATTAGTATTAAGTACATTCATGTTATGCAACCGACCTTCGGAGCTTGCAAAACTGAAACTCTATACCCACCGAAACCCTCCCATTTGCCCCACCCACTGCCCCAGCCGCTGTAACCACCATTCGTTTCTACGATTTTATCTACTCTGTGCTTTGCTGAGTCGCTTCAGTCGTGTCTGACTCTTTGTGACCCCGTGGACTGTAGCCCGCCAGGTTCCTCTGTCCATGGGACTCCCCAGACAGGAATACTGGAGTGGGTTGCCATGCCCTCCTCCAGGGGATCTTCCCGACCCAGGGATGGAACCCACGACTCATGTCTCCTGCGTTGGCAGGCAGGTTCTTTACCACTAGCATCTCCTGGGAAGAAGTACCTCCTCCAAGCCTTGGGTGGGACCCAGAGCATGTCAGGTCAATTTGTCTCCGGTTCTTCATCCTCAAAGCAGGGATGAAAGTAGGACTCACTTCACAAGGCTGTGTGAAGCCCTGTTTATAAGGCTGTTTGAACAATACTTGGCTCGCAGGAAGTATGAAGGACTGCTATAGTTGTGATGGTTGGCCTGTATTTTCATGTCTGTTGGGGAAAAAATTAAACCAGAACAGCTAACCTATGACTTCATGAATGGTACTGCTTAAAATAAGACTAAAGTATGTTTTTAATTTTTAAAAGTTGATTTAAAGAAAGTTCCATTTTTTCCAAAGTTCAAGCATACAAAGTAACAAATTTTTCCAAGGCGATCTGGCGCCCCCTCCTGGTCCTGGAGATGCAGCGTCATGCTGGTCCCCTACTTAGGAAGGAGAAAATGAGAAGAGTGGGCATCAGTTCCAGGGCTCCCTTTGCTTAGACACTGCTGTTCACCGATCATCAAGGGCTCAATGTGGCCCAAGGTGACGGTGACCAGGCTCAGCCAGCCACCCGGCACGCACTCCAGGACCCACCTCTGGTTCCCCAGTGTGGCACGGTCCTGGCCGGCCTGGTTTTCTCGGGGAAAGGTCTACAGGTGTGCGGAGGCCCATAGAAAGCCCAGCAGGTCTGTCCGCTCTAGCACGGGTCTGGGCCCTGCCAGCCAAGACACGTCAGAAGGAAGGACTCATCTCCCTGCCCTCCTGCTCTTTGTACATCATGGCAGCTAGCAGCTGGTAGGGCCATAGGACACACTCTGATTTTTCCCAGTGCCTACATCCTCTGAGCCTAAACTTATCCTCTGTCCCCCCCAGAGGAGGGCATGGGTTCTTACCTGGAGAGTCCCATGGACAGAGGAGTCTGGCAGTCCACAGCCCATGGGGTCGCAAATAGTCAGACACGACTGAAGCGACTATGGACACTCTCCTCACCCCCTTGTTAATACACATTCACGTGCCTGACCACAGTGACGCCAAGCTGAAGCGTCAGAGTTTGGAGCAGAGAAAGGTTTATTGCAGGCCATACAAGATGTGGGGTCTTATGCCCTAAAAATGGCTTCCCTGGTGGCTCAGACGGTAGAGAATGTGCCTGCAATGCAGGAGACCCGGCTTTGATCCCTGGGTCGGGAAGATCCCCTGGAGAAGGAAATGGCAACCCACTCCAGTATCCTTGTCTGGGAAATCCCATGGACAGAGGAGCCTGGTGGGCTGCAGGCCATGGGGTCTCAAAGAGTCCGGTGTGACTGAGCGGCTAACACTTTCACTTTCATGACCTAAACAGCCTCCAGCTCCCCAAGGGTTTCCACAAAGCATTTTTTTTTCCATTTATTTTTATTAGTTGGAGGCTAATTACTTTACAATATTGTAGTGGTTTCTGCAAAGCATTTTTAAAAGCCAGGTGAGGGAGGAGGCGGTCACTGGGCGCCAGACCAGTTCACGCACAGGTCTCTGACAGGCTGATGCTGAAAGACACAGGGTTAACTTGAACAGTCCTTAGACGCCAGGAGGCCAGGGGCTACAGGCTCCTGGTCAAGTGTTAACGTCTTCCACTGGGGGGTGGGGTGTGCTTCATTTGTGCAAAACAACTCAGGAAATTTGCATCAAATACTAATCTCTAGGTACTTCAGAGAAGAGCTGAAGCAGAGGACGTGGAGAAGTCCCGGGAAGCCTCGGTTTCCCCTCGCACCTCCAGTCACACCGGCCTGTGTTCTCAATGCACAGACATTTCCCCCCGTAGACCCTTTGCCTCCGTGGTTTCTCCACCCAGATTTCCACGTGGCTCGCTCCCCACCCGCAGGTCTCTGCCTCATGCCACCTCCTCCTGAATGGCCTGCGGACACCGGCTCCCTCCCCAGCTCACCCCCGGACTCTCGAAGCCACTGTCCTGTTTTATTCCCCTCGTGACATTCTCAGCGGAGCGGACACTGTCCTTCTCTCCTTTCCTGCTTGTCATCCACACCTCTCACCACCTGTGAGCTCCCAGGAAACAGATCTGCTGGCTCACTCACTCAGCATCTCCGGCCCCTACTCAGTATTCACTGAAGGCTGGTTGAATGGATGAGCATTGTCTCCACTTTACACACAAGGAGACTTCAGGAAGAGGGGTGACTCGCCAGACAGCAGTGTCCCTGGAGGTCACACCTTGGACGGCCGCCACGCTGCCCAGGTCAAGCCTGGCGGCACCAGAGTCAGGCGAGGCCTCCCCAGTGAAAATGCTTTTCCCCTTTGGTGAAGGCTGGGGGCTCATTCCGACTCTGGTGACATCACGTGGGGGAGATTTAGTCATCGAGCAATCTCCTGGCCCATGACTCACCCCCACTGACATTTTCAAAGAATGTGTAGACACAGTATCAATGGAACTTTTCACTCACGAGGAATGGTAATCGGTTGCCTCTGTCCCCCAGCCACCAAATTGGTATGCAGATTTTTTCTTTAAGAGTCATCAGCAATCCCAAAACCTTATTCAGACCATACGATGAGTCAGAGTGAGTCAATTAACCATTTGACAAATCCTTATTGAGCACCTACTGTGTTCTCGGCGCTGGGATACAGCAGGGAACAAAACAGACCCAAGTCCCCGCCCTTACAGAGCTGACGTTCTGGTGACAGAGACAGACGTCAACAGACGAACGAGGAAAAACATGGAAGATGTCAGAGAGTGACGTGTGACATGCCATGGAGAAAAGCAAAGCAAGGAAGTCCAAGAGGAGATACAATTTAAAATTTCTTTTGGCCGGGGTGGGGGGCAGGGGAAGGGGAGGCACTGATGGCACAACTTATGGGATCTTAGTTCCCTGATCCAGCGATCAAACCCAGGCCCTTGGTAGCGAATACTTGGAGTCCTAACCACTGGACTGCCAGGGAATTCCCTAAAGCTGCACTTAGAATTTTTAACTTAATTCAGTAAATGACGACTCCCTGAGAAAGTGACATTTGGGCAGAGCAGAAGGCATAGCCTATGCAAAGGCCCCGAGGCACACGTCCGGGGCGCTGCCGGCACAGCTGTGAGGCCTCGTGGCTGATGCACGGTGAGCAGAGAGAAGGGGAGGCCAGGCCACGGAACTGAGAGGGCAGCTGGCAGTCCTCGGGACAGCTTGGCTTTCACTCTGCGTGAGATGGGCGCCCGGGAGGGGTTTGCGCACAGGCGCGCCGGGACACCACCCAGGTTAGAGTCCCTTTGTTTGCTTTGGGAGATCAGGTTGAGACGGGCAAGGCGGGAGCAGAGACCAGGGGTGTGCTTGTTTGGGCTGGAAGTGACAGAGCTTGAGGATTTCCCTGATGGTCCAGTGGTGAAGAATCTGCCCTGCAATGCAGGGGACACGGGGTCGATCCCTGGTCCAGGACGATCCCACGTGATGCAGGGCAACGAAGCCTGTGCTCCACAACTGCCGAACCTGTGCTCTGGAGCCCGAGAGCCGCAGCTCCCGAGGCCCCCACGCCCTAGAACCGTGCTCCCCAACAAGAGAAGCCACTGCAATGAGAAGCCCTCCTACCACGAGAGAGGAGCCCCGCTGTCCATAACCAGAAGAAGCCTGCGTGCAGCAACCAAGACCCAGTGCGGCCAAAAGTAAAAGAATAAATAAACATTAAAAAAAAAAAAAAAACTATCCACCTTCTGATAGTTAGGAATCTCGCAGTGGACGTGGACACACTGCCATATTTAAAATGGAGAACCAGCAAGGACCTGCAGTTCCTCACAGGGGACTCTGCTCACTGTTATGTGCAGCCTGGATGGGAGGGGGATTGGGGGAGATCGGACACATGTGTGCGTGCGGCTGAGTCCCTGCACTGCGCCCCTGAGATTGTTAATCAACTAAACCCCGAAACAAAATAAAGTGTTTTTTTTTAAAAAGAGGGAAATATTGAAGTAATAAATAAATTTAAAAAACCCCACCTTTTAGCCATGCCTGAGTAAATGTGGGAATTAAAAGATAAAAAAAGAATATGCCTTCCAATGCAGGGGACATGAGTTCGATCCCTGGTCACAGGACTAACATCCCACATGCCTCAGAGCAACTAAACCCATGTGATGCAACTACTGAGCCCGAAGGACACACCAAAGTTCTCAAGAGCTGCAACAAAGACCCTCGTCAGCCAAACAAATAAATATTTCAGAAGGAAGAGGTGATGGTGCTTGGACCAGCGGAGATGGTGAGAAACGGGCAGGTTCTGGGCGTATTTTGCAGGTAGAGCCAAAAGGGTTGACGGTAGGTGGGATGACGAGAAGAGGCAAGCATGTTTACAAAGTCCATCGCCTCAGCACCTGGAAGCCAGGTGCCACTCTCAGAGCTGGGGACTCTGCTGTAGGAAGGGTGGGTCTGGGAGAAGATCGTGGCCGTAGACCAGACCTGTCTGCACTCACACAGACCAAGATGAAACCCAAACAAACACTCGCAAAACCCCAAACATCGGTCTAGCACCAGGGAAACTACTCAGCTCAGTTTACAAGCTGCAGAGGCAGCTGTTGAGCGAATCTGCAGAAGCTCCCACTGATGAAGCCGAGAGGTAAGTCAGGGCTGCTGGAGAAAAGAGAAGGATGGCTGCTGAGCAAAAGGCCTCCTGCCGGAGGACGGGGTGCCCCTGAGCCCCCGCCCCAAACAGAATCCAGGCCCCAGGCTCCCTGGACCCTTGGTTCATCAGCTCCCACTTCCAACGTGGCTCAACCTCCGAACCCCAAAGGAGGTGCTTTCTAATCTGCAGCTTCGAGTGAATGCCCAACTCCCCTGGGAAAGAGCTCAACACAGGAGGTGGGGACAAAAAGGGGCCAAGTCTCTTAAACAGCCCAAAGCGTCTCAAAATGAATAGCAAGTGCCCGGATGGTGCGTCTCTCACTTTGGCCAACAGTCGTGGCTCTGAGGAAGTCTGACAAGGCCATTACCGCCTGAAGACAAGCATCTCACACGGCTCAGATCACCCCCTGCTCCTGGCGACAGCAGGCGCCGCTTCTGGGTGGCTTTAAATAAAACAAGAGGGCCTGGTGCCAGGGGAAGTGAGAACTGCAGCCGCTGGCAACTGTCAGCCTCTCCCCACAGAGATCCGGGATGAATGGCAGTAGCAGGTGCGGCCCGAGGACCCGGCGGCCGGGTGCGGAGAAGCCTGGAGGAGGCCTAGACGTTTTGTCAGGGATCCCTGGACGGGGCTAACCGGGAGGCCCGAGGGTGTGGTGAAACCCAGGGACAAAGAAAAGAGCGTCCCTCTGGGAGTGTGAGGGTGAAAAATTGACAAGCTAAGCAGAGCCCCAATTTGGGGTGAGAACTAGAATATTACTGCAGTAGGATCTTTTGTTTCTGCCTGCCCAGCACCTGTCTGTCTCTACTTCTGGCCACAGAAATCAGTTATTTATTTGGAGAACTGTATTAACTACATCTTTTTATTATGCAGATCTGAGGCTGTGACGTTTGGAGAGACTCTAACCTTCCCAGGAAATCAGTCCTGAATATTCATTGGAAGGACTGAAGCTGAAGCTGAAACTCCAACTTTGGCCACCTGATGCGAAGAGCCGACTCATTGGAAAAGACTCTGATGCTGGGAAAGACTGAAGGTGGGAGGAGAAGGGGGTGACAGAGGATGAAATGGTTGGATGGCATCACCAACTCAACGGACATGAGTTGGAGTGGGCTCCGGGAACTGGTGAAGGACAGGAAGGCCGGGCGTGCCGCAGTCCATGGGGTTGTGAAGAGTCAGACACGACTGAGCAACAACCTTCCCACACGGTTCTAGTGGTAAAGAATCCGCCTGCCAATGCAGGAGATAGAAGAGACTCAGGTTCTATCCCTGGTTAGGGAAGATGCCCTGGAGGAGGAAATGGCAACCCACTCTAGTAGTCTTGCCTGGAGAATCCCTTGGACGAAGGAACCTGGCAGGCTATGTTCCGTGGGGTGGCAAAGAGTTGGACCCACTTGAAGTGACTTAGCACACACACCCCTCCCAGAGTTAGTCAGTTCCTGAAGAAGATGGTAAATTTCTTGCCTGGAGCTTACTTTTTAAATGCAAACCAACCAGTTCAGAGCCACACCCCCATCACCTCCTCTACTGGTTTGGTACTGACGCTCCAGGCCACTATCCACTTGCCCTAATTACTCCAGACCCAGGGACCAAGCAACTAGGGGAGGCCCTCTGCCCCAGAGCCCACTGAAATTATTCAGACGAGCCAGTCCCGAGGCTACTTAGCCTATTCCCTCGTTCCCGCTCATGGAAACCACGAGAAAGCCGGCTGTCTCCCTCACTCTGACCATCCCTACTGCTTCCCCTGTAGCTGCCCCATGGTACACCCCTACCTCTTACAATCTGTCGGTACAAAGCCATCTTTTCTTAAAAAAAAAAAAAAAAAGTTTATTTATTTTGCAGGGCTGAGCCTTAGTTGTGGCATGCAGGATCTTTAGTTGAGGCACGTGGGATCTAGTTCTCTGACCAGGGATGGAACCCCAGGCCCTCTGCACTGGGAGCTCATAGTCACAGTCACCGGACCACCAGCAAAGTCTCTGGAACCATCTTTTCAATGGCAGCCATCGCCTGAGCTGTTAGCCTCACCCTTCCTGAGAATATATACAAAACCTGCATTTTTACACAAAAATGACGTCTCCCCCGACGTGCAGTCCACGGGACTGGATGCAGCTTCCCCCACCTCTAGCCCCATTTCAGCGGTGGGTATGTGATCCAGATCTGGCCAATCAGAGTATCCTATCCCTGCGTGCCTTCGCTAAGAGTCGGTCTTGAGATTTTCGCTAGACCAGTCGGGGAAGAGTGGCTGAGAGGATGTCTCATCTCTGCGTTGCCACTCTGGTTCAGTTCTCAAGCAGGCTCTCCCCAGCGGGAAACCCGAGGACCCACTGGACTGACAGCAACACTTACCAGCACGGAAGTGCTTTCTCCTGCTACGTTGAGGCGCACAGGTGCAGGAGTCAGCCAGGAGGCTGGATTCAATGACCGCTGGGATTCTGCCCATAAAATATACAACACAGCGGCAGGGGCAAGGGTGTGGAGTATGTTGAAAAGTGGTAACAGCAATGGACAACAGAATCTAAAATGGTTTGGAGAGGAACTGAAATACGGGGAGGGAGGAGCCAGGGAATGAAAAGAGAAGGCTGCAGGGTCCGGAATTTATAAAGCCTGGCGGGCCAAGGGATTGTTGGAATTGAGGCACTGGAGGAAATGAGTTGAAAGGCGAGGAATGGAGTGGAGCCAGGCTTCAGGGCCCTGATGCTTGTATAAGAAATTTAGGGACTCTCTTGAATATGATATGAGAGATATCCCCTCCTGCAATATGTTACGTTTTAGTGGAAAAAAGGATGTTTGTGGTTGTAAATAATATACCTAATCATTGGAGATCATCAAAAGGAAGATGATCTTTTGTAAGCCTCACCTAATCAGGTGAGCTCTCTCAAGGGTAGCTAGATGTCTGAAACAAAAGTCAGAAGAATGTGTTCCTCTTGGCCTGGAGAAAACCAAGTAGCCAGGTCCTGAACTGCTTCTGGGGGCCACATGGCGAGGAACTATGGGGCAGCTTCTAGGAGCAGCTGGAAGGTTCTGCAGACAGCACGGAGAAGACAGGGACATCAGTCCTAGAGCAGAATTCGAAATGAGGGCAGATGAATTCAGACCCTAATTGCTTGAATTTGACAACTCATAAGGGCCAGTGGATTTGACCTCAGCCTTTCCTTCCTTTTAACTTCAATCTATTTGCACCTTCAGCTTCAAGGAATCTTTGGATGTTAATTTGTCCCAGAGACTATTGTAAAGACTTTCTATTCGAATGGGAGGCAATATACCATTGGCTTGTATTATAGGAATATATATATAGATGCAATCTATATGCACTCTGATAAACTATATTGAATAACAATGATGTTGTGGTTTAGATGCTAAGTCGTGTCCAACTCTTTTGCAATCCCGTGGACTATAGCCCACCAGGCTCCTCTGTCCATGGGATTTCCCAGGCAAGAATACTGGAGTGGGTTGCCATTTCCTTCTCCGGGGGAATCTTCCCAACCCAGGGATTGAACCCTGCATCTTGTGTCTTCTACATTGGCAGGCAGATTCTTTACCACTGAGCCACCTGGGAAGCCCACTGGATTATAAAGTCAGACATAATTTGAGATGGGAAAAGAACAGAGTTCATTTTGAGTGGAGAGTACTGGGTAGGCTTGATTCAGTGTTGATTCAGAGAACGGGTTTTTTCCCAGCCCCCTGCTGAGTCATTGTTCTAGGAGGACCCACAAGGAGCGCTGGCTGATATTGGGGCTCAAGAAGGCAGGCTCAGGACTGGACCGGAAGATTGCAATCCCGCCACGAGGACAGCCCACCCCCGGTTGCCCACAGGCTTCACTGTTAGGTTTTAGAGTCAGAAGAACCGAAGGTGGGAGGACGTGGGAGCAGGATGCCTGTTCCCCAGTCCACCGTTTCCCTGTGTCCGCGGGCCTCAACCCTGCTGCAGGTGGGAATCAGCTGGGCTCAGAGGCTTGCCAGGTCCCACAGAGTAAAAACCCAAGACGTCTCAGTTCACTGTGTATTTCAGATCAACCCATTAAGGTGCTCAGTAGCTCAGTCATATGCAGCTTTTTGCGGCTCCTCGGACTGTAGCCTGCCAAGCTGCTTTGACCATGGAATTCTCCAGGCCAGAATACTGGAGTGGGTAGCCTTTCCCTTCTCCAGGGGATCTTCTCAACCCAGGGATGGAACCCAGGTTTCCCACATTGCAGGTGGATTCTTTACCAGCTGAACCACAAGGGAAGCCCAAGAATACTGGAGTGGGTAGCCTATCCCTTCTCCAGGAGATCTTCCCAACCCTGGAATTGAATTGCTGTCTCCTGCATTGCAGCCCTTCCTTCTCTCCTGCCCATATCAAAATTGTCATTGACTGAGTGGGATTTCTTGACCTCGACACAACTGAAATTTAGGGTCACAGAAATCTTTGTTGTGTCTTTCCCGTGGATCTTAGAAGGTTTAACAGTATCCTCGCCCTGCACTCACTAGAAGCTGGTTAACTACTCCCCTGCCCATCCCCAGGGGGACAGCAAAATGTATCCAGACATTGCCAAATTTCCCACACGTGTTTTAATGTTCTGCTGTTTCCATCATAATATTCTTAATAGTGTCTAAGCAAGGGGCCCTGCAAACTGTGTGGCTGGGTTCTGTTTGTGTACCTCAGTTTAAGATTTTTTTTTTAATGTGGACCATTTTTAAAGTCTTTATTAAATTTGTTACAACATTGCTTCTGTTTCCTGTTTTGGTTTTTTGAACACAGGCAGATGGGATCCTAACTCCCCAACCATGGATCAAACTTGCCCTCCTTGCAGTGGACGCTTTAACCACTGGACCGCCAGGGAAGTCCTTACCCTTTTTTTTTTTAATGCTTCTCTCTCTCAGCACTGAGCAACTAACACTTCCACAACACTGGCTTTGGGAGCAAAGAATGCATCTGCCTTATTTACTGTGGCACCCTCTGCGCCAGCACAGAGAAAGTGCTTGAAAAATATGTGCAAATAAGGATCAAGGAAGAAGCTGAATCCAGGCCCCGGGGCTGCCATCCCCACCCCACCCCCGGCCCCAACCTCTCCCCCCGCTGAGGAACAGAAGGAAATATAACCTCAGCCGACCTGCCTAAGTCGCTGTATTCAATAGCCTGCCTCCCCAGGCTGCCGGACATTCTTCCGAACTCCTCAAGCGTGTCAAGAGGCGAATGTACCCCGTGTGGTCGAGGGCTCCATATGCCGTGTCAGCTGGAAAGAGCGGTAATCCCCAGATGTAAGCAGATAAGGGCCAGGGGGAGAGCCTTCACTCTGCATTTCCGAGCTCCACCCGCTCAGGGCAGGCCTTTGTTTCGTATTAATTCTGGCCAATTTAGCTTGCCCTCCCTTCTACAAAACGGGAGTCCAGTCAACCTGCTGGGAAACCTTAAAGCCAGCTGAACGGAGGACAGCAGGCCCCGGGAGACCAATATAACCCGCTCTAACAAAGGCAGGTCTACTTAAAATGGGCACCCAGATTTCAGAATACAACAGCGAAGGGGAGATTTCTCAGAGTTAATAGTTTCACTGGAGCTTTATCTTGAAAATCAAAAGTTAAGTTAATTAAAAAAAAAAAAACCAGTCTATATTTGCAGCAGTTTTCTTCATGATAGCCAAAAACTGGAAATCACTCTGATCAGTGATTAAATAAAAAGCCATGCAATCCACACCAGGACATTACTCAGCAACAGAAAGGAACAAACTACTGAAACACTCATGCAAAAATTTGGATAGACCTTGTATCAGATTCCTAGGATGGCTATAACCAACTACCATGAATTGACTGGCTTAAAAAAGCAGAAATTTGGAGGACTTCCCTGGTGGTCCAGTGTTCTAAGACTCTGTGCTTCCAGTGCAAGGGTCCCGAGTTGGATCCCTCATCAGAGAACTAGATGCCCTATGCTGCAACTAAAGATCTCGTGTGACTCAACGAAGATCAAAGACCCCCCAGGCAACAACTAGGACCCGATGCAGGCAAATAAAAAAATAAATACTTCTTAAAAATTCAACCAAGGATAAACAGTTCCCATGAAATCCTTGCTTCCAGATCAGGAAACTCAAGTGTGAAACTGTATCCTAAATATGTACACAGAAAATCTTAAATGAAGCAGTTTTATGCAACCCAAGCATTGGGAATAAAGAATGTGTCAGAAATATCTGTGCTTCGCTAACGGCCTAGGTGTCCCAAGTGCCCTGACTCCAACCATGTAGTTTGAAAAGAAGACCAACGTCTGCACGGAAGTGCGTCTGACCCCGTCCGGAGACCAACAGTGGACCAATAGGAGACAAGCTTCACAGCGGCCATTCATCACACTCACCACAGCCCGCTATGGCTCCAAGTTTGATGATGATGAAGACACATAAAATACTTGGGAAGAACTGGAAAATTCATCCAGTCTACAAGAGAAGCTTTTCTAAAAGGCTACACAGGACAAGAGAACCTGATCTCGTTAGTGACAGGATTCTGATTTGAGAATCCAGCTCCCTACCAACTATGTTATTTCAGGGTAATCTATTCATCTCAATGGACATGCGTTTGAGCAAACTCCAGGAGATAGTGAAGGACAGGGAAGCCCGGTGCGCTGCAGTCCATGGGGTCAAAACAGTCGGACACGACTAAACGAGTGAACGACAGTCTATTGTTGGTAAAAACATACAAGCTGTGTTCTCCGAGCTAAGCATAGAGCTAAGTCTATGATCTCCGAGTTGTTGAAGGATTAAATGTAGGTGGGGAAGTGCTCTGTAAGTCAATTCCACCTATGTAGTTGAGACACGAACGCCTGGAAGGCAAGCCCCACATTCTCATTATCTTGTAACCCCAGAGCCTGGTACATAGACTTTCAATAAGTATCTGTAGAAGGAATAAATTCAAAACTGTTTTGCTAAGGAATATAGATTTCTTTTTCCCCAAAGCAGTCTTTCTTCTTCTTCTTTTTTTTTTAATTTTTGTGTCCATGAGGCATATGGGATCTTAGTTCTTCTATCAGGGATTGAACCCATGCCTCTTGCACTGAAAGTGCAGAGTCTTAACTACTGTCAGGGAAGTGCCCCTAAATGGTCTTTTCTTAACTGTATATATCAATAAGAACATGCAGCTCAAAAAAAAAAAAAAAAAAAAAAAAGAACACAGCTCATAGAAAAAAGTAAGCAAAAAATAAATGGAAAGTTTTGTTTGAGAAGACTTGAACACATGAAAAACTGCTCAAACTTACTTATAATAAAAAATCTAAAATGACACAATAAGATTTTTAAAAGCTATTAGACAAAGATCTAAACGTTCAAAGAGACGATGCTGGCAAGGATGCTGGGAAACAGCCTTTCTTAAGCATACTGGTATGTATTAACACAGCCCCTGGGAAAGGGAGTTTGGTGCTGCCTACCCAGCATTAGAACTGGACATACTTTCTGCCACAGTTCTATTTTGAGGGTGAAACACAGGTTTGATTCCTGGCTGGGGAACTAAGTCCCACATGCCATGCGGTATGACCACAAAATTTTAAAAATAAAAGTCAGACACTGAAGCTGATCCTTGTGAAGTGAGAGGAACTGGAACAGTGGACAATATATACTACTTTTTAAAAAATGACGCAAATGAATGGTGTAAATATCATTTATCTTAAAAAGGTATATCTACAAAAAGCACTCCTCTAAGGCTGGTAACACAGACTATCGTTAGGGAGGGAATGGAAAGGATAGGAGTTAGTAGTGGGAAGGAAGACTTGCACTTTCTTTATGCACTATTTTCTGTTTTGCTTTTAAACTTTTGTTTTTAAAGAATGTTAAAGTGCAGCATTAGTAAACAGAGTTCCCGTGTACGGTCCAGCCCGTCTCTCCTAAAGTTAATATCGTGCATGTCCCTGGTGCGTGTGTCAAAATTAAGAAATTGACTATTGATTTTATTTGAATTTCCCCAGTTTTTCCACTGATACCCTTTTTCTGCTCCAGAATTCAATCCAGGATCCCATACTACATTTAGTATGTATCCCTTTAAGTTGCTCAAATTTTATCATGAGCATGAAATACTTTGTAAAAACCAACCATTTATAAAAATGAAGTGTATGATCATAACAGTCATGTAATATTGATGCGTTGACAGCACAGTGCTTCTTTAAATTAGAAGCAAATGTTTTTGAGGATAATAAAACCTCTTTTTCAGAGAGTCATTGTGAATCATCTCTCTCAACAATTTTTTTAAACAAAAACTCTTTTTCTTGCTATTATTAGAGGTGCATTCATGGGTGTCATTCAGTCCCCAACATTACAGGTGCAAAGTTTCCAAATATCAAGTGCAAACTCTCATTTCCATCACTACGCTCTTCCACCTTCACTCTGATTTTCTATTTGTCATTGCTCAGCTGCTCAGTCATGTCCACTCTTTGTGACCCCATGGACTGCAGCACGCCAGGCTTCTCCGCCCTTCACTATCCTGGAGTTTGCTCGAACTCATGTCCACTGAGTCAATGATGCCATCCAATCATCTCATCCTCTGTCATCCCCTTTATGCAGGTGTAGTTTTCTAAAAAACTACATTCAATTACCAACTCACCAAAATAGCAGGAAAAACAAAAGATATTGACTGCTAGCACATGCAGCTCCCCAATTCCAATTTTTCAGCCTTTGGGAAAATGTCACACTCAAATTACTTTACATATTAATTTATATGACATTAAAATGAGTGAAAATTGTACTTCCCTTCAAAACTTTAACCATCTAAGATGATTAGCTTCTAAATAAGAAAACAATGAAAAACGTAAAATACAGGTGGTTAACAAATTGTTAAAACTGCTTTAGGCTTCTCCCATCACTCAGTAACCTCCATGGCCACCAAATTAAATAAGATAAATCATGTGTTTCTGGGCTTTTCGTTTGTCGGTTCATTTGGTTTTTCCTATTTAGGACTAAAGGCTCTATCCAGCCTCCTATAGGTATATTTCAATGGCAAAAAGAGTTTTGGAATTTTAAAATTTGTCTTCAACATTTTAAATTAGGAGGTTTCACAGAAAACTCCAAATGTTCAGGTTTTCTTTAAAATATTTTTGTAAACTTTTGGCCGCGCTGGGTCTTTGCTGTCACACAGGCTTTTCTCCGGGGCTCCTCCTCCTGGCAGCGCCAGGGTCTCTCCCTCTCTGAGCGGAGCACAGGCTCGAGGCTGGCTCGGGGGTTCACTATCGCGGCCCAAGGGCCTGTAGGCGGGGGCTCACCGGCCCTAGCGCTCCTGTGGTTGTGGCTGGCGGGCTTAGTTGTTCCACGGCATGCGCCATCTCCCCGGGTCAGGGATCGAACCCGTGGCCCCTGCATTGGCAGGCAGATTCTTATTCACTGGGCCACCAGGGAAGCCCTGAGATTTTGTTAAAACAATGAAGATTCATCCACTCTCTACCCAGAGTCCTGTCTGGTAGAGTGAGCTGGCTGCGTAGTGGCTTTCAAGTAGCTGCTTCTACTTCACTAGGGAACCCGGCCGACCACCTTTGCTCGCCTCTCTACTTGCCCAGCCCCTGCTGTTATTGAGTTGGCAAATCCCTCTGAGGTCTGTGCAAAATAGATTAGGCTTGTTCATTGTGTCATTAAGAGAAAGGTGATCTAAAAGTCCTCTTTTAGTATATTAATGCATATATATGGAATTTAGAAAGATGGTAATGATGACCCTATATGCAAGACAGCGAAAGAGACACAGATGTAAAGAACAGACTTTTGGACTCTGTGGGAGAAGGGGAGGGTGGGGTGACTTGAGAGAATAGCACTGAAACATGCATATTACCATAGGTAAAATAGGTGACCAGTCCAAGTTCAGTGCACGAAGCAGGGCATCCAAAGCCAGCGCTCTGGGACAACCCAGAGGGATGGGGTGAGGAGGGAGGTGGGAGGGGGTTCAGGACAGGGGGACACATGAGCACCCGTGGCTGATTCATGTCGACGTGTGGCAAAAGCCACCACAGTATTGTAAAGTAATTAGCCTCTAATGAAAATAAATAAATGTTTAAAAAGTCCTGTTTTCCTCCACAGGTCTCAAGACTGCCAAAAAGACATTTATAAGGCTGATAGTCCCTGCTGCCCACAGGTACCTCTTCTGTTATCTTGAGACCTAAGACCAATACTTGGTTCTTTGGTAATCCAGGATTGGTGGTGTGTGTTCCTAAAAAGTGATAGATGTGATGGAAAGATGGCTCGATTGGGGTGGCAGCACTGGAGACAGAAAACTATATTTGATGGAAAAAATTGTTTAGAAGTGCAGGTTCTTCCAAAATCGCAGGGGAGGCTGGGAAAGGAGCCTGACATTTTCAGCACTGCCAGCAAGAAAGATGGTGGGAGTGGGGAGGCTTTTGGGTAGACAGCTGAGCTTACCCCAGATGACTAAGTAGAGTTTGGCCTCTACTTGGCTCTTACTGCCTCCCTTGGCTCTTCCTGAATAAGCAAGGCTTGCTTGGGAGATTTCTTCTACTTGAGAGTCAACTATTTCAACTCACCTGAACTTTGGTCTGTTAAATTCCAATTGGTTTCAGGGCTCCCTAATCAGGAAGCACTGAGTAAGGAAAATACTGCTAGTTAAAAATAATGCCCCAAACATCTTCCAGCAATGTCACCCTACTCTGGCACCTTCTTAACCAAGGTGCCACCAAGAAGGGAAATTTTAAGATATAAGCCTTAAAAAAAAAAGATATAAGCCTTTTCTTTAGCTTCACCAAGCTATCCAACGATTGGCATTAAGTGTCAGGAACAAAACACCTGAATTAATCAAATTTTTTTTCTCAATTCTGAATAATCAGACTAAAGATTAGAAACAAGAATCAGTGTCAACATGTAGGACCTCATAGTTGGCGGTGGTGGTGGTGTTCAGTCGCTAAGTTGTGCCTGACTCTCTGCGACCCCATAGACTGCATCACGCCAGGCTCCCCGTCCTTCACTATCTCCCAGAATTTGCTCAAATTCATGTCCGTTAGTCAGTGATGTTATCTAACCATCTCATCTTCTGCCACCCCATTCTTTTGCCTTCAGTCTTTTCCAGGATCGAGGTCTTTTCCAACAAGTCAGTTTCATAGCAAATTATAGTAAACTGTATACTTACTACCTATCAGCCAAATTCTGGAATGGTTTCATTAGCTTTCTCCCACATCCTGAGTGCGCTCTGGAAACTATACTTCATCAAGGGTATAATTAACCCCCTTTACCATTTTTATTTGCAAATTACTTTCCCACTCCTGCACCATAGTAGTTTTCCCAATATTCCCAACTGACTCCAAAATTATCTGAACCCCAAGGCAGGTGCATAATTTCAAGTGATGAGATTTTACTCTTACCTGGACAGGGTTACCTCATGTTATATATGGAACCCTGGGAAAATACAATCTGTGAAAGTAAAGAAATCTTCTCCTGAGCAAACTGGGTCACATAGCTAACTCCAGGCTCTAAGGGGACCCTCTTGCAGGTGTGGGAGGGAGCAGCTAATTAAAAACAAACAAGCTTAAAAAACAAAAACACCTCCTCTTCCGTGGGAACACTCTCAGGGTTCTTACTACCCTGTTTTGGCCCCTCTCCTTGGAAACCGTTCCATTTACCGGCCGTGACTTCCACATTGAGAGTGTATTTCTTTCTCCCCGACCTAAGTGGCTCTTTCATACCAAAGGATGCACTGCAATCGTGGACACCACGCAAGTGACGTACCAGTATCAGCTGGTTCCCAGGGATTTCGCTCCACGGTTCCTTCCCCAGAGAGAGGTCTGCAGACCAAGTGCAGCCGAGTACAACCCTGCTGCATCTGAAACGCAAGCTCTTTCCCTTCCCTGATGATCCAGGCACAGATTGCTTTTCAAAAGTGAAAACATACACAATTACGCAAGCACAGCATACTGCTTACGGCACAGGCTCTCTGCTCAGACCATCTGGGTTCAAATCCCAAGTCACCAGTAAGCGCTCAGCAAATGTTAGTTGTTATTTTACTTTGAATAAAAACCTCCTATTATGGTCCAGCAGCATTATGGTCCACAACCTACAGATGTTCCCCGTCTCCCTAAACTTCTCCCCAGCTGTTCACAACCCAACTTGCTTCTTCAGTTTCTCCAACATTACAGGTGTATTTGCCTCAAGGTCTTCCCACTTGTTTTTCTTCTGGTATGAGCTATTCCACCAGGTCTAATCGGCTTCTTCTCACCACTCAACTTTTGGGTTTCATATCAACCCCTCTCTGAATCTATTCAAAATAGCTCCTTCTTCCCCAAGCTAAAACATCACTGTTTCATTTCTTTTATGACACCTATCACTGACCTGGACAGGGTTACCTCATGCTACTTGTTGACTAGTCTCTCCCCGCCCCCATTTAAATATAAGCTCCACAGCAATAGGAAATCTTTTGGTCTTTGTTTTCTTTTTTAATATCTTTGTTCTCCAACCAGGGATCAAGTCCAGGCCCTGGCAGTAGAAGTTCTGAGTCCTAACTACTGAACTGGCAGGCAATTCCCTCTTGTTCATCCTTACCCCAGAGCTCAGAATAGTACTGGTACACTTGATGTTAAATGAAAAGGAAAAAAGTTATCTAGTTCAAATCCCATCTGACTGTAAAAACCTAGCAACAAGAGAAAAGTGAGTTTCAAAGAATAAAAGGATCTGAGTCCTGTAATGGCATGGGTGGACACCTGTCATATTCTCAACAGCCTATCTACTGAAAAACCTTTCCCTAATTTGGAAAAAAACCTGGGTTAAGAGTTCTGCCTCCCTACTGTAGACGTCAGAATTCAAAATCCCAGTGGCTCTTGTGACTAGGATAAAGGCATGTGAACAGGCTCTGCTCACCAGAAACACCCTCAAAAGACTGACTCAGAACAAAGCCAGGGCCAGGGCCAAGTCGCTTCTGTTGTATCTCTTTGCAACCCTATGGACTGTAGATCTCTTCTGTCCATGGGATTCTCCAGGCAGAATACTGGAATGAATCGCCATGCCCTCCTCCAGGAGCTCTTCCTACCCAGGGATTGAATCCATGCCTCTTCACGTCAGTTCAGTTCAGTTCAGTTCAGTCGCTCAGTCCTGTCTGACTCTGCAACCCCATAGACTGCAGCACGCCAGGCCTCCCTGTCCATCACCAACTCCCGGAGTTTACCCAAACTCATGTCCATTGAGTCGGTGACGCCACCCAACCATCTCAGCCTGTCGTCCTCATCTCGTCCATGTCTCTTATGTCTCCTGAACTGTCGGGCGGGTTACCACCAGCACCCCCTGGGAACAGCGATGTGAAGCCAGCTTTGTTTTCTGGCCCCTGAGCTGTGGTTGAGAAAAACATCTTACTTCTCCTTATTGACTACACCAAAGCCTTTGACTGTGTGGATCACAGCAAACAGTGGAAAATTCTTAAAGAGATGGGAATACCAGATCATCTCACCTGCCTCCTGAGAAACCGTATGCAGGTCAAGAAGCAACATTTAGAACCAGACATGGAACAACAGACTGGTTCCAAGTTGGGAAAGAGGTATGTCAAGCTTGTATACTGTCACCCTGCTTATTTAAGTTATATGCAGAGTACATCATAAGAAATGCCAGGTTGGATGAAGCACAAGCTGGAATTAAAATTGCCCAGAGAAATATCAATAACCTCAGATATGCAGATGACACCACCCTCATGGCCGAAAGCAAAGAGGAACTAAAGAACCTCTTGAAAGTGAAAGAGGAGAGTGAAAAAGCTGGCTTAAAACTCAACATTCAAAAAACTAAGATCATGGCATCCGGTCCCATCACTTCATGGCAAATAGATGGGGAAATAATGGCAACAGCGACAGACATTTTCTTGGGCTCCAAAATCACTGCAGATGGTGACTGCAGCCATTAAACAAAGATGCTTGCTCCTTGGAGGAAAAGCTATGATAAATTTAGACAGCATGTTAAAAAGCAGACATTACTTTGCCATCTACTCAAAGCTATGGTTTTTCCAGTAGTCATGTATGGATGTCAGAGTTGGACTATAAAGAAAACTGAGCGCTGAAGAATTGATGCTTTTGAACTGTGGTGTTGGAGGAGACTCTTGAGAGTCCCTTGGGCTGCAAGATCTTTTTTACAATTAGTAAGTTATCTATTTTTGGCTGTGCTGGAGCACCTCATACTGGTGGCTTCTCTTGTTGTGGAGCATGCACTCTAGGGAGTGCGGGCTCTGTAGATGTGATGCCTAAGCTCAGCTGCCCCGAGGCACATGGAATCTTCCCAGACCAGGGATCGAACTTGTGTCCCCTGCATTGGCAGGCAGCTTTTTAACCACGGGACCACCAGGGAAATCCTGGCCCATGATGCTTTGAAACTTTAAAAATTGTACTCAGAAATGCAAACATTTTACATTTATATCTGTGATTTCTGACAATTATAAGCTTGCATACATCAATCAGCTGGAGAAGAGAGGCTCCCTTTGGATATGTGGATCGCCTCTAATATATACTCATATGCCACATGTTCACTTTTAATTTCATTGTGTATGTTGGAAGTTGGGCAGACTACCTGCCATTTCATGAAAATGCTGTTGTGTAAGAAAACAAACATAAAATGCTAGAATAGATTAAAAAATTTAAAAAAAAAGAAATTCACAATGTTAAGAGGGAAAAAAACACGTAAGAATGCAGAAAAAGCATCTGATGAACTCAATGAAAACTCTTAGCAAACTATAAATAGAAATTTAATCTGAGAGAGGTTATTTACTTACAGTAAAGCAATAACAGGTAATATTGGTCAAATATTCAAAGTTTTTCACCCGAAATTGCGAAGGAGAGAAGAAATGTTTATTATTTCACTTTAATATTGTATTTGGCATCCTGGCCACACAGTAAAGCCAAAAATTAAAGTAACAGGTTGAACATGGAAAAAAGGACAGGGAAGGGTAGAAAGTTGGGACTTGTACCTTAAGATTTCAAAGTAAGCCACACAATACAGTTTAGAAATTTCTATTTGCACAACAGAAGGTGGAACCTGAAGCTAAACCTAGAAAAAACATCAGTGATTTATAAAAGAAACTGACAAACTACAAAGATGGCTTCTATCTTACTAGACTCTAAGTATCTTACTTGGCTATTGATTTGAAACAATAAAATGACCACGTCCCAGGTAATCTGCATTTTAACGTTTAAATAATTTACATTTCAAACATTGATTTCTCTATAAAAGGGGTCCCGGAACCCCAGTCCTGGTTGGTGGCTTGTTAGGTACCGGTCTGCAAAGTGGAGAGGTGGGTAATGGAAACCGAAATTATCCGACCCCCCTCCCCAAACATGTCTTCCATGAAATCAGGCGCTGGTGCCAAAATGGTTGGGGACCACTGCTCTAAAACTTGTTTTAGCATTTGAAGTAGAAATAACATCCAAAACATGTCTTAGCAAACAATAAACTGAGCTTAACTATTTTATCTGTAATCAATTAAGTTTACTACACCCTTCCAAGAATTAACATGTACAACTTAAAGAGCAAGTAAACTGGGGGCTTGCTGGGACGTTCTATCGGGGAAGCACAGCTACTCCCAGGCCCTTTACTGAAGACCCGTCCTCCTCCGCCAGGGATGGCGGTCCGGTTTCAGTGAGGGCACAGCTTCGGGAGAAACGCTCATGACAGCGATAGAGGAGGAAGGAGACACCCGCCTAGCTAGCCAGGTCAGTCGCACCAACCCTGGCGATCAAAGGGGCGACGGGTGTTACAACCAGATCGCCCTCACATCCTGAGAAGCTTTTTATTTGGCGGGGGGTGGGGGGGGGGGTGGGGAGAGGGAGGGGGCAGCACAGGCAAATGACCTGAATTCAAATCACAAAGCCCTCACCAGTTCAAGACACCACTTGCAGCAAGTGCTGCAAACACAAGACAGTTCACAGGAACAATGTTATCACCCCTTAATAACGACATCATTCGATAAATTACAATTTACAAGATCCTTATAAAAAGAAGTCCACCTAATCACAGGTACTGTAGAATCCCAGACTCTTCCATACATACTGGAAAAAACAAATGCAAATAAATAAAGGTCAAAAAACTTTAGGTAACATGGCAACCCACACCCTTCGCTGGTCAGGCTCCACCGGCCACCTCAGTACTGCGGGAACGTTCCATCGATTTTGGCAGCCCAGGCCATGAGCCCCCCAACAACGTCCTTAACTGTTAAAGAGTCTAAGTCTGTCCAGGACTGCAAGACCTTCACGGCTTTCTGGGAATCGTTGCCCAGTTTGCAAATCACATAAATGGGGACAGACGCCCCTTCCTGTGCGCCCTGCTTCCCTTCCCGGATAGCTTCTCCCAAGACTTTCAGGCTCTCCGCATCCCGCCGTTCCAAACGTTTCAAAGGGATGTGCAGGGCGTGAGGCAGACGACAGATGTCCACCTCCACTTGAGGCCTGACGTCCAGCAACAGGTGGGGTAACCCAGAATCCAGAAGTCGCTTATAGTCCATGACGGAAATTCGCTCCCCCGGGCTGAGCAACCGGAGGGAGCGGCACTTATCCGTGGCCGAGGAGCCGCAGAAGCTTTCATAGTCCTGCAGGTCTGTCACGGTGGGCTGCTCCCCGCAGGCGGCACAGTCGGGCCTGCGCCTCCGCAGTCGGATACAGCGGAAATCGCCTCGGAGAGCGTCAAAGAGCAACAGGCGGCCGCTGTAAGAGGGGCCCAGGCCCGCAGCAGTCTTCAGCACTTCCAGCGCCTGCAGGCAGCCCAGGACCCCGGTCACCGCGCCGAGCACCCCGCCATCCGCGCAGCTGGTCACCGTCTCCGCCGGGGGTGGCCGGGGGAACACGCAGCGATAGCAAGGCCCCCCGCCGTAGTGGTAGACCGTGAGCTGGCCCTCGAAGCGCAGCGCGCTGGCGGACACGAGGGGCCGGCCGGCGAGCACGCAGGCGTCGCTCACCAGGTAGCGGGTGGGCGCGTTGTCGGAGCAGTCGGCCACCACGTCATAACGGCGGACGAGGTCCAGCGCCGTGGCCGGCGTCAGCGCCTGGGCGTAGGGCACGCACTCCACCGCCGAATTGAGGCGGCGCAGGGCGGCGGCCGCCGAAAAGACCTTGGCCTGGCCGGCCAGGGCCTCCCCGTGCAGCACCTGGCGGGGCAGGTTGCTCGCTTCGACCACGTCGTAGTCCACGAGGCCCAGACGGCCGACGCCGGCCGCGGCCAGGTACTGCGCCAGCGGGCAGCCGAGCCCCCCGCAGCCTACGATGAGTACGGCCGCGGCCGCCAGGCGCAGCTGCCCCTGCACGCCGAGCTCCGGCAGCACGAGCTGCCGGCTGTAGCGCCGGATCTCCTCTCGGGACAGGGCGGCCCTGGGAGGCAGGGGCGACATCGGAACCGAGGGCGCTGACTCCTGCCCCGCCGAAAGGGCCGCCGCCAGCCTCTGCTTCAGGGAACTCAGCTCCTCCTCACGTTGCGCGACTTCGGCCTGCAGGGCCAGCACTTCCTCCCCGGCCGCCATGCCCGGCCTCTTTCCGGAAGTCGTCGTGAAAGGCATTTCCGTTTCCGGCTTTTCTTCGTCGCGAGGCCGGAGTAAACCAAAACAAAAACTATATGGAGCTTGAGCAAAGGTGATAAATAGATCCGCATTTCTTGCGCCACACTCAGATTCAGTTTTAAAGGTTCACAAGTTCTGACTGTTTCCAAAGGAACCGCGAAACGAACCTTAGGAGGACTAGAACTCGGCCACATAGACCAGGCCCCCTTCACAGGATTTGGTCCGGTCCAACCCGTCACCTTCCGCTCCTTGTGACGTCTTTCCGCTTCCGACCTGTCGCGCAGTTCCGCCATGGCTGCCGAGGAAGCGAGTCGTAGTTCTCCTAGGTCTCGGCGGGAGCCGAAGGGGCGCGTCCCGCGGCAAGACAAGTATTCGGTGCTTTTGCCCACTTACAACGAGCGCGAGAACCTACCGCTCATCGTGTGGCTGCTGGTGAAGAGCTTCTCCGAGAGGTAGCGCGCTGGGCCGCCCTCCCCGAGGAATGAGATGAGCTGGCTTTCCGGGCCTGGGTGTCGGCCGTTGGCGGCTGCGCGAGGCGGCGTTGCCCGGCCTTTCTTCGCCCCCCGCGGGAGAACCTGGGGAGGACGTCGCCCTGCGAGGAAAGCAGAAGCGGATTCTTCTGCGCTTCTCTTCGTGTCTCAGATTCTTAGTCCCGCCTTTGGGTTTTATGAAGCACTTCTTTATTGTACACTCTCCGATAGCCGTCTGCCCGTCTTTTTTTTAGAAGGGCTGGCCACCGTTTTTAATGCCCGCGGGTCCGAAAACCTGACCTCGCTTCTCCCTCATCTAGACGATCGGGCGCTGTGGCCGGAGCCGGGACTCTGAGCGAGCCCGCTGTCTCCCGCCCCCGTGCCCAGGGCTTCCGTAAGCGGGAGGTTTGGGCCCTGTGTTTTAGGGAGCTGCTTCTGGGCTGGGCAGACCTTGTGGAGAAGGCAGAAGGGCAGACTCGCGGGTGGATGTTTGATGTGATTGTTTAAAAAAAAAAAAAAAAAACAACTGGCAGATGTTGGTATTGAGCTTGAAAATGTTAAACTTTTTTTTTTTCTGTCTTCAGAAAATTCTGGTATCAGTACGAATTACCTTGTTTTGGGGATCATGTATAAATCTTTAATCTTTAGGTATCAGCACATACAAACTTAGCAAATAACAGTGCTTTGAAAATTAGATAATATCATATATCTTTCATTTTTCCAACCGGGTGCTCTCAAGCGAGTACGCGTTGTTTCCAGACTTTTTTGTTTTTCCTTTTTTGACTTTTGTTTTACAAATGAGAACGGAGACTTTTATTCCCGACGTATTTGTAGTAAGTGCTCCTTACACATTTTTTCTTTTACTAGTACCCCGGAGATAAAGTCTTCGCGGTGGAATTGCTGAGTCGACAGAGATGTGCTTAAGATTGATAAAAAAGTTAAAGTAGCTCAGTCGTGCCCGACTCTTTGCCACCCCATGGACTGTAGCCTACCAGGCTCCTCTGTCCATGGAATTTTCCAGGCAAGAGTACCGGAGTGGGTTGCCATTTCCTTCTCCACGGGATCTTCCCGACCCAGGGATCGAACCTGGGTCTCCAACATTGCAGACAGACGCTTTACCGTCTGAGCCACCAGGAAGCCCTTAAGATTGGTGAAGTGAAGTGAAGTGAAAAGTCTCTCAGTCGTGTCCGACTCTTTGCGACCCTATGGACTATAGCTCACCAGGGTCCTCCATCCATGGAATTTTCTAGGTAAGAGTACTGGAGTGGGTTGCCATTTCCTTCTCCAGGGGAACTTCCCAACCCGGGGATCAAACCCGGATCTCCCGCATTGCGGGCAGACGCTTTACCGTCTGAGCCACTAGGGAATCCCAAGATTCCCAATCTTACTAAGATTGGTAGTTAATGCCAAATTGCTGTCAAAAAAAAAATTGTGCCAGCTTTGAACTCTGCAGCGTTTATCAGAGGGGACCTTTTTGCTCACCAACGAGCCAGCGGTATTAAACGTACATTGTGGGAAATGCTGATTAGTGAAAAACACTGCTGTTTGATTATAATTATCTTCACATTCATGGCTTTTCAAAGTTTTTATTCATGGCTTTTAACTTTTTTTTTAAGTTATATTTTGATTTCTCAAACTCTTTTCCAAGTTAGAGAAATTGTCACATAACTGATCTTGTTCTGTCTTGTTTTATAATTATACGATATTTGCTCTGTTCTTTGATGTAGTGCAGTTTATCTTTAGTAACTTCCGGGTGGAGAATGAAGTTTAATAGGGAACAACTATTTTCTTTTCAGATGGCAGTCAAATTACCTAAAGTCCGCGCAGCTTGATTCGTTTAAGCTACCTCTTCCTCAGGTGGTCTTGGTGCTTTGAGGTGTAGAGGAGAATAATTTTGCTTATGAATGACTCCATTTGTTTATGAATTATCTCAGCACCACAAATAGAATCAACGTCTTAATTTGTTTTGCCTTGTGAAGCACATGCCCAGATTTAGTGCCCTGTGGGGAACTGAAGTCATCTTTGCTGTTAGAGAATAGATAGACCGGGTTTTGCTTTCTTCCCAGTGTGCTGGGGGCTGACTTTTTTTTTTTTTAAAGCATTATAACAGTGGAATGTGTTTTCTGGTTGTTTTCCTTGCATTTGTTTCTTAAAGCAGGACCAGAGGAAACATAATGTTGTGTTATGAGGGTTTATCTGTACCTCCTCTTTCCCCATAAGTTTCCCAGTAAAGTTAACAGAAAGAATGTCTTTTTAAAGGGGGTGGGGGAAGATGTGATGGGGAGCACAGGTACAGCCAAGTACTATGCTGGCTTGTTCATTGAGTGCAGACTGCCACGGGAAGTTAATGAGAACAGTAGGAAGGCCTTAATTCAGAAGCACTGGCATCTTTTGTAGCACTGTGCTTTTTATTTGATAGTGTGGGGTAATGGGTACAATTATTTGAAATAGTGGTATCAAAGACTGTCACCATCCTCAAGTGGAGTTTTTTTAAGGGTGTAATAAAATCAAATTCCTGATTATGTTATTTAAATCTCTTGGGGGTTAAGTTAAAAACAATAATCATCCAGAGCTACTCAGCTGACTAGATACCTTTTAAATGTATTTTTGAAATAAAATTCCCAAGTGGATAAGTAAAATTTCATATGATACCCTATCATATATAAATATATGATCAATAATTTTTTTTAACGAAAGGATATGTTTTATGTGAGAATTTTAACATCTCAGGACTGTATAGTAGCATTTCCAGCAGTCGGGCCCAGCAATAGGCAAGAGTTGCTCTTGCTGGCTCCGGGGCACCCGCAGGCTTCCCTTGTGCCCCAGGTGGTAAAGAATCCGCCCCACAATGCGGAAGACCTGGGTTCGATCCCTGGATTGGGAAGATCCCCTGGAGAAGGGAAGAGCTACCCACTCCAGTATTCTAGCCTAGAGATTCCATGGACTCTATAGTCCACGGGGTCGCAAAGACTTGGACATGACTGAGTGACTTTCACTTTCACTTTCACTTACATAGTTTGGAAGTGACATACTGAATATTTGACATTTATTTCAATTGATAATTGAAGTTTTCCTTGGTAATTAACATGGCAATAGATTTCCACTTATACTAGGGAGGAGTTAGTGACTTTTAAATTGTTTTTTCATTTGAGACTACTGTCTCCAAGCAATACAAATTTAATTTTTTTTTTTTTATTTTAGTGGCTTCAACTATGAAATTATAATCATAGATGATGGAAGCCCAGATGGAACAAGGGACGTTGCTGAACAGTTGGAGAAGATCTATGGGTCAGACAGAATTGTAAGTCATTTTTCTATCATGTCAGTTACGTTTATATGGGGAAAGATGATAAATGAACAGTGCACAGATTCCATCTGTCTAGAAACTGAAAAGATAAAGAGCAGTATATATGCTTGGGATTTAGATGCATTTTCATTGTGCTTGAGGTTTTACATACCTTTGGTATTTTGAGTCATTGGTAGATTTATAGCAGAACAGTGGGCCTTTGGATGAACTCTTTATGTTTGACTCTGCAAATCAGTTTCCCTGAAGGGCAGAATTAAAGTGTGATACTGAATTCAGAAGGAGTATTATAGAACTGGGGATTTCCCTGCTGACTC
This sequence comes from Muntiacus reevesi, assembly GCF_963930625.1. NCBI lineage: Eukaryota > Metazoa > Chordata > Mammalia > Artiodactyla > Cervidae > Muntiacus > Muntiacus reevesi. Next base: position 76,480,890 of record NC_089250.1, on the reverse strand, counting down.
AGTGGTAAAGACAATCCTCCTGCCAGTGCAGGTAGACTTGGGTTTGATCCCTGGGTCAGGAAGATTCCCCTGGAGAAGGAAATGGCAAGCCACTCCAGTATGCTTGTCTGGAAAATCCCATGGACAGAAGAGCCTCTTGAGCTGCAGTCCCTGGGGTCTCAAAAGAGTTGGACACAACTCAGCGACTAAGTAACAATTTTTAAAACTAGGTTGCAGTTGGTAATGTGTGCCTTGATCTTTCTTGCTCACTTTCTCTCGGTATTCTAGTACTTTCAGTAGAGGATACTGTCTGCAGCTAAAAACTTGTAGCTGGGAAAGGTGACTGATTGTTTTCATGTGAAACATGATTTTTCAAAGAACTTGGCAGTTTTATTTTATCTGTAGGATAATCTTGTGGAAATAGATCGACTTTCTGAGTCATAAACTTTCTCAGTGTCCCTTAAAGCCTGTTCTACGGGAGTAACTTGGGCCGATGTAGAATTCATTTTATAATTGCTTTGTTGTTTTTATTTTTAATCACTGGTTTGGCTTAATCAATACTGGAGCAGATTTTTTTGTTTACTTCAGCTAATTCTTGGACCAAAAACAGTTAAATCCCGATTTAATTAGAAAATGCCACTTTAGACACTGAGTATTTTGTAATTCACATAGACCAGAGATTCCTGTTCTTGGCACTACCCGCTTTGGGACCTGAGGGGTCTTTGCCGTGAGGACTGTCCTGTATGTTACGGGGTGTTCAGCATCAGCCCTGGACTTGGCCCTCAGGATGCGGCAGCAACCCCCTCCCGAGTGCAGCAACCAAAAGTACCTCTGGGCGTCGCCAGATGTCCCTTTGTGGGCAAAATAATCCCCTCGTGCTAAAGAGAACCCATTGGTGTAGGCATAAAGAAGTCTCTTGGAGAACCTTTATTGATACTTGCATTTCAAGAAGTAGCAATTAAGCATCATAAACAATAGACTCTAAGTCCACATATTCTTGATTAATCCCAATAATGAAATAATCTCTGTGCTGTCAGAGGAGATCTTAATGAGAAGAATTTAAAAGAAATGTGTTACACTCTCTTTTTTTAAATTTATTTGGCTGTGACAGATCTTAGTTGTGGCATGCAGGTTCTAGTTCCCAGACCAAGGATTGAACCCAGGTGCCCTGCATTGGAAGCTCAGAGCCCTAGCCACTGGACCATAGCGAAGTCCCGGGAAGTGTGTTACACTTATGTACAGTGTAAATCTATCCTGTGCTGGAGCTTCCCTCCATCTCACAGACACGATTCACAGAACGGTCACACCTCAGTCCTCTGAACATTTCCAGATGGACAAGCTTACAGAGGAGATAAAGATGAAAGGGAAACTTGGATGAAAATCTCAAGTTTTTCATCCTTCTAGCAGTGACTTGATAATGGTTGATTAGTACTTTCGGCTAACAGTTCCTCAGTTCTCCTTTTACAGACTCTGCGCCAGCCGCACCGATTGACACAGTGCCTAGGGTATTCTCGTGTGCTTCCGTGTAGCCCGGACTCATCGGCCTGACAGTGTTTTGAATGCTTTTATCTTTGAACCTCAACCTTGAGATGTGATTGATTGTGCCTGCTGAATTGACCTCAAATTCTAAAACAACATGGTCTTCAAAGAATCCCATCAATCTGATAAAATTTAAAATGATGAGGGAAAAAGTAGCATTTACTGTCATGATTTCCATGGGCTCAGGGAAATTGCTTACTCATTATTTTATCATTTTTAGGTCAGTTAAGAAAATTACTGGGTGTGTGTGTATGTGTGTGCCAATAAGAAGCTATGCCAAAGATGGTACTTGCTTGCTTTTTGGGTCACATAAGTATATTTAGTTGTTGGGGGGGTGGGGGGAATTGAAGAAAAATAGGAACTATCTTACAAAATCTCAGATAAAATATTCTTAGATGCTTTGTTAGCTAGCCTTTCAAACTGGCTGGAAGGAATATTTCAGCAGTGAGAGAAAGATGGAGCTATTTAATATAAACCTTTGAAAATCTGAAAATTATAAATAATTATTCTTTGAAAAGAAGTTTTTTTTTTAAAGCCAAAACAGGGTTATAGAAAATCTAAAATAAACTTTAAACAATTTGAGTTTAAAATGAGTTTGATGAGGTCAGTATTTTGACGGCAGCCATCAAGCACAGAATCAGATAAAACCTGACACGTCATTTTATTTTGTTTAGTGAATTGTAATTATCATAGATGATTGATTGAATGTCTAGTTCTCTTGTATTTAAGAGCTCATCAGGTAGGAATCTATTTTCTTTGTTCCTCCTTTAGACCTACAGCAGCTTGCACGTAGTTAAAAAGTATAACCTGTTTGAATAAAATTGAAAATACTTTGTTTGGAGGTTTGCATTCTGAGGCAGTCTGCCTACATACTGCCCAGTGCAGTGGGGTGGGTAGGAAATGCTCAGTGGTGAGTCTTCGTGCTGTACCTCAGAAACTTGGTGTCAAACACTGGCATTCTACTTTTCCAGGGATTTAGAGAAAAAAGGGAAAAACTAAGTAAGTCAGGGTTTATATGTGAACCAGAAAGTGTAGAAAGACTGACTGACAAACAATAAGGAGAAAGAAAAACAATCTTTTAGGAATTTAACCTGAAATCATGTGAGTGGACCAATAGAGAGTGAGATAAGGTCATCTAAGCATAAAATCAAGATAAGTTGCTGGAATAGCAACATTTAAAGTCAAAGAGGGAATTGAGAATACAAGTATGGTTATCAAATATTCCAAAAAGGTATAAGTGAGTTAAATCCTCAGTTTCCTTAGGAAGGAATCAATAGATACTGCTTAAAATGATAAATCAAGTAATAGACCAAAAAAAAAACATTGTTTTTTGGTGGATGGTGGGTGGAGTTTAAGATTTTGTCTGTGGGGACTTGGGTAAAAATGTTACTTTTCCTTAAAAGCTGTTAAATTATACTTACTTTGTTACTAAATGCATTTTTTATTTTGGAAAAAAATGTTAGGCATATTCTGCTTTAAGTTCTAATAAATGCAGCTGTATTTTGAGTGAGCACTCATTTAAAAAGTTTTTATTAGATTTTCGATTATTTGTGTTAAAATGCCATTTCTTATCCTTACAGCTTCTAAGGCCACGGGAGAAGAAGTTGGGACTAGGTAAGCAGAACCTCTCCCCCCCCGCGCCCCTCCCCCCCCCCCCCCCCCCCCAATACCTGCTCCTTACCTTGGTAAGATTTCCCATGTGTAGTTTCCCAGTTTGAAACAGGGGCAAAATACAGTGACCGCCTGTGATGGGTTTTAATGATCTTAATGACATTTAGTTGGTTTAACTTGAATTGCCTGTATCAACCAAGGCTCTCTTAGGAAAACAGAAACTATTGTAAGTTTTCAATATAAGGAATTTAATATAGAGAATCTGGTTACACCAGTGAAGGAATTGCTGAGAAGCCAAATGGAAGAGTGAGGCTACTCAGAGATTAGTAGCTGCTGGAGGTCACTGCTACTCCCCCGGAGCTGGAGCAGCGATGGAGGAGCTTGGTGTTTTTAGAACCAGGGACCCGGTCTGCGTGCCTGGAGGAGCTCGAATGGTGGAGTCAGGGATACCTGGCGGAAGTGGGCGCCGTGGAGGGAGTCTGGTCCACACTGAGAGGCAGAGTTGGGGGAGGACTCTTGGACTTTTCCCCTTCTGCTTGAAATCTCCATTCTTCCTGTGCTTCCCAAAGCTGTTTGGAAATCAGTTGACAAGCGAACAAATATAGTACCCTGCGATATATTTAGAACAGAGAAGGGATCTAAGGGCAAACATTTGGACCAGCACACTGCCTTAGCTGTAAGTCCATGAACATTTCTTTAAGTCAAACGTTTTTAAAAGGTATTTATTTATTTTTTTAAAAAGAAAACTCTTCTGGCTTTACAGTGTAAGAGATTATAGCAAATCTCAAATGAACTCAAGTCTCATTCTGAGATAAAAACCTTGAATGCCTTTATTTCTGTTGTGGGTCACAGTTGTTTTATGTTGAAAAGTGTTATTATTACTGAAAAATTAGGGGAGCATGGAGGAAGCACAGTCCTCGGAAATTGAGTATCTGTTGTCCTGAAGATCCTTGATTTCATGAGATGATCAAATGTTCTGAATATCTGAATCCAGAAGGTTCTTCGAGATTGAAGTAATCTTGAAACTGCCCTGAAAGCCACCAAGAATTATTAACCAGTCAGTGGCAATCCAAAAACCTACAGTCACTTCTTAACAGAAGTCAGAAGAGTTCAGTCTTGCTAATAAGATACTGTGTTGGATTGGGGCTAGAGAACGCAGGAATTCCTATCTCTTGTTCCTGACCAGTTACTCTTACCTGCCAAGTCCCTTAGGAACTTTCAGGCATGAGCGTGGCTCAGTAATTGCTAGCTGCACCTCTGGTCCCAGACAGAGGGCTCTTGTGTACCAGGCTTACGGTGTGGAGGACACTCCCTGGGTGGCTTGTGATGGGACCAGCAGCAGCAGAGAAATGGGTCAGGTGGGGCCCAGGCATCACAGGACGGTGCCCAGGGCTAAGGAGATGATTGTTCAGAGTCAGCTTTAGAGGACTAATGGATGCTTTTCAGAGAGGCTTCGCAGTTTCTTCCCTGTTAGATGTAGACCTCAGCATTTCCAGTGACTTCCTTTAATGGATACAGATGTCTTCATTTTTAGGAACTGCATATATTCACGGGATGAAACATGCCACAGGCAACTACATAATCATCATGGACGCTGACCTCTCACACCATGTAAGTGGTGTGTTTCTTTATTAGCTATTTATTATAGTCTTAGCCTATTTTACTGACCTACTGTTTATTCTTAATTTCAGCCAAAATTTATTCCTGAATTCATTAGGTAGGTATTTCTAATATTTGAAAGAATTATGATTCAAGTCATTTATCTTATATTGATTTTTTACTTCATTTTTCATTCATTAAAATGCTTGTGCTGTTTTAAGTTTGCTATCAAAAATAAAACCAGTGTATAGATTTGAGGCATGTGAATATAGTTACAAGACTAAAGGAAGTATTTTAGGGGCCCTGAGAGGACTAACTGAAAAATAATCCCTTTATTATCTAATTCTATAAACAGTATAGAAAATTTCTATAAAGTATAGTTAATTTCTATAATCGCTATAGAAAAAGATGAAAAACACCTTCCCTGTTAAATGGAATTAAACCCTGCATCAAAAGGGTAGAACCCTATGAATAGATGGGGAATGAATGCCAAAATCAGGAATCTGTCAAAATAATTCGTTTATCATATTAACAAAGAAGGCAGTCTGATTAAGTCTATAGGTGCTAAAGGGTATGTCATAAAATTCACTATCCATTTCTTCTTAAAATTTTGTATAGAAATAGAAGGAAATCACTTAAACATACTAAAGACAACCTAGTCCTAAGTCAGAGGTGTCTTACCTTTTTATTTGTTGCTGCACCGCATGGCTTGGCAGCCCACTCCAGTGTTCTTGCCTGGAGAATCCCGTGGACAGAGGAGCCTGGCGGCTGCAGTCCAGGAGGCTGCAGGAATCGGCACAACGTAGCGACTGAGCCACCGCAGCTTGTGGGGTCTTAGTTCCCTGACCAGGGAGTGAACCTGGGCCCTCAGCAGTGAAAGCGGGAGTCCTAACCGCCAGTGAATCTCCCCATGAAACTCGTACCAAATGGTGAAATGTTGAATTAATTTTCAATAAACTCATCAATGACTGTAGGTGTACAGGATATCATTAAACGCGGAAATTGTAAGTAATGTTGTAACATAAGAATTTAACATAGATCAGTAAAGGGTACAAAATTCTATTTATTTACAGGTAATGTAAAAATATTTTTAGAAAATCCAAGAGACCATGACACCTCTCAGAAAAAGAACTTGGAAGCTGTTCTGAACATAAACTAAATAGAAAAACAGTCAGATCATGTCATTCACCTGTTTAGAACACTACCAGGAGTTCTGTGAACACATGGAAAATCCACTTGCCACTCAAACCACTCTGAAGTGGCCGCTGCCTTGCAATCTGAACTCATCCTCTGCCCCCCCACCCTTTGTCTGAAGTGCTGTCACAGCTCCTTAATGCCAACTACTTCTCCTCTGATTTCTGCATAAAGTCACCTCAGAAATACCTTCTCTGCTTAGATCACCAGTACCCAAAAACTCCTTTGACCTGATAAGGCAGTGGAAGCAGTGGACTAGAAAATGGGTGAAAGATGCAAACAGGCCATATGTAGAAGAAATCCAAATGGCTAATAAACCTAAGAGAAGAACCTCACCCTGGGATGTAGTCAGGGAAATGCAATTAAAATAACCATGTGTTACTATTTACTACCCATTAGTTTTTCAAAATTAAAAGCCAATGAAGCAATACATCCAGCACCAATAAGATGGTAGAAAATGGACACAAATGTTGCTGGAAGAAGTGTGAGTTACTGCAGCCTTTTCAGAAAGTAATTTCTTGTGATATCTGTTAGAATTAAAAATACTTACGAGCTTTGCTTTAGCAATTTTATTGAAAGCTCAGTGGTTTTTTTAAATTGATAGCTAATTTATTTTTTCTACAGGAAGCAAAAGGAGGGTAATTTTGACATTGTTTCTGGAACTCGCTACAAAGGAAATGGTGGTGTATATGGCTGGGACTTGAAAAGAAAAATAATCAGGTATATACATACAGAAAATGTGCTTATGATTTCTCTTTTAGTGTAACTATTAGAAATACGTTTTTAACAAGTATTTGGATTAAATTACCATGTGGGGTTTGTGAAATCAGATTGTAACTTCCAAAAAATACTCCCAGGTAGCTTCTTACCTATGATTTTTCTAGAGTATTTTATTTTGGATGCTTTTCACTTGGGGAAAATCTGCATAAACCTTTCATAGAAATGATCTAATTCAGCAAAATTTATTCTGTGTGAACCTTCAGCTCTAAGTGAATTATTCATCTATTTTTGGACTAAATATATAACTTTTCAATATTTTTCTAATAATTTAAGATACATCATGATTTCAGCTTTTACTAAGAAACAAAAGTGATGAAGCTTTGGAGGCAGACTTGGGTTAAAAATCCTGATTCTGTCATTTAAATTACCTGTGTCCCCTTGCTTATCTTACCTTTTCTAAAGCTTTATTGTCCTCATGATGAAATGGAAGTAAAACAAGCTGGTTCAGTTTTCTGTTACAGTGTAACAGACCATCCCAAAGCTGAGTGACTTAAAACAAATTTATTATTTCTGTAAAGTCTTTGGTTTGGCTACTGGTTCCTCTGCTGACTTTACCTGGGCTCATTTATGCCGTTCCCTTCAGCTTGAGGGTCAGCCGTGCTGGAAGCTCCAAGGTGGCCTCCTTCACGTGTTTAGCAGCTGGTGCTGGTGGATGACTGGGCCCACCTTGGTTCCCCTGCGTGTAGCCGCTCACCTGGAAGGCTGCGTCAGCTGCTTTACATGGCCCAAGGACGCCACCCAGAAGCACCACAGCTGCAGCTGCAAGCACTCTGAGTCCTGAGCTCTGGGGCTAACACCACTTTAAATTTTGGTCAAAGCAAGCTTGTAATCAAGGGATGGGGAAATAGAACCCCCTCTTGATGGGAAGACCCACAAAGAATTTTTGACCACATTTAGTCTATCTCACCTAGGTTGTTGGAGAGAGATGTTTCTATCTCTAAAAGATCTACCTAGCTTATTGCTTTTTGTGTAACAACATAACTTTATATAAATTCTTACTAACTACTTTTTATCACTCATTCCTATCAAAGGTTCTGTTAGGTTCAATTTTGCCTCTTAACTGTGAAACTTAAAACATGTAAAAAGCCTCAATCTTCAGTGAAATGAAGGGGTTAGAAAAATGAGCAGTTTTCATTCCTTCTGAGGATTGGAATCATGTAGGAGGAAATTATACACATCTGCTCCCTATTCATCCTCCCTTCCTTTCTTGTGTGTACACACATTGGAGACCATTTGAATGGATCTCCAGGGATGGTGCAAAAGCCTCAGTATTTTTCACAGGTTCCCAGAGGATTCTGTTGTGCACCCATGGTTGAGACCAACAAGTCAGTGATCTCTCGGGCCTCTGAATTTGATCATTCAAACTATTATTTAAAATCAGGGAGTCCCAGTGAGAGACAGTTTACAACTTTTGGTTGGATCATTTAGTTGTATTGAGTTGTATCCATCATGGCTTCTTAATGTCTGCACTGACTTTATAGTAAAAACGGCTGAGAAAGATTATGTATCACTTGCTCAGGGTCTCATTTTTATAGTCCATAACCAGAATTTGAACCCAAGTCTGTGACTCTTGCTGTATTTTGATTATTGTTGTTCAGTCATGTCCAACTCTTTGGGACACCATGGACTGCAGCATTTTGGTTAAAGACCCCAATTTTAAAATGCATTACCTTGAATAGATGTATAATGTATAAATACATACATACGCATGCACACATACACATAAATACATATACTCTCACATTCCTTGGGTCAGACTCATTTTGTGGGATAAACTATGTCTTGGAAGTTTTTGTAACGATTAGAATCAAATTGCCGAGGCAGCGGGGTATATTTTTGTTAGCCATTATCCCAACTAGATCCCTAGCCGTGAATTTTATATGAAATAGGCTCTTCTGAGCAATGCCTTGATGGTTCTTCTGGCCTTGGAGAGACTTTTTTCCACGCTGCTTCCCTGCCACCTTCCCTCCCTCCAGAATAGCTAGTTTTCTGAATCTGAGCACACTAAAATGGCTGCAGTGCCAGTCATTTTTTCCAAGTGTACTTTACATCTTTTTGAAATGTTAATAATAGCTATTAGTCAGTAATAGCTTATAATTGATTTGATATATAGTTGTGCTTGAAGCACAGACCCTAAAGTCATTGTTAGGGGCTGAATGTTTCTGAATTCATGTGTGCCTTACCCTGGGAGTGTTGGTGTTCGGAAATGGGGTTTGGGGGAGGTAATTAGGTTTAGATGAGGTCCTGAATGTGGAGCACTATTTGGTGGAATTAGGGCCCTTTCAAGAAGAAACCGGGAAAGCTTGGCCTTCCCTACCCCCACCCTGAGCTCCTACACCCTCCACGTGAGCACACCAAGAAGGCACCATTTGGAGGCTGGGAACAGGATCCTCACCAGGAACCAAGTTTACAGCACCTTTATCTTGGACTTTCCTGCCTCCAGAACTGTGCGAATTGAGTATCCATTGTTTAAGTCAGTCTGTGGGTTACAGAAGCCCAGGCAGAGGGAGCAGTCTCAAGAGTGGAACCTGTGGTTGGAAACAGCCCTCCCTTGGTGATTTGAATCTGAAAAAGCAGCTCGAAATCCCTGATAGATCACTTTTCCTGTCTTGACAGATGTTTGTAATCTAAGTTATGACTATTGGAGAATATGCAAGTGGAGGTAAAAATCTGTTACCATCTTACCCTGCTAAGAATGACTGGTGTTTGGAGAATGACTGTTTTATAGGTCATCTCCACATGTCACATTCAAAGAATAAAAAATACCTATTTTCTGAAAAAATGAGAACTGTCAGATCTCCTTTCACTGACAAATCCTTGCTTTGTTGCATTTTTGAAATTAGTATAGCGTTTTTAGCGTTGTGCACTTGGCTGTATTTCTTTCGTGTAGAAACTGTATTTTATAAGGAAAACCTTTTCTTTGACAGCCGTGTGGCCAATTTTATAACTCAGATTTTGCTGCGACCAGGAGCATCTGATTTAACAGGAAGTTTCAGGTACAGTGAAAACTTAAAACTATATGTTTTCTACTATTTACGGTTTCTTGCCTAAATCTCCTGTTTTATAATGACTTATTTTAAAGAAACTCTTTTCATCTGTATCCCATTTTTGTTCTGGAACCCCCAAAAATGGCAGATTGAAGTTGCTTAGAGGTGCTAATGAAGCCTAAGCATCTTCTTAAGGGAAAATACTGTACTTTTTAAAGAGCAGGAAAGACAGGTTGGTGTGCCCATAGTATCACCACTCAGCCCTTGAGAAGCCTGAGGTAACCACTAACTGCTCATTCAGAACATAACTTTTTGTCTAAATGGTGCAAAGCCTCCTGCTAGGTCCTTGGGATTTTAATCTCTGAAACTAAAATGTCTCTTTATCTACTTTAAGGTCAAGACTCCATGCATTAGTTAATACATCATATTACTGTGTATGCTTCTATCCATTAAATGTTGATTCTTCTGACCTTTGATGGAATGCATGTGGGGCATGCACAGTCATTTCAGTCGTGTTCAACTCCTTGCGACCCTATGGGCCATAGCCCACCAGGCTCCTCTGTGCATGGGGTTCTCTAGGCAAGAATACTGGAGGGGGTTGCCATGCCCTCTTCCAGAGATCTTCGCGACCCAGGGATTGAACCCTCATCTCCTGCGTTGGGAAGCCAGTTCTTTCCCATTAGCGCCACCTGGGAAGCCCTTGTTAGAACACACAAATACAGAAGTTAGGAGCCTGCTGTTGAAGGTAATGAGTACTTCTGTTGTAACTGCAAGTCTGTTGGATAGCAGTTCAGAGACAGTAAGAGAGAGTCAGAAGTGAAGAGAGGAGCCATCACAAATTAGAGGTCAGATAATGAAAACGAAACCTCTCTAGAATTAAAACGTAAGTTGTTTTGAAAGCAGTTTGGTGTATGAGAGATAGCTACAGATCCATACATATATTCTTCAGTTCCACACTTTGAGGCAAATGAATATATGAAGCCCACATGTGTTATAATGATTTTGAATGAAGACCCAGGGTAGCTTCATCGGTTGTGGAGATGGGGACTTTGCTTTGGGGCCTAGTTCCCCTAGTTACTTCATCACCTAATGCCTTCTCTTATAGCTTTCTGAAAAACTACAAGAAAAAAAGGTAGAAATTGCTGCCTTTGTATATACTGAGGCTCAGGGGGAATTGTTTTTTAACCTCAGTGACTCTAAAAACAGAGCTCCTGAAGACCAAGATTGAGTTCACCCATAGAACTTCCCAGCTCCTGTCTTTCTTTATAAACCTGATGAGCTTTGCCTTTGGTCTGCAGTCCATCTAAAGTTAAGAGGTGCATTCACCCATTTTAATTGTCTGACTGTGACCTCATTACTGATAGCAGATTCCCACCAGTATTGCCTCAGTCTTGTGATCCCTACTTCCTGTCTTTAACTTAACCAGGCTCAACCTAGAGGGACTTAGTTTATCCCAGGAATTTATTTAGATCTCAGGAAATAGAAACTGCCTAGATACTTAAGAGGAATCACCTGATAATTACTTCTTTCTTGTTATCGAGTTTATATTGTGCTTCATCATCTACCAACTCTGTTGTCCCAGTATTTGAAACAGTTTCTTTTTCAACTTTAAAAATAAATAGTAAGAAAAATTTTGAAACTACAAACCATGGGTGGTTTTTTCCACTTGATTCACTTTACCATATTTTAATAATTTCTAATAGTGTGATAGGAAGATAACTCTTTAAAAGATACTAAGGATTCATTTTCACAATTGTCCTGAATTATTTACCAAATATTTTTATGGCCTTTCCAGTTCAGGACAAATGTATCATAATCATCAACTGTGAGAACTTTCCTGTAGACAAATGGCCAGTGAAAGTTAAGTTTTTATAAATACCAGTGAATTTTTGGAAAAGTCAGGATGCATGTATATTTATCCAGGTGTTCATATACATTTTAATTTCTTATAGGTTATACAGAAAAGAAGTTTTACAGAAATTAATAGGAAAATGTATTTCTAAAGGCTACGTCTTCCAGATGGAGATGATTGTTCGAGCAAGACAGCTGAATTACACTATTGGCGAGGTATGTAAATAGTGTCAGTTCCTCATAAAGAAATCATAAGGTTTAGACTTTTTATAATAAAAGCTTAATTTTCATAAACTACTAAATAAATGTGGAAGGCTTCCAGCTGTCCATGCAAAAGAGTGAAAATTCACATTCTTTTAAAATTAACATATTTGACGTACCAAGATCTAAAGCTTAACAGAAGGCAGTATTCCCTTTTAAATAAATAAAAGTGACTGGTATCTTCATCCTTGCCTTTTCTTCTGACCACTCAGCATCATGGGATGAGTCTGTCTGCTGCTTTTCCCCTTGTCTCGGCCATTAGCCACCATACTTAAAAATAAACGGTGAGGGACTTCCCTGGTGGTCCAGTGGCTAAGACTCCCTATTTCCACTGCAAGATGCACAAGTTTGATCCCTGGTAGGGGTACTAAGATCCCACATGCCATGTGGCCAAAATTAATTTTTTTTTAAAAAATGCATGGTGAATCCCTTTTGCCTATGGTCTATGAGTAAATGAAAAGGGCAGGAATTGGAGGAGCAGTTTAACACTCTTATTTAGAGCAAGAAGATAGCTAACTGGAATGCTACTGCTTTTGTGGAAGTTGAAAGATTTTTAGTTTCGTGCTAAAATAGCGACAGCTAAACTTGATGGTGGAGAAGGGGATGGCAGCCAACTCCAGTATGCTTGCCTGGGAAATCCCATGGACAGAGAAGCGTGGTGGGCTAGAATCCATGGGGCCACAAAGAGTCAGGCATGACTGAGCAACTAACACTAAACTTGATGGACTACTGGAGAAAATTGAGGCCATTTTACTTTTGGAGGATAATTTTTTCTTGAAGCTTGAGTAAACCAACTTAATACAGGATCAGTGCCTTTCAAAACAGTAGATGTGGTTCATATGACCTATTTTAAGATAATAAAATGCATGTTATGTTTAATTTTGAAGACTTGGAGGTGCTGGTGGTTACTGTAAGAATCCATAATTTTCACTTACCTTGAAGGACTTGCTAGCAGAGGAACAATCTTGTTTCTGTTGTATGAGTAATTGTTGTACACCTGCTATATTTTTCTCATATTTTTGAAGACTCACTTAACATATATTTTTTTAACTAGGTTCCAATATCATTTGTGGATCGTGTTTATGGTGAATCCAAGTTGGGAGGAAATGAAATAGTCTCTTTCTTGAAAGGATTACTGACTCTTTTTGCTACTACATAAAAGAAAGTTATTCATTTATACTTAATCATGTTCAATTCAATTTAAACATGGAAAAAGCCTCGTTGCTGAATTTTATAAAATGTACCCTTAGAACATAAGTCATAAGGTAAGGCAAGTCTATCTTCTGGAGAAACTCCATTTTATATGTCAAATTAAATTAGAAAAATGAGCAGTGTTGTCAATTTTCGTTTACATTTTGCTGTATTAAGACCTATAAATAAAGGTATATGGAATTTCTGCATAAAAATACTGCTGCTTTCATTAAAGTATATAAATGCAGGATTTCTTACCTGGGAAAGATTGAAAAAGACTGAATTCATACCTAATACATGTCAGAAGTAAGATGAATGCTAATTACATTCATGAAATACATATATGACTGTTTCCGTATGAACTGAAAAATATACACCTCTGCTTGCTCTTTTACAATGTACCCCAAATTTCTTAAACCAGATAATACATTTAGAGTACAATTTAAATTTGGGTCTTTGCAACTGTTGACTTGATAAAAGCATTTCACGTGTCAGAGCGAGTCTGTTTAAAATACATATCGTGCATTGGAAGCAACAACATTTTATTGCATAGTTTTTTTTCTCTTCTGGGCACAAACTTCTTTCAGTAAAGAAAAACATTGATGACATTAAGGCATAGATCTAGCTGCTGTGATAATTTTTTATTTTTTGACCAGGCCATGAGGCCTGTGGGATCCTACTTCCCCAACTAGGGCTTGAACTGGAGTCCCTGGCAGTGAAAGCCCCACGGTCCTAACCACTGGACCGCCAGGGAATTAGCACCTGGAAATTACCACCAATTTTTAAACAACTGTTTTTTCCCTCAAAATAATCTGTTTCCATGTTATTTCAGGACCCTTAACAAAGCATACATCTTTAGTAATATGAGTGAATCCCCTAGATGTTGTCTTTTGAGGAAACTGTTCTGAAAGTTAAAAGGTTGTTCAGTAAAGCCAGCACAGATTACTCTTTACCCATTTTAAGTAGGTATTGCAAATAAGATCAATTTCCAATTATAACATAGTTTTTAGATCATGTAGTATCTTTAAAATTTTTGAGTGAAACATACTTTGAGCAAATAAGCTTAAAATCAAGTTGACTTTTCATTTACTACAAGTAAAAGGGAGAGGCACCTCTAAATGAAATAAACATATCTAGCGGACAGTGTTTTTTCCTAGTTTAATTTGACTGCTAAAGCAATTTAAAATCTGAGTTTTCCATTTGCATTCCTAACAGATCTTACCAGAAATGAATACCAGAGTGTACAACCTTTGGTGTCATTTTGGACACCACCTATCCCCGTAGTCGAATCAGAGGGCGTGTTCTAGTAGGGCCAGCAGTGGTGTGCTTCCCTTTGTGCAGAGCTGAATAGCTGGCCCACCATGGGCCCCTCTCCTTGGGGAAATGACTTCTCATCACTGATAACTAGAAAATTTATCATCACTGATGTAAAATTAGTTTTAAGCTAACATAATAGAAGTAATTTTTTGTATGTTTTCTTTTTCTTCTAAACCGAAAGTTAAATCTTTCTTGTCAGCTATGTGGAGCAGAGATTAAATAACCACCTCAGAGAACTCACTACTGAAGTATTGCCTTCTTAGATGTCACTGGAGTAGGTTAGGTTACCTTTTGCCTTTTTTAGTCTTTTGATTCTTATTCCTACAATCATTACAACAGTTATCACTGTTGGAATTTACTGTAAAGTATTTGGGCAGTGAAAACTCACCATTTGGAAGTTATTAGAAAAGAATCTGGACTATTTAGATGCATTTTTGTAGTAAATCTGGTGACTTAAACACTAAAATCTTTTTAAACATTTGCATGTGAATCCAGCATCCCTTTTTACTTTGTAAATGGGGCCAAGGATGAAATCCAGATGTTCTCCATTTGTATTGGTATTATCTGTGTATGAATCTAAGTATGGTATCTAAAAAAAACAAAATTATTTTGTTTATTTCATATTAGTTGTTGCTAGTGTCTTCTGCCAACATGTAATTAGATTCCTCATCTTTGTCTCTAAAATCAAACTGTTTTCAGTGCCCCCCCCCCCCCCCCGGTTTTTAATAGAACTTTTTCCAGCTATTGTTTTCCCTTGAAGTACTGATTTGGCTTTTAAAGATATATTTTATCACAATTTCAGAAATGAATGGAATAGTTGGATGAAACAGCTTGTTAAACCTGCTAACTGAAGCCTTAGACAGTAAGGTCTATGTAACCATAATTTGTACTGTTTTCAATTAGGTCAGCTTCTTTGGGGATGTTACCTATTGTTTGAAACTTAATTTGAAATTTAGAGAAACAGCAAAATAAGATGTACAGAGCACATCTTAACGGGTTTGGTTAATTCCTCAACAATAGACATTATTGTTTAGTATGTTTAGCCGATGATAGACACTCATAGGCACTCAACTATAAAAGATGGGCTCAAGAATGTTGAGACGATGTGTTGGCTGGGGTTGGCCTAACGCTTCAGAGGCCTCCATTAATTACGTCCTGTGCTATCCAAATTGTGGGAGCACTTACAGGGACTGTCTTTGGGACTAGTCTGGTTTTTTCAAGGATCTTGTGGAGGCCCACTGGCAACATCATTTCTCATCCTTGGGCTCACTAGTCCAATGGCCTCAAAAAACTAGGGACCCCATTTGTTTTCTTCAGGCCAAAGAGAAGCGCCTGTCACTGATTTGGAAGAACGCCCTGTCCCCAGGCAACAGCCGGCCTTCTGTAAAACGCAGGCCTGTCCACTGAATAGCCCACCCCACCGGCAAGGGGTCAAGCACCCATGAGTTGGGTTGCATCTCAGGTCGGTGTGTGAAGCACGAGGCCCTCACGCCTCCTCTAAGGCAGGAAGTGTCGGGCATGGCAGGCCAGGTGTCCTGGGCTTCCTTCTGCCAAGCCCAGGAGCGCGGGCTTCCCAGCACGTGGAGCCGCGGGGCTGCCCACAAGCCCCTCCCGCCAGATGTAGTCCGGGCCCAGCCGGGCCCGCGCAGGGATCCCCAGCTCGGCCACCTGACTGAGTGCAGGGCGTGCTGCGGCCCGCTGCTTGTGCCTCCGCCGTCGGCGCTGTGACCAGAGGAAGGCGCCCGCCGTGCACAAGGGCCATGGAAGCGCACTGCGGCCATTATCCGCGGCGCCTCCTAGTGGGTCAATGGTAAATCCTTTTGGCTCTCGCGAGAGCTCCCCCTCAGTGGGGATTATATAATTTCCCTTAGGCGGGGATAGGGGTGCTGATGCCACCCTCCCTCAGAAAAAGTTACGTGCAAGCACATATGGAAGTGAGAGTTGTCTTTGGGGGGCATGGGGGGAAGGGGTACTGGCCCCCACTGCCCCCCCTACTTAGCTGGACAATGAGTCCTCTTATGCTAATGAGGTACTTACGTCACTTCCGCTCTTTCTCGGCCGCCATTTTGGCTAGGGCAGGTTCGGGGAGTCGCTCCGAGGCGCTTGTATTGTCTGCCGAGGGGAGACGCGGGATCAGCCCCCTCCCCCGCCCGTTGCCGCCGCCGCCTCCGCCGGCCCGGTCTCCCCTCCGCCGCCCGCCGGGATCCATGAACTGAACTCCCGCCCCCCCCCCCCCGGCCGCCGCCATCTTGTGCCCCCTCCCCCTCCCGCAGGCAGCGCTAAGGGGGATTTTGGCGTCTCCTCAGACACAGCTCCCTCTCTCGGTCCCCGCTGCTGAGAAGCGAGAGGAGCGCGGCCGCCGCCGCCGCCCGCCTGCCCGCGCCGGTGAAGCCGCCTCTCCCACACCCTCCGTCTCCTCCCTCCGCCCCTCCTTTGTCTGCACCGCTCGACGACGCTGCCGCCGCCGCCGCCCGCGCGGGGACTGGAGGGATCCGCTCGCGCCGCCGCCGCCGCCCGCCGCTCTGCTGCGCCCGCCGCGCCCCCCGGCAGCAGCCGCGGCCGCGGCGCGAGCCGGAGCCCGCCGAGGCCGCCGAGCCGGAGCGCGACGAGGCCCCGGGCGCGCCCTCGCCGCCGCCAGCGCCGTGCCGCCGCCATCCGCCCGCCGCCGCCGCCGCCGCCCGGCCCCCGAGCACGCCGGCCCCGCGCGCGCCTCGAGGCCGAGTCAAGGTAAGCCCGGCGGCCGCCGCGCGCGGACCCGCGGCCGCCCCGGCTCCCGACCCTCGGCCCGCGCGGCTCCCGCCCGCCGGCCCCGCGGGCGCATTGTTGTTGGGACCGCACGCGCTCCCTTTGCGCACTCCGGTGCCGACGGAGCGCCCGCCCCGGCGCGGACCGCTACCCGGGCTCTGCTCCGGGGTCCGGGCGCCTCCTCCTGCAGCCCGACCCCCCCTTCCCCGCCCCGCGAGCCCGCGGAGGCCGGCAGCCGCCCCGGCCGCCAGAGCTTTTGCCGCTAGTGGCATCTCCCTCCACCCCGCCCCCAGCGAGAACCGAGCTGCTCCCATCCTTGGAACCAATCCCTCTCTCCCGCCCCCCGCCCCAAACGAGCCCCCCACGCATAACCCCAGTCCCTGGGACGAGCTTTCTGCCGGGTCTCCCCACCTTTAGCTGGGGGAGGGGGACAGGTTGGGGGGCGGGGAGCATGCAGGGCACGAAGTGAAAGTCTTTGCCTCCCCTGCGCGGTCCTTCCTCCCCAACACGCCAGCTCCCTTCTATCCTGACCACGGAGTCCTCCACCACCCCCTTTTCTCAATCGCAACTGCCTGGTCAGCACCACCTCTTGCGAGCATTCTCAGCCCCAACTTTGCAATAAGATGGTAAAAGATGGAAATCCAGAAAGCTGCGAGTTTGGTTTGGGTTTTTTGTTTTTTTAGTGCAATGAATGGGGAGTAGTTCTTTGAGCACCCATTTATTCACATCTTCTCTTCCTCTGGACTGCCTCCCTGCCCTCCCCTCCCCCCCAAATCTGGATGCCTGTCTGCTGGAAAAGGCGCGATTACCTCTCTTCCTCTTCTGCCCAAGTCCAAGCGCTAAGACCTAATATTCTTTTCAGCCACACACATACCACACTAAGTCGTCTTGACGTTCTTGCATTCCCCCGTTCCTCTGGACAGTTCTTGCCATAACCCCATTTCTCAGACAAAGGCTTAGGAGGGAAAAAGAACCAAACTGTTTCCTGTGTTTGCCATTTTAATGCTGTCCATCCCCACAGACCCAAGCCCTTTCCCTGATGCTTCTTGTGCCAGTGTCTTGAACCTTCAGAATGAAAGGGGGGAAAAATCTCCTGGGTAGCTTGATAGAGTTTCTTTATAAATCTGCATTGTTGCTTCTGGTTTATGGCCATGAAGAAAATACCAGCCCCCACCCAAAATGCACCGCAGCCAAGTCGGCTAAAGGCGATGAGTGTTGGAGTCAGTAGGGGGCGCATTCCCTGCACTGGGTAAGGCTGCAGAGGGGGGAAGGGCCCCAGAGCTAGAACAGGATGTGCTTCACAGCGCCTTCTACAGACCATGGGAAAATGGACCCAGCAAGACACTCTGACACTCTTAGTTGGTGAGCTGACAGCAACATGGTGAAGGATCAAGTGAGTCAAGAGCAGTGATTTTATTTCTTTTAAAGAATCCACCCTGCACTTTAGAAGTTTTCTCTTTTGACTTTTTCAAAGTGTTGACCCTTAAGCAATCCACATTTGTTCTTGACGAATCACCTTGGCACATCCTTGATACACAGATTCCCCCTTCTCTGGAATTCTTCCGCCTTAAGCTTTGAATGTGTCACCATATCTTTCCAAGGTCAGATGGTAAAGGGAAAAATTCAAAACCTGAGAGTAGCAGGTTTGGGGGAGTATTGTTGATTTCATTCCTTCTTCATGGCCCCATGTCTTTTCAACTCTTTGAGAGTTCAAAATCCTTGAGGGATGTTAGATTTTAGTGGGGGAGTAATTTTCATAAGCGTGTAGATGGGTGTCATGATTTGCAAAGCCTTGTTGGTAAACATCAAGACCATGTTGAGTTCTCCGCTGTTAAACTCAACAGAGTTGATTGTAAACTTTCGCTTCTTTCCAACCTTGGACTTGAAATTGCCATTCGTTACCCCAGTAGCCAACCACCTTTGCAAAAGCATTGACACTAGTCTTCAGTGAGCACCCACCTTCTTAGGGTGAGTTGATTTCTGTAGATTTTACTCCTCTTGTTATTTCCATAGGTGTGAGATGCACAATGCGAAACCTAGGCCCCAGCTTTTGCACCATGATGCACAGGGTTGTACTTTTTGTACTGAACTGATAGGTGGCCTAGTGGTTATGCCCTGTACTACCATTTTGAGGATCTGGACTCCGTTCCTGCCTTGCTCTTTGGACCACATTGTCAATTCACACCGGTGGGTATATTCATTTTGGAGGGTGGGAACTGCAGCAACAGGGAAGCCAGAGATTTCTTCCTCTTTGGTCACCACCAAAACCAACACTTCCAAAATTTCAGCCTAGCCACATTCCTCAAGGAACTGGTTAGAGCTGGTTGCTGCTGTGGGTTCTGAACAGAGAAATAACTTGTGGCTTGTTTAAGAGAAAATTTTAAAGTTGCTAATATTGTTTTAATGATTTGCATTCTGCACTCTGTGTGTATGAAATACCTTAAGTATTTGATTACTGTTATTTTGATGAACCAGTCTCAAGAGTTGCTAAGCTTTTAGAAACCATAAAGATTCTCTGATCAGAACAGGCCTTTCCATGAACATGTACTTGCTACCAAAGATTGACAATGTTTATTGACACTCAGGGGTACTTTTAAGACCTTGATGCATGTATTTTATAAAGATTCACCAAGATAAATCTTTGGGAAAATAAATGTTGTAGTCTTTGAAACATAGTTAACCAGTTGATGCTTAAGGGAGAATTTGCATTGGACATTTGCTACCAAGTAACATTTTGGTGAGTGAAAAGGAGGCAACTTGGTTCAGGTATTCCATTAGAGACTTAACTATAACTGCTTTTACAATTTGTTTAGTAATTAGAAGAAATCAGATATATAATCTAAATGGGTATTACTTGTAATTTTTAAATACTGTTTAGTATTTGTTAAGTAGATAAAATTTTTATCTGAATTTGTGTTTGATATAGAGTTGTACAACTTTTTAAATGACTAATTTGAATAAAGTTCTTTGAGGGTTATGTTGGAGGCGAAGTTTGTGAAGGTGTTTTTGTTTGATTTAGTAAATTACACATAAGATACAATGTTAACTGATGTCCTTAGTGGTAATAGCCATTTTCCCCCTACAGGAAAACTTGCTGTGAGCTCTTAAAAAGCATAAATTCTGCAATTTCAAAGGTTTCCTGATTTTGGCGTTCAAAAAAAAAGGTGAAACAGTTGGCCTTGAAGGGCTGAAATTTAGGTAAACTGTGAGGGTTTATTAAAAAGCCTCAATTAACTAGAGGGTGGGGAATGGGTATTCTATTTAATTGAACTTTAAGTAGATACTTCTTTGTCGTTGGCCCTTTTTGAAAATTTCCTAGTAACATTGCCTTACTAGAGACCGCTATACTTTGAACTAACTAAATCTTTGGTTTTTGGTTCTTATAGTCTCTATGTAGGAAATAGAGGAAGTTGGACTGTGAATCTCTAAAGATGCTTGGTCCTGCTTATTCTGAAAGTCATTGGTTTTAAACATACCCATTATGAATTTGTTTTACTTCAGTTTGACTTTTTTCCCTTAAACCGGAGTGCAGGGAAAGTTATAATGTTATTTATATTAAAAATGTCACCATGTTGAATAGACTAAATGTCAAGTACATTCTAGATTATTGTTATTTTGATGACCCAGTCTCAAGAGTTGCTAAGCTTCTAAAAACCTGAAACATTCTCTGATCAGAACAAACCTTTCCATGGATGTGTACTTGTTTGCAAATAATCAATAGGCTTTATCAAATAAAAATGGCTTTTGATTTTTATTAGTGACATACACTCCTACATGTCTTTATTATTTAATTTGCTTGCTAGAACTATAATTATATTAGGTGCATTATATATTGAAGTGTAACTACTGGTAAGTTTTAGAAAATATTAAAAGTACTTTTTAGTATTATGAAATTTTAAGTAGCAATCTGGTGGGTAATATACACATTCTGACTGCACATTTAATTGTGAAAAATACAGTTTAATAAGGAAGATAGGACTGTTCTGTTATAAAGGAGCAAGTAGGGATCCCTCCTTGGGTAGGGAAAAAATTAAAGGAAAACTTGAGAATTTATTCTTAAAGTAATATTTTTTCTTTTGAGAACCTTGCATAAGTTGTCATAGACCTTGGCAGATTGGTTTTCTTAATAATGGGTGGAGATACATATATACACACATGATAGTTTTTTAGTGTTGAAATGAAATACAAATAAAAGGTCCAAATATCAGAAGTAGTTTAAAAAACAATACATTTAAGTGCATGGGGAAAAAAATCAATTAAATGGTCAGGGTTTTTTTTTGTTTTTTGTTTTTTTAATCTGTTTGAACTTTAGATAAACATTTTTTTTTAATGTGAAAATACAAAAAAAAAAATTTTGTAAGATTAGAACCTAATTCATAGCTTACATCAAGGTGCCCAAGCACTGTTGTGTAATAAACTACTTGTTCAACCTAGGCTTCCAAAGGACTTTCACTTTTAAAAAATGTCATCAAGTCTGTTATATCGTCCAGAAGGTGAAATATTTTCCATGAGAGTGTAATTTTCATTTATTTGCCTAAGAGGCATGAACATTTAAGAGAAATGTTACTATGTATTAGTTATAGTTAAATTCACAGACCTTGATGTGTTGCTAGCATCACGTAAACTTAGAAAGGTTTTCCTCCCCTAGTTCTATAAGAACTTGTGGTGTTAAGTCTGGAGCAAATGCCAGATTTTGCTGATGTGCATCTCTGTTAGTTACACATTTTATGTTGTTGGTTTGGAAACTTGGTGTTTGAAACTGGTATGAGCCAAACCCCACACTAATTAAGTGAATTGATATTTTGAATGTAGAGGCTGTTTCTTGTTTATACATTGGCACCTTCCACCTTGATTGCTGAGACACTTTATAAGAGCAGCCACCCGTGTTTTGCCCAGCATGAGTGGCCACAGCTCCATGTGACTCTGTATTTTTTGTTTGCCTGATTCAGTTCATTGGAACCTGAGGGGATGGGTGATTGGGTTCCCTCAGTCTCTTACGGTCTCAGTGCCCCTTATACCTTTGTTTTGATCACAACCTGTCTTTAATAATCTGCCAGTTGAGGGGTCGCTGGGAATGAGAGTTCATCCTCTGCTTCACTGGAAGGGAAAGGCTCTCTACATATTAGCAGGCTTCTCAAATTGGGAGATACATATATCTCTCTCAACTTGATTGTGTGGTGATATGTTTGTATACAGGAAGTCACAGGTAAAATGTAAGCCAACTATGTAAAGTGAGTTTTGATGAGGGGGTACACATTTTTGTTCTGATAAGTGTAAAATACAGAATTCTTTTCACTGTTACAGTCCTTGGTTACAGTTTCTCTCCATATATGTGTTCCTGTCCTCTGTCTTAAGTGCAGTCACAGGCCTCCTTGGTTTTATTGATCCCTAGCTTAGTCCCAAGACAGCAGCTAGAGAAATACTGATATTTCAAGAATTTTAGCAGTGTTCCAGAAATAAAGGCTTGAAAGTTAAAGAGAAGAGCATAAAAGACTGAACAGAATTACCAGGGTAAGATAGCCTTGAACATGTGCCACAGTTTAAGACTGAATTGTAGCTGAAAAACATGCATGGAATCTGTAAGAGACTCCTACATGGACCATCTCTTAGAATTAAAAACAAATCCTTCCACATCCTAATTCCTTCTCCAGTAAGGGTGTAGATTTGTAATTGAGTCTCTTAGCTTTCAGTTGTTTGTACGTCATTTCACATACGATTTGGTCGAAGCCTTTAATATTGGTGTCATTTTCTTAGCACTTTATAAACCATTCTCAATTCTCTCAGGACTGTCCTTGTTTCACAAGTAGGGAAATCAAGGCACTACGGTGTGCAGCAGTGAAGTGAGCTTTGGAACATGTCTGGCCTGGCTCCCAGGCCTGTGTTTGGAGCACAGGCTTTTATAGTGCCTCTGTGAGCTGTTTGGCTAATGAGGGCCCATGAGTGCTTCATAACTTCATAGTGATGTTTTGTGTTTGTATGTCAGCTAACACCCAAGGATTCCAAGTAGTCTGTGCAGTTAAAGCATCTAGCTACACTAGCTGCTTTATGGGTGAGAGTGGTGCTAGTGGTAGTTAGTTGAAGAAGTAGCAACTGTGTAAGGTTTGAAGTTACCTGTATAAGGATCTAAAAAGAAAGTTTGTTGATAGTCTATTGCTTTTCCCAGTGTTTTGTTTTAGGGCAGTCTTGTTCCTTCTCTCCTCTGAGCAGTCGTTTTTGCCTATAGATAATTGCTGGTTTTTGCCCTTCTGCCTTTTCTGTCTTTTTCTGAACCCTCTGTCCTCCCATTTAAGAGCTTACGGAAACTTGAGCTTCCATTGAAAATTTGTAAGGCTTTCCTTTTCTGGTGGGAGCTGGCAACAATTGAGGACCTGTATGAGTGGTCTCTTGAAACCTAATGTATCTGAAGAAACCTCTTATCTAGTGGAAATGTGGGATTTATTAAAATTTTACATATTGTACGTTTTAAGTCAGCAGTTAGGAATTCTTGCTCTGGTGAAAAAGATGAAGTGAGACTCGGTGTGTTCTAATGCAGGGAGTGCTTAAGAATCCTGGTTTGAGATCAGAAAAGTAAAACCGGTGGAAAGTGTAAGGATTGAGCCATCAAGTGGCAAAACCTGCTGTAAGAATAATGCTTTTGCTAAGCCTTGACTGTAGGAGATAGCTTAGAAAAACATGAGAAGGTAATTTAAGAAAATTATGTATTTTGTTATTCAAGAATAGTAAGAAAGATATTTCCCATTACTATGGGAAAATTGTTTTGACTAGTTTTGCTAGAGCATGGAAGACTTACTAAGGAATTGAAAATAACTTACTTTCTATCTTAGGCTGTTTAGATGTGCTTCTGGAATGCTTATAAATGAACATATCTGGGTGTCCTCTTAGGCCTGCCTGTGAATTCATTTGATTTCCCTCTGTCACATCTTTTAAACCTGGTCCATTGACAGCAAGCAGTCCCAAGGCTGTGGAGTTCCCGTGTAGGCAGCGGCGTGCTGGAGCCCCTCACTAGGGTGTGTCCCTGCCTTGCTGGGGGCCTGTTAAAATGGAGTAAATGTGGAAATTCTTCCCATCTCACACCCTCCCTGAAGCTAGATTGGGATGTAAAACATGTTCTCAATCATTTTCTCTTTTTTTCAAGCAGTGAGGTATAGTTCCCCATTTCAAATAAAATTTTATGTGAATTCTAGTATTTAAAATTGTTAAAAGGTCAACTTTTCTGTTGTCCATCAAATGTCATTTTTCCCTCCAGCTGTACATCTCTCTCAGTACACTCTGTGAAGTACACACTGAAAGTTTTTGGTTGCATTAGAGTCCCAATGGTTACAGCTAGGGTTCCTGTGTGAAATCTGAATACTCAAAAGTGACAGTTTCTAGGTATAGGCACTAGTTTTTGCCTGAAAGCCTTTTAACAGAGGAGTAACCCAAATTTTATAAGTACTTGTGTATTTTATAAGCAAATTCTAGATCACACCTTTGTATTTCTAAGTCACCAAGGTTTGTTTTGGGTACTTGTGGATACTCTATTGCATAACTGTTATAAGTGCCACAGAGCTTGTGAAGTTAATATGCTAACTCTTAACATGAATGACTACAGTGATGTATAAAAACACTATTCTATGTAAGTATAAATGCACATTATAATGCATTCAGGAACATGTATGGCAACCACATCTGATTCTCAGTAATAGCAATAGTCTGTGCTTTTTAAAAGACTATATCCTGATATGAACTCATAATTTGCCAAGTTATTCTACCTTCTGATCTCGTATAAGGTAATAACTGCTCTAAGCTTTAATTGGCTTCATCTTACTTGATTCTTCTGACATTTGAACAGTGGAATGGTGTTACAATGGTTATGGCCTAGGAAACAGACCTCCAGAGGTTAAGTAACATTTTTAGAGTCACAAATCTTAGTAAGCCGCAGAGCAGAGATTTAAACAGATCTCTAGATCTGCTGAGCTCTAGAGCTGCTGTATTTTTCACGACATCGTACCGTCTTTTCTAGCGGGGCGAAATTCTACTGTACTGAGTCGCCCTGCTTACTGTATTATAGGGGTTTAAAGGGATGAGGGGGAGAGATTTTTTACACGTGACTGATAAGGAAGCTGAATTTTTGTCCATAAAACCAATATAGTCTTGCTGGAAAACATAAATTTTTATGTCGCCTGTAGTTTTATGCTTCAACTTTTTACCTCTGTCCTTCTGCTATCACTTCTGTATCTTGTTATCTTAAACCTAAGGCTTTGGCTCTTTTGCGGACTGTCCAGATTGAGTAGGTAGGTCTGCAGTGTGTGTGAGCTCCCTGAGGTCTCAGAAGCTTAGTGGAGCAGCCGTGCAGTAAATGTAGGTTTTTCTCTGAACGCAGTGGCCACAGTGCAATAGTTTCTTCCACCCTCTCCTGACCACCCCTGCCGAAAATGAACTGTCCCTCTTACAGAGCCTCAGAACGTTTAATCTGTGACGCATCTGAACACATTTCTTCTTTCCGTATATGTATGTATATGTGTGTGTATGCATATAGGGAGTCATCTCTGTAAGCCCTTTGTAGGCAGGGACTGTTCGTTCATTCTACGCTTACTGAGCGCGTGCCACGTGCCGGCCACTGACTAACATGTTAGAGATACAGCAGAGGAAACATTTAAAAATGTTTTAATGGACATGCTTTGCTTTGAATAGTGAGATGGCATCCTTGTCTTCTTGCCTATTTTAATTTTTCTGTTTAGCCTATCAGTTGAGATCAGGGAAATTGACCTCTGCTGAAAAATTATTCATAGTGATTATAATGTAAAGACATAAAGACCTTTTTATCAGTTATGTGAATTACACTTCCAAGTCATGTTTTACTAAATCTCAAGGTCACCTGTGATGAGGATTTAAAATAAAAATTTTTAAGTCACAGTGTGATTATAATTTGGTGACTGATACTGTGGTGAACTAGGTTGTTTATTTCCCATTAGATTCTTGGTTTGCTACTAATGAACCACACCAACATTAAAGAGAACAATACTTGTTTAAACTGTTAAAAAAATTAAAATTTTCAGCATTCTGTTACCTTTGGGAAGGCTTCCTGTTTTGTTTTTCCTAGGAGCTCTCCTTTTATGCAGTTCTATCCTGTACAAAAGATAGCAAAGAAACTCGCTGTCTTTTGAAAGATAAGGTGATTTGAAAGTTTAATACATGAAAATTATGTGAAAATCATTTCTGTACCACTGCTACCTGCTGTAGAATCATTTCAATTTTTTGAAAAATTAAAAAATAATTGAACTTCTTATTAAAGTAACCCTAACTGGGTTAAACTGTTAGTTAAGGCAGAGTGAATTTGACAGTCTTTGACATTGACAAAAGTGATACGTTCCTCTGTTCCTGACCTCTTGGAGTGAAGCAGTTTTGCCAGGAAAGTGTACTAAGATTTTTCTTTTTAGGTACTTAACAGCTTGGAGGCCGTTCATATATTACCAGAGAGACACTCATTTAATATAGTCCAAAATAGTCTAGAAATTTGTAAAGGCCTTCAGAGTTCTTTTATTACATTCAGGACTTGCTCTAAAGGATCTATCCTGTTGAAAGGAAGCTTTAAACAGTCTTAACAGACACTTAATAACAGCCTTATCTACTCCTGTATTCACTACTGTGTGTCTTGTATTTTCTGGTAGCCACTTTTTTTTTACTTGAATTGTGGTAAAATATACGTGACATAAAATTAATGCATCACGTTAGCCAGCCACTTGTAAGTGTTCAGTTCTCTGCTGTTAAGTACACTCAGATCATTGTGCAGCAATTACCACCACCCTTCTCCAGAACTTTTTTCATCTTGCAGAGTGCAGAGTCTGTCCCCGTCAAACAGTAAATCCTCGTTCTCCCCTCCCTGCCAGTCCTTGGCAGCCACCCTTCTACTTTCCATCTCTGTGAGTTTCACTACTCTTAGTGTCTCAAGTGAGTGGAATCATGTAATATTTGTCTTTTGTGACAGGTTTATTTTGCTTAGCGTAATATCTTTGAGGTTTTTCCATATTTCCAGTAGCTACTTTTTAAAAAATAAAAAGTGAAATTAATAGTTTTCCATCCAGTATATCCAAAGTATTGTCATTTCAAAATGCAGTCTATTTTTAGAAGGTTATTGCATTTTTTTCATACTAAGCATTGGAAATCTCAAATATATTTTATGCTTAAAAGCAAATCTAGATGGGTAAAGAAGATATATTAATTGCCCCAAAGTGCATGGAAAGATGCTCAACATCGCTAATCTTTAGGGAAGAGCAAATTTAAATTATAATGAAAGTAATAACCTCACACCCATTAAGATGCTTACTGTCAAAAAGAAAAACGAGTGTTGGTGGGGAGGTGAAGAAATTGAAACCTGTACACTTAGGAGTGTAAATGGCAGAGCCACAGGGTTACCATGTGATGTAGCAACAGTGTCTGAGAGAGCTGCTTGTACACCCATATTCATGACAGTGTTATTCACAATAGCTGAAAGATAGAACAAGTGTCCATCAACAGGTGAATGGATAAATGTCATGCATACATAGCATGGAATATTATTCAGCCTGAAAGGGAAAGGAAATCAGACATGATGCTACAGCTGGATAAACCTTACAGGCACTTCTGCAAAGTAAAATAGGTAGTCACAGAAGGACAGGTATTTATGACTCCACTTATGTGAAGTACTTAGAGGAGTCAGAATCCTAGAGGCCAACAGAATGGTGGGTACCAGGTGCATATGGGAGGGGAGAGATGGAGAGTTACTGTTTGATGCTGATAGAGTTTCAGTTTTGCAAGGTGAAAGAGTTGTGGAGATGGATGGTGGTGATGTTAGGTGGAAGAAGTTTAAAGCATTTCAGTTCAATTCATACTAGCCTCGTTTTAAGTGCATAGGAGCCATGTGTGGCTAGTATCTGCCATATTGGAACACATAATTCTTTTTAATTTAGAAAATTTTCAAGCAGTATGGGTTCTCTTGCTGTGTGAGTAAATGCTGAATGAAATACCTTGATTCCCTTCTTTTGTGTTTGTTTTTAAGAAAAATTTATGCGTACATAAAATCTGGAAGGATAAGTATTTACTGTTGTCTTGTCTTTGTTCATTGCCTTATCTACGTTTTGTGATCTTATGCTAGGCTTGTTAACAGCTTAAAATATTTTTCATACTTCATACAGTTCACCCATTTAAAGTATATGATTCAGTGTTTTCTAGTATATTCAGAGTTGTGCAGCTATCACCACAATTAATTTTAAAGTACTTTCTTCACCCCACGAAGAACCTACTTAGTACCCATTAGCAGGCACCTTCTATTCCCTCCTGTCCCCACAACTCTCTAATCTTAGGCAACCTTAATCTCCTGTCTCTGAGATTTGCCTTTTCTAGGTACGTCATATAAATGGAATCATACAATAAGTGGCCTTTTGTAACTGACTTTTCATTTGGCATAATATTTTCAAAGTTCATCATATTGAGCATATATCAGTATTTCACTCCTCTTTATGGCTAAATCATGTCCTGTTGTATTGATAATACCACATTTTACTTAACCATTTATCAGTTGATGGAGATTTGGATTGATTTTCCTTCTTGGATATTATGAATAGTGCAGAGAACACGCATGTACAAGTTTTATTTCTCAATTGCCTTTGTAACAGTAATGAACAGAATTTGGCAGGGGAAAGGAACCTGAACTTTAGAAGATAGTTGAGAGCAAACTAGTCCCCTGTCTACTCTTGCCCTTTAGAAAAAGAAAAAAGATTGCCAAAGCCTCTGGTTTTTCTAGGCAGTTCTCAGAACATTCTTTGAGTATGATAATGGTTAACTGGTTCATTATCATAGGGGTGGCCTAGAATATACATCTGGCTTTTTTAAAGCTATTACTTTATTTAAGGATTCTAAGATTGTGGTTCTCATTTTGCAAGATACTGCCATTACAACTTGAATAGAAAGCTGTCTCTAAGATGTGACCATCTAGTAACTCAGAATCCATAGTGATGTTTAAAGCGCCTTAGAGCAAGTAGTCTCAGTCAGAGCTGAGTTCATGTTTCACTTCTTTGAAGGTAATGGGACCATCTAACCTGAGCTATATGTATGCATTCTTAATCTTATATCTCTGAGCTGGTGTGACTGAATTATTTATGGTTATTTCAACCTTGAGTATTAAAGTCTTGACACTTTCAGACGTGTGTATATCATATGCATTGTTTACTTTTAATTAATGTCAGTGATACCAGAGCTTCATCTGCATGGATAATAGGAAGAACACTGCATCCTAGATCTTGAGATGACCTTGAGACCCACCCAGCTCTGTGAGTGACACGCTTATTGCCCTTAAGCCAGTTGCTTCTCAGTTGCTACTCTGTAAAACAAGAAGAGTTTAGGTAAAACCCTAGATTCTTCCCAGTGATTCAAAGTGCTGCATTTTCATAATTGATTTTATAATTGAAATTTGATTTCATAATTGAAATATGAGTCTCAGTTTTTTGTCCTTAAGACCTGTATGTCCATATCCCTTCAGTGAGAAGATGCCTAAAGATTATTGATAGTTATTTCTTTTCTAACCAGACATGTATTCAGAATAGAGTATCTTTTTCTAATCAGCTAATGCTGAAAAAGGTGGTACATAATGCCAAAATAAAAAAGGTTGTTTGTAGTCATGTGTGTAAAGTGGATCCAGCCAATACAAATGCACCTTTTAGGAGCATTAGTTTAAAAATCATATTGAGAACTAGAGAAGCATTGTCCCGCTTGGCCTGATCATGTCACACCTGAAGTAACCATGTTTTAACAGGGCACCAAAGAGATTGACCGACTGGAGCCCCTTTGTTGGAGATTGGCCTAGGTGAAAACAGAAGGAATGGTGACAACACTGAGCATGATTAACTTGGAGAAGGGGACCTCTTGAGAGGGAAGGAGAAAGTGTCTTAAAAACTTGAACGGCTGTTAGGTAACTAAGTATTTAGACTCACGTGGCTGAACTGGGAGTTGTGGGCATTTCAGAGCCTTGTAGAGTGAACTTGTGAACAGAACTGTCCCGAGTGGGGCAGACTGCCTGGCGGGGTTTGTGCTTCGCTCACACTGAGCAGTCAGGCAGCCGGTCTCTTAGAGCAGAGCTGTCTGTGGAAGAGGCACATACTGTTTATAGAAAGGGGACAAAAGTATCCCTGTGATAAAACAGTTTTGTACAGGATTCCGTACTAGAGAATACAGTCATTTTGCCTTGCATAAATACAGTCCACCTACCACAGAAATAGTTATGAAAAACTTAATTATAAGGGGTTTAATAACTGATTTGGTTAAAAACTTGAAAATCTTTTTTTTCCTGAAGTGGAGGCAGTTTCGTATTTGTCACTTCACTTGATTAATTGGGTTTCTTTTATTATTCAAACTGAAAGAATAGTGAAAAAAATTCAATTAGTAGTTAAGAACAGAAGAAAAATTAGTTACATTTCCTATTTGCTTCTTGTCTTTATTAACAGTGTCCTAATATGATTATCCTAAGCAACATAATTGATGTTCAGTATTTAAATTTACCTTTGGTGCAAGTGTATCTTCATTGGCAAAGTAGTTTCTTTTTCTAATCCCTCTGGGCTTTTCAAATTCCTCAACACTACTGAGTATTTCTGGTGCAAAGGAAGACTAAACTTACTTTGGGCTGCACAGTTTTATCCACTAATCCAGAGTAGCATTCTGTTCCTGGATAGTCAGTTACTTGTTTTGTGGTGTTTGGGATTGAGGAAGAGAGAAAAAGGAGGAGACCCAGCTGCCTTTTGTGTGAAGAGCCTGTGGCATCTGGAAGGTCTTTTTGCCCACGGTTATAGGAAATTGAAAGATAAGCTGCTTCTGTTCGGGTCTGTGTTTTGGGAAAAGATTGAGTAGGGTGATTGCTTCCAGACTGACTGTAGGCTCTAGGCTCCCGATGTGTTCACTCATCAGCGGGTTGTTGTAGAAAGGCTTTTACAAGGTTCATTTTCTTAAAATACAAATTTATAAACCATTTTATATCTGGCTTAATTTAAAGTAGGGCTAGTGACATCCTGAAAAGCATGTAAGGTGTCTGTGTTAAGCACTTTGGATTCCAGAATAGTCAGGAAAGATAAACACTTAATTGGTTATAAAAAGAAAGTGTTTTATAGTGACCACACTTCTACTCAGTGAGTGATATTTACAGTATTAAATATGTTGTTGATGGGTGACAGAAATATGGGAATGAAGTTTTCCTTCTGCCTGAGTAGTTTTTAACTTAACGGGTCCAAAATGTTTCCACAGAGACACAGCACACACTTTTTTAAGTGCCATCATGGGTAGCGGTGGAGTAACTGATGCTTTAATTCTCTTCCTGTAACTCTTCAAATGCCTGCGCCTCTTAGAAAAGAGCATAACTTAATATTTTTAGTTAGATCAGTGGTTTAAAGAAATTTCAAATACTGACTTAAAAACCCCAGTGTGGGTTATGTGAATACTTGCACCAACGTTAAGTGGAATATTGTTTTAAGTATTTAGGATGTGAATTTCTTACATATTTTGGGTTGATGATGTACCAGAACTGAAATTGTTTATATTGTAGTGTCTTTGAATGTAGTATTTATTGTAGTATGTATCTGAATGTCTTCCTGATTTTTTTATTAGAATATATCACTGCCTTTTTTTTTTCTTCACTAGTAATGGCATCATTTCTGCCCTTTGATTCTTCCCCACTCCCTACCAAAAAGATGTTTCCAGAGAGGTGTTTTTTTGTTTTGTTTTGTTTTTTAACAGCTTTAATGTAGGAATGTTTAGAAAACAGAAGAGTATAAACTGTGTCCTAATTCTTAGGCTTACTGTGGGCTTCCTATAACCATATTCTGATAAGACTGTAATTTTATTCAGGGGTGATTTTCAGTAAACCATTGGAATTCTGCTCTAGCCATCAGATTTAATGCTTTGGGTGACCTTGGCATACATTTGCATTTTGAGCTTAGTTTAGATAAGTGACTATTTCAAGGAGAGACTTGGAGATGGAGAACTTTTCCTTCTTCCTCTTTCCATCAACCTGAGCCCCTCTCTCCACTTTTTATCCTTTTCATATTTCAACTTAAGATTTCTTTAAAAACAAGGATTTCACCCCTTTACGGTCAGGCGGGGGCAGTGGAAACCCCTGGTTTCGACTAAGCAGCTTACGTTCAGGTTTTACCAAAAACCTGGTCTGGTCTACCTCTCAATACAGTGTTAGAAATGTTTTTTTCCATGAAAGTTGTAGATTTTCTTTCACCAGTATAACTGATGGAGTAGTTGTCATTCTAGTACATGTTCAGATTTCAGTTCTCACGTTTTATAAAGTAGCAGAGTTACGCCTGCAGGTGCTGGAGACCAGGGCACACTGCTGTTTTTACTTCTGTATTTTCTGGCCTGTTAAATTAGCACCATATATTTTTATTAGCAACTTGAAACATGTAAGAATACACATAAAAATATGAAGAATTTGTATACAAGAAAATGCTGTACTAGATCCATACTTGCAGTTACTTAAAATGTAACCTGTAGAAGTTTGATCTGGAGGCTTTTTTTTCCTTTCCTGACTTGATTATGTATGCCTAGTCAGAGGTTTAACATTGGGTTTCCTGGGGGTTCTTTTTGTTGTTTTGTTTTTACTTTGATGGTGCAATTGTAAATGCTTTTCTCCTAAAAACAGGGCCTAACTGATGCTGTCCTGGGTGTGGCGTCTTTGCTGAGGGACCACAGTACACAGACAGGCCTGCTACTGGACATTAGGCCCTGCAGGTCTCACCTTCAGCCTCCTGAGCCAGCGCTGCCATCTTTGGGTTCCTCTCCACGTTCTTGACCCAGATCAGCCTCAGTGCAGCACCTGACAAGATTTAAGCCTTTTGGCAGAGCTCGTTTCTGAAATGGTGATGATTATGTTTGTCAGTTAATGACCGCTTTGCCTAAATAAAGTTCACAGTCATTGATGTATCATGATCCTTCTGTCAAGATTTGACCTATAGATACTTCCTCATGAGACAGACTTTCTGCTTTTGTTTACCTCTTTGTAGTTGGTGTAAAGGAGTATTTTAGCTTTTGAGATGAGGTTCATGCACTTGATCAGTCTTATGTATAGCTAATTCATATGGTTTTAAATCATCGGTACCCTATGGCCGCAGATCTCATATTTTCACTTCAATCATCTGACTCTTCCCTTTCTGTGGAAGGAATTACTTTCTGAGTGGAAATTTGGCCGGGATTATTAGTAAAAACTTTAGTGTTTTGGCCCAAATCAGTAGGTGTGGGTATATTTTGCAGAGATTGATAAGAAGGAATATGGCTGAATTATTCAATAGTGAATTTAAATCATTCTCAAAAATTGAAGATTTAAGTGTAGTTCATCAGATGGCATATGCTTAACCAAAATTTACTTAACTTCAGTTAATAAAACACTTAGAAATGTTAATTCCATTATTAAAGGGTTTGAGCTTTTCCCAAAATCTTTTCGAATTTCCAAAGTACTTTGCTCTTCCCATGAGGTGTTTTTGTTTTTAATTAATGAAACCAGGGGCCAATGGCTATTTCAGAATAATTGTATCTTCCTGACAAATCTCTGTTCTTACTACTCCCAGTTCACAAATGTAATTATTTTGCATAAAATTCTCAATCTTCCCTCTTACTCACTTCCTCTTCTACTTCCCACTACCAAAACTTTTGGTTGCAAGCACCATGAACCAAAACAGTGATCATGTGCTTGTTCTTGTTTATGAAGAGTTTGGGGGTGGAATGGTGAGATCAGGAGGGCTGTCTCTCGGGCACAGCTGGATTGAGGATCCAGCAGCAGCGGGAGAGCTTTCCGTTCTGTGCTTTTCTCATGCTCACTGTCAGCCCTGTTTGGGGCACGTGTCAAGTCTGTACTTACCAGAGTCTATAGAGAGAACACTAATCGGTTAACCAGAGTCATGTGCTCTCTGCTCTGATGGTTCCTAGAGGAAGCTGGGCAGGGAGGGGAGTGACTCTCTCCTTTCCTCCAGTGACCTAGTGCCTGCTGTATACCCAAGAAGTGATGGGCTGTTGAAGGGGAAGAACTGTATCGTGTTCAGCTCTCTATGTTTAGCACGTAAATGGATAAAGTGCTCCAGAAATGATTGATGAACAGTGGTTTCATTCTATTAAATTGGATATTTTTCCCTTTTTTATGCTGTGAGCCCAGAAGTTTATGGTTGGCTAAAGGAAGCTTTCCTTGGTATTTGGATAGTGGTGCTGACCTCATGAAAGTGGCCATCCTGATAGCCTAGGAGGCTCATGAGAGTGGTTAGCCACTTGGGGACAGATCTGGAAAGCAAGCCCATCCCTCTGCATTCTTTTCCGTGCCCACCTCTAGACAGTTTTTGATGTTATTGTAAGACATCTTCCTCCCTAAGAGTCATGATGGTAAATATTTTCAGCTCTATTCAGAAGTGAAGAATACCCCTTAACCTCAGGCAGTCAACTGCCTATTTACTCTGTCCTCCTCCCTCCTCAGTTAAGAACAGAATAAATAGGAAGGTGTGGGCCCTTTGATTCAGTTTCTAATTCAGAGGATTTTAAGGGGTGAAGAAAAGGCCAGTGTCTTTTTAAATGTTTTTAAACATGAATCAAATAGATAACATCAATGAACCCCAAAGGAAGCTGTTGATTTGAAGTTGTTTCTTAACAGCAAGCAGTAAGCTGGGCAAAAATTAAAAAAACATAGGCCCCTTGAGTTCTTTTTCTAATCACGCATAATAATTCTAACATAGCTGATAGAGGTTGTTAAGAGACTTTCTTTCAAGGAACCTTTGGCTTGTTGTCGGCATAGAAGAACTGAAGAAATATACACAGGAAATGGAGGAGGGAGCCTTCTTTACTTACTGTTTTTCTCTACCGTGTACCTGCTTTATATCTGTGAGAAAAGTGTTTTATTCAGTAAGTGAAACGCTAGAGGAAGTTTTAATTGTTTTTGAGGATACTAACACATATGAATGTGTTATTCTAGCTCCAGATGGACAAAATTTTGGAGATGGTTTCCATGAAGGGTACCTTCATCCAAGGAAAGGGACAGATGATAGAATTCCCAAGATGATTAGAAATGTCAGAAATCTGCTTATGAAGACAGTTACAATCTTAACCTAGAATATTCTTCATCTTTCAATGTAAACTTTAACTTGGATTCCTCCTAGCTAATTGTAGAATAACCATTTTCTGTACAGCATTTTCTAGTAAGCAGTGTCACTACTTATAAGACTGTTCAATTCAGCTCAAGTAAACTGAAGAAATTTACTTTATGGCTGAAATAATCATCTTTTACATGTAGGATTTTGTGGCTAAGCTCCCTCATGAGCATGTTCTAACGTTCTCACAGCTGCAGGTAGATAACATTGGGTACCGTGAACCCGTGAGGTGCACCTCACTTGGGAGTCTTAGAACAGCTTTGTTAGCCTTTGTGGGGCAGCACTTAGAACACCGGTATTCTCCGTAGGAAATGGGGTTTTCTTTTATCCTGAGCTGCAGTTTGACTCCCCAGAATGTTTTCTGTATGTGGTGACATTTCCAGATCTTTCTGTGTTTGTTTTACGAAGATGTTGAGCTGCTTTTCCAGGAGGCAGGGGAAACCAGAAAGTGCTGTCTTTGGGTCGCATCTCTGCTCTGAAGTGAAATGGGATTAACATGGAAGTTCCAAAAGAACTGGATTTGGGCCCATGGAGAGTTTATGAAATGAATGGAGAAACAAGCTGTCTCTTCTCAGAACTCATTGTAATGCTTGGTCTCTTCAGAATTAGCCTGGAGTACCTCCTTTATTTCTGAGACGCTTTTCTGTCAGGTGGTTCTCTCTGAATGACCAAGTTTGTGGGAACCTAGTTTTCTTTTTAATCAGTTTATTAAGCAACAGAATTTTTAAATCAAAAAGATGGTTCAAAACAATTTAGCGATGAAATCTCCATAAGGGATAGTGAATTTGGCCTCAGTGCACATCAGTTTACACCAGAACTGACTTCTCAGTCTGTCGGCAAAACACTGCCGCGTGTGCGGAGGACGCCGTGGTCTTGCTTTACAGCCAGGAGTTCTGTCTTGAGGGTGGTGGTTTCAGTGAGCCGCATGCTGCTTTTGGCCTCGAGTATACTGGGTTCTGGTGATACATCCAGATACACGTTTTCTAGAAATTGCTGGGGGGTTTGGTAAAATTCATTTTTCCCCCATTTTTCATAGTTAATATTGATTTTTAGAATAGTAAGTGCAGTAACTTACCTTACTACAGTTGAATTAGTTGACTTTCTGATCGTGGTTTACAAATGGTAGTGGTATTACAGAGTGACAGCCTTTACTAATTAGAAAGCCAGATTTGCATGTACTGAATTTTAAATCCTGATGTTGTATCGGCTTTTGTTTCTGCCTGGTTTTGCTCTTTAGAGCTACTTTATAGCCTGTAAATTTTATTTAGATTATTAAGTCGATAATAGATTTTTACCCTGCTGTGTAGGAAACATTCATGGTCACTTTGGAAGCTATACAAATTATCAGTTGCCCAAGTTTTATTTTCTTAACCATTGTTTTTAAGGAACTTGGAAAAGTGGATCTAAATTTCTACTTTAATGTATTGGGCCATTTAAATAATTTTTCAGTTCCCTCACACACACAGAAGCTTTTCCTTTCTCTAAAGGCTCCCCGATGTCTGTCAGTTACCGTTTGCTCTGACGCCTAGTGCTAGGCTTTCCCCATCTCAGCACTCGCTCCACGCCACGCGCAAGCGCCCTTGTCCAGGAGTGATGCTGACTGGGGCAGGCTACACGGCCATCCGTGTCTAGTTTGGGCCGTGTGCAGAAACTCCCAGCACCATCACAGTCTACAGGATAGTTCCCAGGCAACACAAACTGACTTCCTCTGGCACTCAAGATTATGTGGGAATGATGCTGAAATGGTGAACATGTTTCTGTTTTCAGAGGTTCAACATCACAAGGAGAAAAACATTCACATTTGATTTTAAAGTAATTGGTTGGGATATAATCCTAATTCTCAACTTTAAATAAGTTCATCCCAAACTAGTTTTTTAAAGGTCTAATCAGAATTGTGCCACACTGGATTCATGATATCTACAACATAAAATGTCCTGTTAAAAAAGAGAAAAGATCAGGGAGTGCTTCCTTTAAGGATTGAGAACATACTGGATAAGGATATCTACTCACCTTTTTTTTTTGTCATACTGGGCCAGGGTTTGTGATCCTACCATCAGTGGAATTAGTAAATATTGCAAGTTGTTCGTGTTTTGACTTGACTTAAATTTTTTTTTCCAATAGAAACTATGTTCCAACTTCCTGTCAACAATCTTGGCAGTTTAAGAAAAGCCCGGAAAACTGTGAAAAAAATACTTAGTGACATTGGGTTGGAATACTGTAAAGAACACATAGAAGTAAGTAGCATGTCATTTTTTAATTTTCACACGACTCAGCTTCTGCTCCATTACTTTGTGTCAGTGGCCAGGATCGTTAATTTTTAGGTGCGATTCTGAAGTTTAACTGCAGCATTAGCTTTGCTAGAACTTTCTCAATTAGCCTAACTTGTTCCCTTCTCCCTAAAGTGGGCTTTTTCATCTTTGCATCCTGAAGCAAAAGCAGTTACCACTGAGAATGTACCATGTCGGACGTTTGCTACTAGGTGCTTTAAAATGGTCTTTCAATTCAAATCCTTTAAAATAGCCCCAAGGGGGGTATAGGAATTCTTATCTCAAATATACAGACGAAGAACCAGTAAAGACTTAGGTCCACCTCACAGCTGAACATGTGGCAGGTCTGTCTGTGGGACTCCAGAGCCTGTTCTCATTCTGGTGTGCCTGAATGTTTTGGTTGACCTTCTGATTGTTGAGGCGTAGTAGTTGGGGTGCTTGTTGTCTCTTTCCTTGGGATTTGAGCATTTGTTGGCCCTTTTGACCCATCATAGACTATTGTCTTTCCCTTGGTAACAGTTTAGACTTTACAAACTGTTTTTCTCGCCTTTTATTCTGTGAGCTTTCTACCAGCCCTGTGGGAAAACCAGTGCAGTGGTCTCCTCTTCTAGATCTCATTACTCTGATCTTGTGGTTAGTGGATCAGAAACCTCTGATTGGAACGAAACGTTTAAAGCTGTTTTTCCCACTAGCCTTTTAAGTCCAGCTGGTCAGGGACTGTAACCACCTTGTCCGTCTGTATCTCCTCAGCACCCAGCACAGTGCTGGGCACGTAACAGGCACTTGGTAAATGTTCGGAAGAAATTGAAAGTAAATAAGCAATTTCCTTCATGCAACAGGTTTTCTTTTCCTGGTTCCCTTACCTACTCTAGGGGCATATCATGAAGACTAAAGCTTCTCAGAATTGGATTTCTCTAGCTATGTCATCCCCAGTGTGGAAGTTCACTCCACACTCTCTCCAATACTTCAAGTGCAGGTAGATCTACCTGATGAAATAGTCCATTTACTTCCCATGCAGTGGAGTAATCTTCACAAGAATAAATAGTGCAAATATTAAAGGTACTTTTCCTATCCTACAGTTGATTTTTTCATCCCTATTACACCCACTATGTACTCTGGAATATATTTATGTATACTTGATATTCCACACTGAACTGTGAACCTTTTGGGAACAAGAGGAATTTTACCATAAAACTTATATACCTATCTCAAGGTTGTGGGGGGGTGGGTAACAAATTTTTACACAAGAGTAATTTAACATAATACCACATGCTTTCTTTGAGCAGCTGTCCTCCTTTTGGGGTTCAGAAATCCTGAGTTTTCCTTCTAGTCCAATCCCACCCCCATCTCCACAGAACATTTTTCTTGCACAGAACCAGGATACCACATCTACACTCTGTTCTGACATTACAGCTGATGAGTTACAACTCTTAAGAAGGGTGCTTTGGTATCAATACATGGCTTAATTTTTTACTGAAGTAGAACTTCCAGTGGTTTTTTACGAAGCCTGGTGACCATGAGGGGAATGTTGAGTTGATACAGTGTTCACTGTAACATCCATGTGCCCTTTTGTATACCCTAAGAACCTTACTACTCCTAGTCTAGTTCTGGGTGGGGTTGACTTTCCTGTGCATCTCCCCAACCCTAGTTAGAGATAGGATTTATATGTCAAGTTGGGCTACAATTAATACCATGTTTTTGAAACTTCTTTCACTGTTTTCTAGGACTTTAAACAGTTTGAACCTAATGACTTTTATTTGAAAAACACTACATGGGAGGATGTAGGACTATGGGACCCTTCGCTTACAAAAAACCAGGTAAGTGGCACAGGAGACTTGCCCAAAAAGCAGCATCTTCCCTTTTCAGTTCTAGACCTTTCATAGTGCTGCATTATTGGTAGTCAACCTAATGTGGAAAGTGTTAACATTTTATTATTTCATATTTTCCTGAGAGAGAGAAAAATAGGAAGTACTTTGGTCTATTTTTTTTCATTGTCCTGAAACTATATGTAAGAGGAATAGGAAAGTTTGTTACTTAAAAGTTGTGATGCCCAGTGTATATCAGAATTCCCCTCTCCTCCCCTAACCGTGCCAAAAGTATTCTGGTTCTTCTGATTCTAAAATGTTCCTTCCAGTGTTCAGTTTATCTAGGGTATCCATCATTTTTCTGTGTTGCAGTCCTTGTTTTTTTTTTTTATAAAGGGGAAGTAGGGACTGTTTCTTCCATTTAGGTTTTCTTACTCGTCTGTATCGTCACCCAGCCTCTCTGGGATAATCTGAGCCAGCACTTGGGGTGTGGGATAGGTGGCTCTGGAGGATGGTAGAGGTGGGTAGCTTAATTGTTACTGATTGGAATTAAAAACAGTATCATGAAATCAAAGGCACCAGCAGTGCCAACAAATAACAGTAGGTGATGTTATAACAAAAAATAGAGGGCTATGGGTGATGTGTCTTTTCCCACAGGGAGACGTGATTATCAATTCAAACTGTACCATTATTTATTTCAGTGGTGATTGTAGTTCTGGATTATTTATCTGTTCATCCGTTGGAACATACTTGGCAGGGAGTCAGTACTTTTAAACTCCACCTCAGAAATGTGATGTCATCTGGTTCTTTTCTTATTAATAACCCAGGGAAGGGTATTAACCAGCAGCCTTAAAATAGGAAAGCCTTCCAGTAGGACACATCACTTGGTTAATTCAGTTTTACTGATACTAAAGAAGGAAATGCAGTATTTCATTTTGGTTGTAACCAGTGTCTGAAACAAGGGAAGTTTTTATAAGGAAAAAAGATCGCCTCTCACCAAATCTGTGTTTCCCCTGTCATCAAAGGACCAACTGCACAGATGTTAATGAACTTGTTTCTGTAAGTTGCTCTTTGATACTAGTAAATTCTGCAGTGCTTATTTTATTGGCTTTTTAACATCCTGCATTCCCCACATTCTGTAGGAATTTTTACTTAATTTGTTAATTTGAATCAGAGCAGCTGTCACTTCATTACTTCTTTTGAAGCTGCTGTTGCTTGAGAAGAAGGAACAGCATGGCTTACAGAAGAAACCTGCCTTTTCAGATCAGTGGGTTTTTTGATCTCAGTGAAATCCGAATACTACACTCTACTTAGATCAGAGGGGGGGAAATGTTTGAGATTTTTGAAAATGTGCCCTTTTTTTCCATGAAAAATTTTCCATGATGGAAATGATCAAAGGTGTGTCTTTGTATCGTATTGCCTAATTGCACTAGAACACTCTGGGCCCTGAGTTTTAGTATATAGTGAATCTGAAACCTTTGGCAACTTAACAGCTTTACTTACAGAGTAATTGTAGTGAATTCACCTAGCTTATTCTTTGTCCTTTCTAACTATAAAATGTTTATCTTGAAGCCATTTATCTTTGGGTTTCTCTAAACCAGTGAGCAAATGTGACTGTTCTTTTCTAAAAACACTGAGGAAGAATTCTAAATGGAGTTTTTATTTGTAACACCAAAATAAGTGTCTACCAGTTTACAACAGCATTTTCATTTGAGTTTATATTAGGTTGGTACAAAAGTAATTGCGGTTTTTGCATTGTTGAAATTTACCTTTGTTATTGGAATACACTTAAATAAATGTAGTTATGTTATACATTTTAATGCACGTGTCTCACTTTATGTCTTTTTGTGAATGACTTATTACTTGCTGTTTATATTTATTTTAGACTATGGAAAGGATGTTAGACAAAAAGCAAATTCAAGTGATTTTCTTATTCGTGTTCAAAATGGGTTGTAAAGCAGCGGAATCAACTAGCAGCACAGTGCGTTTGGCCCAGGAGCTGCTCACAAGCTTACAGCACGCTGGCGGTTCAAGAGGCTTCGTGAAGGAGACGAGAGCCTTGATGAGGAACGTAGCGGTCACTCATCGGAAGTTGACAATGACCAGGTTAGAGCCATCATCGAAGCGGATCTTCTTACTACAGGAGAAGTTGCCAAAGAACAACATTGCCCATTCTACAGTTGTTCGGCATTTGCAGCAAATTGGAAAAGTGAAAAAACTAGATAAGTGGGTGTCTCATGATAAGCTAACCAAAAATCAAAAAAAAAAAAGGCCTTTTGAAGTATCTTCTCTTGTTCCACACAATGACGACGAGCCATTTCTCTTATCGGGTCATGACGTGCAGCAGGAAGTGGATTTTATGAGACAGACGGCGAAAGCCGGCTCGGTCGTGACCGAGAGGAAGCCCCAGAGTGCTTCCCAAAGCCATGCTGGCACTGAAGAAAGAGCATAATCACAGTTCGGTGGTCGCCGCCTGTCTGAGCCAGTGTAGCTCTCTGAATCCCGACGGAACCATTACAGCGGAGAAGCATGCTCAGCAAATCGATGAGACGCCCAGGAAACCCGCCCACCTGCAGCCGGCCCTGGTCAGCAGCAGGGCCCCATTTCTGTGCCAACACCAGCCGGCCGCGTGTGGCACAGCCAGCGCTTCGAAGGCTGCACACGTCGGAAGTTTCGCCTCACCCGCCATGTTCACCTGAACTCTTGACAGCCAACTACCACCTCTTTAAGCATCTTGACAGCTTTTTGCAGGGAAAGGGCTTTCACAACCAACGGGAGGCAGAAAATGCTTTCCAAGAGTTTGTTGAATCCTGAAGCACAGATTTTTACCATGCTACAGGAATAAACAAACTTATTTCTCATTGGCAAAAATGTGTTGATTTTCATGGTTCCTATTTTTATTTATAAAAATGTGTTTGAGCCTCGTTATAATTATTTAAAATTCAGTCCAAAACCGCAATTACCTTTGCACCAACCTAATGTTTTATAAATTATGCATTTTGCAAAAGGAAGTTTTACTCAGATCAATGCATTACAGTTTCAGTTCTAAAAATAGCATTGTCTCTTCAAGACTTATCTTGGGGAAAAAAATCTAGAACCTGTTAATGCTTATCTGAAGTGGCATTCTGATTCCAGTTTTTGTCTTTTCTTTAGGACTATCGGACAAAACCTTTTTGCTGCAGCGCTTGCCCATTTTCTTCAAAATTTTTCTCTGCCTACAAAAGTCATTTCCGGAATGTCCATAGTGAAGACTTTGAAAATAGGATTCTCCTTAATTGCCCCTATTGTACGTTCAATGCAGACAAAAAGACTTTGGAAACACACATTAAAATATTTCATGCTCCAAACGCCAGCGCACCAAGTAGCAGCCTCAGCACTTTCAAAGATAAAAGCAAAAGTGATGGCCTTAAACCTAAGCAGGCTGACAGTGTAGAGCAAGCTGTTTATTACTGTAAGAAGTGCACTTACCGCGATCCTCTTTATGAAATAGTTAGGAAGCACATTTACAGGGAACATTTTCAGCATGTGGCAGCACCTTACATAGCAAAGGCAGGAGAAAAATCACTCAATGGTGCAGTCCCCTTAGGCGCAAATGCCCGGGAGGAAAGTAGTATTCACTGCAAGCGATGCCTTTTTATGCCAAAGTCTTATGAAGCTTTGGTACAACATGTCATTGAAGACCACGAACGCATAGGCTATCAGGTCACTGCCATGATTGGTCACACAAATGTGGTGGTTCCCCGATCCAAACCCTTGATGCTAATTGCTCCCAAACCTCAAGAGAAGAAGGGCATGGGACTCCAATCAAGAATTGGTTCCCTCGCTTCTGGAAACGTACGGTCCTTGCCATCACAGCAGATGGTGAATCGACTCTCAATACCAAAGCCTAACTTAAATTCCACAGGTGTCAACATGATGTCCAATGTTCACCTGCAGCAGAACAACTACGGAGTCAAATCTGTAAGCCAGGGCTATGGCGTTGGTCAGTCAATGAGACTGGGGCTAGGTGGCAACGCACCGGTTTCCATCCCTCAACAGTCTCAGTCTGTGAAGCAGTTGCTTCCAAGTGGCAATGGAAGATCTTACGGTCTTGGGTCAGAGCAGAGGACCCAGGCGCCAGCAAGATACTCACTGCAGTCTCCAAATGCCCCGTCTCTCTCTTCAGGCCAGTTAAAGTCTCCTTCCCTCTCCCAGTCACAGGCATCCAGAGTATTAGGTCAGTCCAGCTCCAAGCCAACTGCAGCTGCCACTGGCCCTCCACCACCCAATACTTCCTCAACTCAGAAGTGGAAAATATGTACAATCTGTAATGAGCTTTTTCCTGAAAATGTATATAGTGTGCACTTCGAAAAAGAACATAAAGCTGAGAAAGTCCCAGCAGTAGCCAACTACATTATGAAAATACACAATTTCACTAGCAAATGCCTCTACTGTAATCGCTATTTGCCCACAGACACTCTGCTCAACCATATGCTGATTCATGGTCTGTCCTGTCCGTATTGCCGGTCAACCTTCAATGATGTGGAAAAGATGGCGGCTCATATGCGGATGGTTCACGTGGACGAAGAGATGGGACCTAAAACAGATTCTACGCTGAGTTTTGATTTGACATTGCAGCAGGGTAGTCACACTAACATCCACCTCCTTGTCACCACGTATAACCTGCGGGATGCTCCTGCTGAGTCTGTTGCTTACCATGCCCAAAACAACCCACCCATCCCTCCAAAGCCACAGCCAAAAGTGCAGGAAAAGGCAGATATCCCTGTTAAAAGCTCACCTCAAGCTGCAGTGCCCTATAAAAAGGATGTCGGGAAAACCCTTTGCCCTCTTTGCTTTTCAATCCTGAAAGGACCCATATCCGATGCACTTGCACATCACTTACGAGAGAGGCACCAGGTGATTCAGACGGTTCATCCGGTGGAGAAGAAGTTGACCTACAAGTGCATCCACTGCCTCGGCGTGTACACCAGCAACATGACCGCCTCGACCATCACCCTGCATCTGGTTCACTGCAGGGGCGTGGGGAAGACCCAGAACGGCCAAGACAAGACAAACGCACCCTCGCGGCTCAACCAGTCTCCAGGCCTGGCACCTGTGAAGCGCACTTACGAGCAGATGGAGTTTCCCTTGCTGAAGAAGCGAAAGCTGGATGAAGATAGCGACTCGCCAGGCTTCTTTGAAGAGAAGCCTGAAGAGCCTGTTGTTTTAGCTTTAGACCCTAAGGGTCATGAAGATGATTCCTATGAAGCCAGGAAAAGCTTCCTAACAAAATATTTCAACAAA
This sequence comes from Muntiacus reevesi, assembly GCF_963930625.1. Classification (NCBI taxonomy): domain Eukaryota; kingdom Metazoa; phylum Chordata; class Mammalia; order Artiodactyla; family Cervidae; genus Muntiacus; species Muntiacus reevesi. The sequence continues at coordinate 76,436,350 of NC_089250.1, read as the reverse complement.
CAACCCTATCCCACCAGGAGAGAAATTGAGAAGCTGGCGGCAAGCTTATGGTTGTGGAAGAGTGACATTGCTTCCCATTTTAGTAACAAGAGGAAGAAGTGTGTCAGAGACTGTGAAAAGTACAAGCCTGGTGTGTTACTGGGCTTCAACATGAAAGAGCTAAACAAGGTTAAGCACGAGATGGATTTTGATGCTGAGTGGCTATTTGAAAACCATGATGAGAAGGATTCCAGAGTCCATGCTAGTAAAACAGCGGACAAAAAGCTCAGTCTCGGGAAGGAAGATGACAGTTCATCAGACAGTTTTGAAAATTTGGAGGAAGAATCCAATGGAAGTGATAGCCCTTTTGACCCTGTTTTTGAAGTTGAGCCTAAAGTCCCTAATGATAACCCAGAGGAACACATACCGAAGGTAATTTCTGAAGATGCTTTAGAATCTGAGAAGCTAGACCAAAAAGAGGAGGATGGTTCAAAATATGAAACTATTCATTTGACTGAGGAGCCAACCAAACTAACGCATGATGCCTCTGATAGTGAGGCTGACCAAGATGATGTTGTCGAGTGGAAAGATGGTGCTTCTCCATCTGAGAGCGGCCCTGGTTCCCAGCAAGTGTCAGACTTTGAGGACAACACGTGCGAGATGAAAACAGGAACCTGGTCCGATGAGTCTTCCCAGAGTGAAGACGCAAGGAGCAGTGAGCCAGCTGCCAAAAAAAAGGCTACTGTGCAAGGTGACAGAGAGCAGTTGAAGTGGAAGAATAGTTCCTATGGAAAAGTTGAAGGGTTTTGGTCTAAGGACCAGTCACAGTGGAAGAATGCAACTGAAAATGATGAGCGCTTATCCAACCCACAGATTGAGTGGCAGAACAGCACAATTGACAGTGAGGATGGGGAGCAGTTTGACAACATGACTGATGGGGTGGCTGAGCCGATGCACGGCAGCTTGACGGGGGTTAAACTGAGCAGCCAGCAGGCTTGAGGGCTGACCCCTCTGGCTTTGGTGACAGGTGCTGCAGCCTGGAACTCTGTTCTCCTTTCAGTTATGACTGCAAAGCTGTGTTTTGAGTGTCGGGTCATCAGGCGGTGGGGACATGTGGCCACTCCAGTCCCAGTGGTTATTTCTAAGTCTGTGACACATGATTGGCTGATCTTGCTTTAGAACACTCTGTGACAGACACAGTAACTAAATGTGAAAAACCAATACGCTGGTGGCTCATGAACGCACACAAGAAAAAGCAGAGGTTGGTTTTATCTGCCTTCTCAACATTTCTTTCCCTCTGTAAAACAGTGTCTGGTTGGACGTCCTTGAGAAGCGTTCTCCTGATTAAAATGGTAGTGTAGGGCCAACACACAAGCTACCAGTCCAATGTGTACAGTAGACTTTGGGGAAATCAATTTTTTTTCATGTATTCATTCTGAATAGTTGAAATGTATATTTGTACAGTCTTTTAGACCTATTCAAGTGATGCTTATGATATTGTTATTGTGTACCCACCATAGGTTTGTTTCTTTTTTTAGTGTTGCCCTTGCTGTGTAATAAGCGCTGTATCTAGTTGACCTAGCAAAAGCCTGGAACTACGCTAGTGTGGACTTTGGGACAGACTTAGTTTTTGCACATAACCTTGTACAATCTCGCGACGGGCCAGCCACATAAGATATATTTCTGGACTCTCCTGTATTATAGAGTTTTTCTTGTTCTGAATATCCTTGACATGACAGCTGACAACAACAAAAACTGGCATTTCAGATGTTTTCTGAAATCTTTTAAGCTAAAAATCACATGCAAGAATTGACTTTGCAGCTACTAATTTTGACACCTTTTAGATCTGTATGGAAGTGTGTTGTGTTGAAGCAGCAGACCAATGAGTGCTGCTTTTTGGATATTTAGTTTTATCTTTAGTTAAACACCACCCTGGTGTATTCATTTATACCATCTAATATATGGCACACTGTTGTAGTATGTATAATTTTGTGATCTTTATTTCCCTTTGTATTCATTTTAAGCATCTAAATAAATTGCTGTATTGTGCTTAATGTAAATACTTGCTTTCTTACACCTTCCAGTCCTGTGTGTCAGATAGGTCTCGTACCAGGTGATGCCGTGGCTTCCTCATCAGAGATGGAGGCACAGCCACTGAGGAACTTGTGGAAGACCAAGAATGGCAGAGCAGACGCTTTCTCTCCAGACTCCCGTTGCAAATTCTTTGGTTCAGTTTGGCTTTTGTCTTTTACCTTTTTAATCACTAAAATAAACATATCCTTGAATTTTTTCAATTCCCCTGTTGTCAAGGATCAGAACCTGCTTAGATGTGTAAATGTCTCAGTGATAAAGGATGTAAACATAAGTAAGCATTGGTTTGCAAGCATAATCTTAATACCCTGGTGTTCGTTCTTCTAAATGAAGTCCATAGTAGTTTTCACCTTATAATGGGAACAGTTGTACTAACCAGGGAACTACTGTCTGCTTTTATTTTAACTCCGGACCATCTTGCTATTAAGAGAAAGGCTTTGGAGAGCATGCGTTCTGGGGGCTGTCAAGATGCAGGAGCTGGTAGGGTGCGAGCGACCCCGAACCACAGAACAGGGAGTTAGGAGGTGGCAGGAGTGGTCCAGTGCGTTTGGTGGTGATAACGTGAGGGGATGGATGCTCTTTCAGTCCATGCAGAGGCTGGTCAGTCACCTTTCAGGGACATCTGCCTAAAGAGTTCTGTAGAGTGGCTAGTTTCCATGATCTGTAAGACTCCAGAAAGTTCAGCTTAACGCTTTTGTTACCTGAGAGCAGAAGTTTGACCCGCCTCCCCCAGAATGTAACGTCATGCCTCTCAGAACAATACAGGAGAAAGCACAAGAATGGACTAGAACCTTTAGGGTGTTTGGGGCTGGCACGGAGCTTTTTTTTTTTTTTTTTTTTTTTGGATCTATTTTAAATCTGTCTCACAGATTATAAATTCTGTAGACATCCAAGATGCTACAGATTACCTAATCAGAAAAGGTGGCATTGAGAACATGGCTTACCTGAGGATAGTCATACCAGCTGCATTTAAGCCATCTCACATTTGCTTTGAAATTACTCTGCCTAACAGGAAGAATTTAGCCTGGTCTTATGAGTCCTACATGAAGTACTAGTGAGACTTGTGCAGAATAGGGGGTGAGGGTGGAGATGTGCACTCCAGGCTGGACATTTGAGCAGAGAGATGAGTACACTTCCTTGCTATGGTGGTGTGAGTGGGCCTTGTCAGCATGGGGAAGAGAGCTGAGCCACCTAAGAACTGAAATAAAGATTCCCCAGTAAGAACTATTGGAGAAGTCCTGAAAGTGTCTCAATAAAAGCCATTTTAAAACAATGCTGTTGCTACTGTTTGCTTTTGGAATAATCTGGAAAGAAAAGCTGACCTACCATCTTCTAATTAGAGAAGGTCTGTAACTATAGACTGATGAATAATCCTGGAGATTTTCTTTTAAACAAGGAAAAACAAAATTCCAGAGCACTTTCTGCCCTTCAAACTTCCCTGTGGCCAGAAGTTCCAGACTCAAACTGAGTGAGCACTATGGTTTCTCTCCCGTTTCAGCACGCAGAAGCATTTTCTTGTCCCATCTTTGGTTCCTTACCATTGAGCAAACGGCTCGTTGTTCCCTCTTAAATTCCAAGCAGAAAAGGAAATGCCCCTTCCTCCCCCTCCCAACCCCCATGGCTGTGTCTAGGCCAAATGCCTACCCACTTGTAAAGATGCACATTTCTTCAGAAGGGAGAAAATACATTTGAAAAAGATCTGTATCAAAGACTGAGGAATGCCCCACCTGAAACACTTATCTAGGGGCCATTCAGCTTGCTTTTGCCAAATGAGTACCGCCGTAGACGGGTGTTTCTCTGAGGACTAAACCTTGAGGTGGGGCTCTCAGATCATCTCGCCACGACAGCTTGAGAGCCACTTAGCTTGAGTGATGGGAAGATCCGATTTTTACCGAGGGACTAGGTAGAGGACACGGAATCTGGACTCCACGGAGCAGCTGGTCAGCCTTCTGCCCCTCCCTCAGGCGGTGATCTTTTCAACCCATTTGACCCTTATTTCTAACCCACCCAGTAGCTTAATGGCCTGGCACCAGTTGCAGGCATGTTTCACCAAAGTGTCATGTAGGAGTGTAACTCCTAAAACCCCAGAGGACTGAAAATAAAGGCAAGAGACTGCTCTCACCAAACTGAAATGCATTCCAACATATCATTTATTAAAGGGCCACCTTGACATGATCTAGAAAAAGACTGAGATAAACCAGACAGGCAAGTTAAAAAGGTGTTTTCTACCAACTGCTACTAGAAGGTTAGCTCAAAAATGAATCAAAACTTGCACAAAAGGAAGATTGCTATTTGGCAATTCTTTGCATCCTGCTACTTCCATCAACAAACTCCACTTTAAAAAATTAATATTCACTAGGACTTGAATCCTAGAGGGATTACAACTTGGGGGAGTTGTATTCAAAAATCTGCATGTAAGGCATAGCTGCAGATGTCCTGAAAATCGAGTCATGTTTTCAAAGGGCTCCAGCGAAGGATGCAGGAGGGAAGGGCCCCAGTATTTCCAGGACACGTGCTCTGCACCATGTAACTGGGGGCGTCTGTTTTTTCAGCATGTGTACAACGCGCATCTGTGATGCAAACCAACCCCCACCTGTGCACCAGGACACCATCAGGACCCGTTAGAAAGATGTAAGGACAGTCAAACCTAAACTGGTTTTTGCAAAAGTTTGGCTGTACCTTTATTAATATCTTCTTACTACCAAGTGAAACAAAATGGATTTCCTGATAAGCAAATCGTCCACCTTTTGGAAGCTGATAAAGCAAGAGGCGAGAAATAAAAGGACCTTTTCCAATGCATGCATGTGGTAAATGTCGCCATCTAGCCTGAAGCAGAATGTGACCGCTGTGTAAGACGGACAGCCATCTGGGAGTGAAAACTTTTAAGACCCCGCATTGAGGATGGCAGGTGAAAAGATGGCTGCATCTGCTGGGCTGGCTCTATCGGCTTCCCCGGGAGAGGACTTCAGAGGCTTAAATACGGAGTCCTCCAAGGAGGGAACCTCCAGGCCAGGGGCAACATTCCACCCTTCCCAGGAGTTTGACACTGTTCAAAAAATCGCCCGGAGTGCAGCACACATCCTGAGCACACACTGACTCAACAGGAACTTTCCAAACTCTCCAAATGCCCAACAAGTGTAGGGCACTAGGTTCCAAGATAATCTGAATCCTCAAAACAGTCCTGCCCCAATTCCCCAAATCCACCTCCACCCCCCTCAAAAAAAAGTCCTGTAAAAGGAGTGTTCGTACTCAGGACATGAAGCCTGAGCGAAGCCAACTTGTCCCAAGACTCCAGCTGGCAGAGGGGAGATGCTCATTTGGACCCAGGATATCTTGAGTCCACAGCCTCGGTTTCCCAGCCACAGCATCCAGCCCTGACCTTGGCTGAAGACTGCCCTCTCGAGAAAGGCTTTCCCTGCTGTGAACGCGAGGACACGTGAGCCCCGGGTTTTAAACCAACACGTCCTCCTTTCCCCAGCACAGTGTCTCCCAAACGACTCATTCACACTGCCGTCTTCGTCATTTTTGCCACATCTGCCTAACAGCTGCTTTACATACTTAGTATGTTTCAACTCCCCTTTTTAAAAGGGAAAACTAGTTTTGCAAGAAGAGTCCAACCAGCGTGATTTGCTATTAATGGAGGCACCCCTAAAAACAAAGGCAAAACGGTAAGACAAACTCTGCCACCTGCCATTGCTTGCCGAGGGCTGTGAGTCTGAGACTTGCTTTGTTGGTTGAAGAGGAAAATCAGAGGGGTCCAGGGCAGGCTAGCACCAAGGTGAGACCTTTTCCTTGGCCCAGGCAAGGCTGGAAAAATTGGCTGTGTCTCTGTGGACTTGTGTTACCTAACGCATGCCAGATGGCACCAAACCCATTTGTCAACAGACGGCTTTGGTTCAGAGTTTCCCAGGGAAGTCTCTGCCCATCACTGAGTATCCAGCTCTTCTTACCTGGCTTTAGACGCCTTTTTCTGACATAGGACTCTCGTTGGCAGTAATGGGAACTCCAGCTCAAATTGGGCTTTCAGTAAAGGAAAATGCCAGCAGCAGTGGTGCCCAGAGAAGGCAGGCTCCGGCGATGTGGGCAGGGCCTCTGGGCCTCTTGTCTGCTGGCCCTGCCACCCGCGCGGTCACCTTCATTCTAAGCAGGTGCCCTGGCGTTCCTGCTGCTTCCCATTCACCTGCCCTGAGAGAGGGTACCCCCTCCCTCACTACTGAGCAAGGGCCCTGGACTTGGGGCCAGTTGGACCATTCCAGAACCAGTTTCCATGCTGGTAGGCTTAAGACAGCCTTCCCTGGTGGCTCAGTGGTTTAAAAAAAAAAGCGCCTGCCAGTGCAGGAGACTTGGGTTCAATCCAAGGGAAGGGAAGATCCCCTGGAGAAGGAATAGCAGCCCACTCCAGTATTTCTGCCTGGGAAAGCCCATGGCCAGAGGAGCCTGGCGGGCTACAGTCCACGGGGCACGAAGAGTCAGACGCAACTTAGTGACTAAACACCACCAAACAAGGCTTAGACCAGAGCTACCCTGGAGAGCCACTGTGAGTAGGTTCACCTGGATGGGCTTCGGTCAGGCAGTACCCATCTCGAGCTGGGGCGGAATCAGTTCAACTCAAGTGAAATTGAAGTCACTCAGTCGTGTCCGACTCTTTGCAACCCCATGGACTGTAGCCTACCAGGCTCCCCAATCCATGGAATTCTCCAGGCAAGAGTACTGGAGTGGGTTGCCATTTCCTTCTCCAGGGGATCCTCCCTACTGAGGGATCGAACCCTGGTCTCCCACATTGCAGGCAGATGTTTTTCCATCTGAGCCACCAGGGAAGCCCAAACCAGAAACCGACTCAAACCAATCCCAGCCATTACACCGGGAGGATGTGAAATGGATATTGAGGTCTCGACACTTCAAAGGAAACCTCCTTGAAATTTTCCTTAACAGCTCTTCTTAGAAAATGTGTCCCAGAACCGGCTGCGTCTCCAAGTCACCTGGGGAGGTTTAACACTTAGAGATCCTGAGGACCCTCCCCAAGAGATTCTGACGCAGTTGGTTACAGGCTGTGGCCCAGCTGACTCCAAAGGACAAGTAAGCCGGAAAACCACCATTCTTTTCTTTTTCCTTCTGTCGCGCCTTCTGGCATGTGGGATCTTAGTTCCCCGACCAGGGATCAAACTTGTGCCCCCCTACAGTGGAAGTGCAAAATCCTAACCACTGGATCACCAGGGAAGTCCCTTTTTAAATTAATTTAAAATTTTTTCCCACCATTCTAAAGACACAAGCGAATGATGCTACAGCGTGAGCCTTCCCCAGTTCATCTGTTTGCTACCAGTGGTCTCCTGGGTAACACCACTGATTCTATTTCTCTCCATTCAACAAACATACCCTCACCGGACAGCCTAAGAACCCCCATCTGTACAGCCAAGGGTGCAGTTTGTGTGCAGAAAACAGCACGTGTGCACGATGATGCCGTGATGTCCCCACGGTTCCCTGGGAGCCACGAGGAGACCATGAGTGTTCACTGGGCACCCTTACTCCGGGAGGGGTCACCGCTGCAGCCCCCCCAGCCCTGGTGCCCGCAGAAGGAAAGCACAGACCTCATCGTCCAGGGCGCTCCTCCAGGTCTCCTTTGCCCGCTCCTCGGGCACGTCTCCCCCCGGAAGAGCCTTGCTGGTGAAACACTGACCGTTAGCATGTATGATGGTGCTGCTCCCTTGGATGACCTCATGAGGAAGTCCTTCCGGTTGAGGGGCCAGCAGTCAGGCTTGGCTTGACTTGGTGCTTTGAGGGAATCTTGTCATTCTCTTGACGGAGTACACCTGCCCCCAGCAGCCATCTCTCTACCTCCTTCCTCAAACTCGGCACCACGGGCCGACAGCAAAGCACAGTCGTCAGAAGTCCCAGAGAAGAAGGCAGAAGCAAGCCTCCGGCCACCGGCCCTGCCCAGCTGCTTGCAAGGCTAAACTGCATCCAGATGGTGCTTCCTGATAAGACGAATTCTGATGCTTTTATGTCTACAGCAAACACAAGGGCTCAGAGAGGAAATTCTGTGACAGTTGCTCAGCATAATTGCTTTGAATTCTTGCAAACCCAAAGATGGTTGTGCTCTTGACCAGGAGACAAAGCACAAAGCAGAATTTTGCTTTAAGACGCAGAGGGAGATGCCCTGAGGCCTCCAGGTGCCTCAGTCAACAGGTTGTCTTGAGAGAACTGATAATCCTGGAAACAGACCCCTTTGGGGGTGTCTGCCCGGCTTCTCACCTCTTCTCTGGAACTCTCCTTTTGACCCCAAGAAGGAGTGCTTTTATGATGAATGGACATTGAGTTTTGTCAAATGCTTTTTCATGCATCTATGGAGATGATCTTGTGGGGGTTTTTAATACTTTTATTGATCCAAGTATGTTGCACTGATTGATTTTAAGGTGTTAAACCCACTTTGCATCCCTTGGAGATAGTCCACTTGGTCATGGTGTTTAATCCTCTTTATATGTTTCTGGATTCAGTCTGCTAATAATTTGTTGAGGACTTCTTCAAATGCAAATACCAGTGAGTCCAGGCATGTTAAGAAATTCATGAGATAATTTAGATACAAGAGAAACGTGGAACCGGGCACTGAAAAAGAAAAAAAAAAAAAAAAGAGAAACGTGGAGAGTGAGGCCCTTCTAAAGGGACTCAACTTTATTGTCCGGCTAGAATATGAGCCCAATACTGCCATATTTTAGTTTTTGAGTAGAAGCTGGTAACCCAGTTCTTTATGAGAAATGTCCTGATTTTTAATTGCTAGCAACTTATTTTAATTGAATTTTTTGAATAGGGAAACACCAAAATATCAAAAAGTATAAAATAAAAATGGAAAGGCCACATCTCACCAAAAACAGAATGCTCACCATTGTCAAATGTCTGTTCATCCTCCCAGAGAACGTTAGTGCTTCCCTTTCTTACAGAGACGACAGCATATCGTGTCCCTCTTCTTCCACTTTGGTTTTGGGGATTCTCCTCACCAAGTCGTAAAGAACTCCTCATCTACTTTTACATCTTCGTAGGATTCCACCCATCCATGCATGTATGGAGGTACTGTAACTGAGCCAATCCCTAGTTGATGGACACAGATTCCCTCCGATCTCCTGCTGTTTCAATGTGCAGTGAATAAATTTTTGCGTTTATCATTTCTCTTTGTGTGTATATATTGGGAGGCTAGAGGTCTAGGGATGGAACTGGGTATGCACATTGTCTAAGCGCACATCCATTTCTAGCTTTGACAGGCACTGCCCATGATCTCCATGAGAGTCGTGTCTCACCACCAGTGCATAAGAATGCACCTTTCTTCAAAACTTCACCAACAGTGTCATAAAAAACGTTTTATTTTTGCCAGCGTGATAAATGAAAACTGAGTATTCAATATTCTTTCATACTTACAGATTGAGGTTAATATCTTTTCATATTTTGAAAATGCCTTTTGCATAGTCTTTTCTGTGAAATGCTTCTTCATATTCTTTGCTATTTTGGGGGGTTTCTTTCGTCTTATTTATTCGTAGGAGATGTTTATATACTAGGGAGATTATCCCTTTGTAGTACAAGCTGCAAATAAATTTTACTAGTTTGTCATTTGACTTTTGCATTTGGTTGAAATTCTGTTTTTTGTTTTTTTTTTTTTTTTGGTTGAATTTTCTGCTTGTTTTTGACATGCAGAGGATTTAAAATTTTTAAATATCACAATTTTCTTTTATGGCTCCTGGATTTTTTATGATTCTCCAATGTTTCCGCCTCCTTATTCTATAAATTCATTTTACACGTTGAACTCCTCCTTAATCCATTTGGAATTTTGGAACTGTTCCTGGCATACAGAGTGAGGTATGGAACTCACTTTATTTTTCCCAGATGGTGACCGCATTGTCTCAACATGAAAACAATTTTGAAACAGTTCAGGGCAAACCACATGGCTCTGCCAACCTGTGGGCCACTGTTCTGAAACCTCTTGCTTTGGACAGATGTGAAGTTCACATCCATGGGGAACGTAGGAATGGTCAAAGGACCTAGCTTTTCCGAAGACTCGCGGTGGCCTAGGTTCTGATACCCCTGTCTGAGAACAGCCACCGGAGAAAGAAAAGACAAAGATCACCCTTTCCCCGGCCACAAAGTGACCCTGGCCGTGGGCTTTGGGTTTGACCCTCCAAGGGGTTTGACCCACCAGGGCTTTCGTCGACTTGCTAGGAGACATCCGCCACTTGCTCTGAAGATGACACCCGTCAGGGCACGTGGCCCCAGGCCAGCACCTCAGCCGCTCAGAGGACCGAGGTCAGCGATTCCTGGCAGGCCCTGGGCCCTGACTCACCCTCGCGCCCAACGTCTCCAAGCATCCCTAAAATGTCATTGTTTGGCACTGCAGCTCCAGGAACCTTGGGAAAACCAGCTCTAGCTCATGAGTCACCGTTTCCCCATAGATGCTATCAAGGAAACTCACCCCTCCTCACTGCCCTGGAGGTGAGGACTGACCCCCCGAGAGTCCCCGGACAGTAGAGCCGGCGAGGCCGAGCAGGATTCCGGCAGCTCTCACGCTCCGCTGCCCCGGTCTTACTCTCAAAGGTAGGGCCGTTCCGAAGGCCCGGGCCCTGGGGTGCCGAGAGCCCCCCAAGACCCGCAGGCCGGCCGGCCCTCCCCGCGCCCAGCCCCGCCACCGTCACAGCCGCCTGCTGCCCAGAGCCCATCGCCAGGCCCCTTCGCAGGCCATCGCTCCTCATTGCACCCCCAGAGGCAGGCGCCCTTACTCTCTGCCTCTTACTGGGGAGCAGGCTGGGCTCAGAGAGGGAAAGCCACCGTGCAGGAGGCGATGGCCCTGAGCCCCGGGCCTCTACTTCGGGACACTTCGCGGCTGTGGCTTGATCACGTGGCCCTCCACCCGCCTCTCCCGGCCCTCGGTCCAGGCTTCGGAAGGAGAAAGAAGCGTGGGCGCCTCCAGCCATCAACACAAGCCCGGTCTTCCAGAAATGTGCGCCCTCGCTGCTTGTCCGAAGAAACGAACTTCCTATCGACTCTCCGCTCTCCCTCAGCAGACCAGGGCACGGGGAAGTGTCCAAGCTTCTCTCTTCGTTAAAAAACAGTCCTGATCAATACAACGCAGCTGTGACAACGAACGGTCAGCAGCCACAGGGACGCTGCCCACAGGCTCGGCAGCAGCCGGGGGAGCGGGCACAAAGCCGCCACGCTGAGCCTGCACACGCCAGCCCGCCTCCAGGGCCAGAACAGAAGCCCAGACAGCAGCCCCTGTGCGCTGCGAGATGTCAGGATGCTGTCAGCTCGGGGTGGGGGTGGGGGGGATTGGAAGGAAGCACGGGGGGCTTCTGACGAGTGCGCGCTTCCAGATGGGGTGAGGGTCAGGCAGATGTGTTCATGTGTGAAAGTTCAGTGACCTCAACACTGGATTTATACTTCAATAATGGATAATAAGGTCTCAATGTTTTAAAGTAAGTTTACAAAAATTATCTGTATACAAAAACACTGGCTCTACATGAAACAAGGGCTTCACTTAATATCTTTTCATTTAAAAAAGTATCCTAAAATTGACAAGGCTCAACTTTTTTTTTTTTTTTTTTTGGCCTTGCTACTACTGCTCTCTTGCCTGATTAATGATGTCAGATTTCCTTGAAATTGGAATGCAGTTCTGTAGTACAGGGGGGGTGTGTGTGTGTTGAAATCTGAATGCAGGTCTGCAGAACAGGGTGTGTGTGTGTGTTCTCAGCTCTGGGAAAGATTCCAGAAACTAGAAGCAGCCATCACCAAAGTGAGGAACCCAACGTTTCAGGACCATAGCTCAAAACCCACCTACATGAGGAGAAATTAAAGCAAACACCGCTTGGGAGAGCAGGAAATCACACCGCTCAGGAAATCCTAAAGGTCTCGGCATTCTGCTGGGCATCTGCAGGCCAGATCCGTGCGCTCCCCTCAGGCGAGGGGCTTTAGAACAAGCAGCTTCTGAGGACCTGGCTTGACTCGGTGGCACAAGCACCTATCAAGGAAACATTCACACCAGGTGACCTCTTGACACTTTATTGAGATGGTTCACAGGGCCAGTGGGCACTGGGGTTCAGACAAACCAGCCAATACAGATGGACCTGGAGCCATGCACCCTGGTGACACCTCCCAAGACCCCCACAATTCCTGTGCAAAGATATCCATGTCCCCACAGCCCGTAACCTGGGGTGACCAGCTATCCCCAGGGGTGACCACCTCGTCCAGACCACCAAGCAGGCCACAGCTGGTGGAGGAGGCCTTCCCAGCTCATCACTGAGGCACTTCCCACCCCCTGGGTCCCAAGTGCTTCTCCAAACCCCATGCACCCCCGTGAAGTAAGGGGGAAAACTCAGAAAACGAATCCACAACAATAAAAGAAAAGAAGAAAACCACATCTGCTCTGCACACAGATTTCACTTCCCCACGGATGGCAGGACCGAAGCGCTCACAGACGCCTTTGACAGCTGGGGGCTCGGGGCATCACCTCCCCCACGTCCACGGGAAAATAGTCCTCCGTTCTGTACAACGCGGGCAGCTCGAACGTCGGGGCCACCGGTGCCCACCGCTTCTGGAAGGACAGAAAACCAGGTGCCCGGTCAGTCACGTGAAGCCACTTGTTCTGAGAGCCAAGAACTCCAGTCGCAGTTCACCCCGCAGGGGGGTGGTCCAGGCGAGCAGAGTCCATGATTCTTCACCAAGAATCATAGTGAAGAATGAAGGTCAATGTCACACGGCCTGTGACAGCCAAAGCCAGCCCGTCTGACACCTGATGGGGACCGGCAGGGCTGGTCCGTGTGCGCAGAGCTCTGCAGTGTTTGAGAGCACAGGTGGAACAAGGGTCTGGGAGGATGGCTGAGAACGCAGGTGCACCTCGGGCCACCGAATGCCAGGAAGGGGCACTTAGACCCGCAGCAGCGGCAGTCTAGACCGCGCCACAGGCCGCCGCTGGGGGATCTGGGGTCGGCGATGGTTCTGTGAGCGCCGGTCTGTGCTCCTGAAGACCGGGCCATATGCGTGTTTTTTTTTTTTTAATTGAACCATTTAAAGAAGGGCTTACTTATGTCTCCTGTGGGTTTTTGTGGCAGGGAGATTGAGGAGGGGAGATTTTCCATCAAGCAATGGTCTCCAAGCTCTCCTAACCCTACAGGTTACACAGGCATCTCTGGGTCAAACGGTTTCACAGAGGACCGCCCCAAATAGTGCTTCTCAAACGTGGCTGCACAGGGGGCCCCCTGCGGGAGTAAGGGATGCTTATGCCCAGGCCCCGCCCCCAGAGCCTGACGTCATCGGTCTGGGGTGCGTTCCAGGCACGTGAGTATTTCAACGCTCTCAGGTGAGTCTCAGAGCCGGGGCTGATCCCGTGACCTGCTCGGAGGAGGGGAGGTCTGCAAGGCTCCCAGGTGGACCCGGCAGGCAGATACGGGCAGTAATGTGGGGGTCCAGGGGGCAGAAGGAGGAAGCTCTGCACGTCTCCACCTGGGCTCCCTCTGACCACCCCCACCCGCAGCTCCCTCTGCTGTGTGATCTACAGGCCACCTCCGCACCCCGCCACCGCCCCCACCCCACCCCCGGGCCATAGCTCCGCCCCCGGGCCATAGCTCTGCCCCCAGACCCCAGGCTAGCTCAGCCCCCGGGTCCAGCTCCGCCCCTAGGTCCTAGCTCCGCCCCTAGGTCCTAGCTCCGCCCCCGGGCCCCATCTCTGCGCCAGCCTTCAGCGGCCGCCACAGGTGCCAGCACGTGGTGTGGGGCTCCGGCCCACGGTTAATAACAACTCCCCCAAAGCGCAGACCCCCATGAGCCCCACGCTGCCCTGCGTGTGCCCTCGCCTGCCCCATGCTTGTCCCCGCAGCAACACCGGGACCGCCCTCCCCACTGTGGCGGGGGCGGGGGCGACGAAGCCCAGGAAGGTGCCTTCCCCCCCCAACTCCGAGCACCTGTCCCCGCAACTCCCACCTTACATGCGCTCGCACCCGGCCACGGGCACCACTGCGAAGAGGACGCAGCCCGTCATCAGGGGCCCCTGCCTACCGCAGACAAGGGAGCCACCGGGAACGCACCCCCAACGTGTGACGGGGAATACGGGAGGTGGCGCCGGGGCCTCGGAGCCCAGCTTCTGCAGGGGTCAGAGGTTCCCAGGAGCTGAGGACCTAGGAGGGGCTGTGTGGGTCGGCGGGAAGAGTGGTGGCCAGGCTGCAGACACCCGTGGCCGTGCAGACAGCGCTGGGGGGGTGTGCTGGGCAACGGGCACCAAGCTGGGTCCGTCTGGAGTCGCCGGGTCAGCGTGTGGACAGGAAGCTGTAAACCAGATGACATGGGCTCTTGGAGGTCGTACCAAGAACTTTATCCTGAGAGATCAGGAGGGAGACGGGGAGCAGGGAGTGTGTGTAATGAGCTGTGTTTTAGAAAGAGCAGAGACCAGACTGGAGGGGAAAGAGGGGACCAGAGCAGAAGCTGTTGAAGGCAGGCGCCCCTTCAAGGTGAGAGTGGCCGGATTTGGGGTGAGAGAGCACAGACTCTAATGTCTGAGCCCTGAACTCCCCACTCCCCACCAGAGCCTGTCTCTGCTGCAGAAAGAAACCACCAAAGAATACCTTATCTACCTTATTTCAGATAAGGTAGAATGCACCCGGGGTCCAGGGACTGCATACCTCCCGGAGTCACCACCACCCACATCTGGAAAGCTGGGACAACCAAGCAAGTCACCTTGGCCAAGGCTCTGCCTCATAAAAGCGAACATTTAACCAGCAGACACCGGGTCAGCTGCTCCGGGCTCAGCCCGCTTGGCAGGGGTGGAGGTGGGGGGGCGGCGGGTACTTGGGACACACTCACCCCCTTCTCCCCGCATCTTCCTAGGCTGCCCCCCACCCCTGCGAGTGGACTGGAGTCCTCCCACAGCACCACAGCCAAAACACAGCTGGGAAAGGAGCCCCACGATCGTCTCACAGCCTGAAGGATGCCGTCCGTGGATAACCCATCATTTTAGATTATCCTCACCCTCTTTCTCCTGAGATCTGACTGCTGTAGTATCTAGAAAATGCAACAGGCAAGTAATGACAGTTCAAAGACCAGCTCCCTTGTCCTGACAGATGGCCTGGGGGTTAAAGTGTACCTTTCGCTCCTGATCTGGGGACATAGCGAAAGGGGCCAGGCCAGAGCTGGTGTCCCTGTCCTGGGGATGCTGGGCCTCTTGACCCACTGTTCTTTTTGTACTTTTAAGAATATTTATTTATTTATTGTATGTATCTGGCTGCACTGGGTCTTAGTTGCCGCAAGCGAGATCTTCAGTTGTAGCCTGTGAACTCTTAGTTGTGGCACGTGGGATCTAGTTCACTGACCAGGGATCGAACCCCAGCCCCCTTGCACTGGGAGCTTGGAGTCTTAGGCAGTGGACCACCAGGGAAGTCCGTGTTCTTTCTGAAATGGTTCTCCCAACGGGGATGGGGCTTCTGCCTCCTCTTTCAAGGAGACAGGCTCCAGGAAAAAGGAGAAAATTCATATAACGATGAAGGAGCCAAGAAGGAGTCCTGAGAGTCTCCGAGCAACTTTAGATATAATTGTATCTTTAGTGCCAGCAAGGTCTAGTGCAAAAAGCGGTGGCACTTTTGCTGGTGATGGAGCGGAACTGTTCCTCCTGCGTTCAGACTCAAGGGGGAGGGGAACACCCGGAGAGTGAGCCTTCTGCCAGCACTGTGGATTATTAGAGTGGTCACGTGTGTGCTCGCAAGAGGAAGCCTCTCACCCGGACCCCACAGGGACTCATGAGGATGAGACATCCCAGATGAACTTGCTCCCCTTTTCTGTGGGGGCCCCCAGCCTGGGAGATGGTGAGAGACACCCCGGAGGCCGGTTTGCCCCTCCACCCTGGCCCTGGGCCCAGCCCCTAACAACTTCTGGGACACATGGGAAATTTGTGGGAAAATGACTCACAGCTCGTCGGAGCTCTGGGCCTGCAGTCAGCCTAGAGGGGGTGCCCTGAGCTGAGCTGGGGGCTCCGAACATGGCCGCTTCAGCCCTCCATGCTGCTCTTGGAGAGCGGGTGGACATGGGATGCTAGCTCAGTCTGTTCAGCCTCCATGTCCTGCGCGGTATCAGTACCTTGATGATCTTGAGGGGTCCCCAGTGTCAGCTCCCCATCCCCGCTGCCCTCCCCACCCCCCACCCCCAGCTGAAGGAGGGGTGAGAGGATGCCTGACCCACCCGGGCCGTGAACAGGTGACCCAGGCTCATCCAGTTGAGAAACAGGCTTGGGGCTCTGGCTACTGGGGGAGGCATGCTTTCTGCTCCCATTGGCCCTTCGCAGGTTTGTGCGAGGACGGGCCACAAGCCTGGGGGTCCCTTCTGCCACCACACTGGAGGGCCTGCCCGAGAAAGACGCCAACACAGGGGAGCAGAGCTGGGAGGGGAAGCAACGCAGAATCCTAACAGGATCCTTGGAGCACCTGAACCGCATTTTGCCCAAGGTTAGAGCTAACTAGTCAGTGTTGGGCTCCCCTGGTGGCCCAGACAGTGAAGAATCCGCCTGTAATGCAGAAGACCGGGGTTCCGTCCCTGGGTCGGGAAGATCCCCTGGAGACGGAAATGGCAACCCACTCCAGTGTTCTCGCCTGGAGAATCCCATGCACAGAGGAGCCTGGTGGTCTACAGTCCACGGGGTCGCCAAGAGCCAGACACGACTGAGCGACAGACACACACTTAGTGTTACCTTGGGACTTTCTCTGTTCATAAGACCACAGGATTCTCTTCTTTTCTTAAGCCAGGGTGACCTGAGCAGTTGTCACTTGCAACCAAGCATCCTGCCTAAAGCAAATAATATATTTACAGGAGTGCGGGCAAACACCTGGAAACCAGAGGCGAAAGTGACAGCCGGGCACTCCAGATGCCATCAGGCTGAGCAGGACCACACCCTGCAGGCCAGGCCCCAGTCCCGGGCCCCCCCCAGGATGCCAAGGAAACCCAGCCCTCTCATGCCCATGCTTTCTTGGATTCTCAGGACAGACCTGCAACAGGAGGGGCGGCCCCCAACTCAGAGGTCACCTGAGCCAGGCAACCACGGAGCTGGGGTCCACTCAGGCCTCTCCAGCTCCAGGTCACCCCTGCCCCTTGGCCCATAAGGCTTCAGCCTCAAACCCAAATCCTGCAGAATCTCGGAGGGGACTTCTGAGAGCATCCCGGCCCAGCCCTGGCCTGCAGCTGTTACTAAGATGCTTCTCCAGGAGCGGCCAGGTTCGCAAGGAGGACTGTTCACCTCCCTGAGGCTTCGTCCCCCTCCCCCCAGCCTGCGGGCGGGAAGGTTCCACCAGGGGGGAGCCGGATGGGAGGAAACCTGAAACCACAGGTCCAGGGCCCTGCCACCCTCCCCCGGCCACCCACCCCCACCAGCCCGCGCCCCCAGCTGGAGGAGGGCCTCTGGAGCTGGGGCGCCGGGCCTAGCAGGCCCTCCTGGGTCTGCCCAGCCTCCCACGTCTTCCTCACTTCCACCCCGGACCCCCGAGTTCCCAAACCCGCAGCCCACACAGCAGACGTGTGTGTGTATGTGTGTGTGTGTATGTGCGCGCGCGCTTGGTTGGCTGCATGATTTTTAAAAACTGGAATTAATTTCAAATATGTTGAAAAAAATCAGATTTCTCAGAAAAACCAGCCTGCCAGCTAGCTTCTCTTGGAAAATCAGATGATCTGGAAGCTCCCGGTGGTTGGGCTGAGGCGCCCCTTGTGGGCGGCCCCCGGGCCCCTGGCGGCCACGTCGCCTTTCCAGAACCCACTGCTTCTGGTGGTGGGTGCTTCGGGGTTGGCCCCCCCGGGCGGGCTGCACCCCCAACCAGCTCCTCTTCTGACAAAGCCCCCACCAGGCCTCTGCAGCAAGTGGCAAAGGAAAGCCTCAAGCCAGCCTGGGTTGGGGGCCTCTCCTCTGAAGCCCCCCACCCCCCGAGTCAGAGCGCCATCTGCTGAAGCCGGGCCCACCTGCCTCAGGGCTTCATCCGCCCAGTCCTGTTCCCAGAAATCCCCCACGGCCCCCCGTGAGTCCTGGCCAGGCTCAGCACATTTTTTCTGCAAAGGGCCAGACAGTAAATGTTTGCAAGCCCCATGGTCTGGGTCACAGCTACTCAGCTCTGCCCTTCCAGCACCAAAGCAGCCACAGGCAATGAAAAAGTAATGGCGTGGCTGTGTGCCAATAAAACTTTATTTACAAAGATGGGGGCAAGCCCCACAGACTTCCCTGGTGGCCTAGCGGGTAAGATTCCATGCTCCCAATGCAGGGGGCCCCGGGTTCAGTCCCTGGTCAGGGAGTTAGATCCCACATACCATAACTAAGAAGTTCACATGCCACAACTAAAAGATTCCATGTGCCACAACTGAGACCCAGCGCAGCCAAAAAAAAAGATGGGGGCAGGCCAGGTTTGGTATTTTTAGTTTGCCCCTAAATTAAATCTGTCTTCCTAAGTAGAACAGGCATAACAAACCCATCCCTCGCCCATGCAAGTGGTCACCAAGTAAGGGGCCGCCAGACACAGGCTGCGGGGCCCAGGGCCGGGTCCACCTTGCAGACTGTCCCCAGGCCAGAGTGTTGCTTGGTCGGCTGCTCTTGAGACATCACTGCAACTCCATCCTGTCCCAACTCACTAAGCATCCTCCACTTCAAAAGAAACACCACACCGCCATCCCACACGTGGGCCGGGTTCTGAGGCTCTAAGGTGTGGTCCACCTCTGGGAGGCAGAGGCCTCAGGCTGACCATGGATGCAAGCTCAGGCAGCCAGAGACTCACCCTCACCCACCGAGTTACCAGACACCTCCAGCCCAGGCGACTAGAGGCCCAACCTACTGGGTAAACAACAACCTCAGCTCCTGTGACCCTGTTCAATACGCTTATCTCTAACCCTCACAGCACTCCTTCAAGGTAGAGGTTTCCCATTTGCTAGAGCCTCAGTTTCCTCTCTGTCAAATGAGGATAATGCCATCGACTTCATGCAGTCCTGCCTGGAGCACAGCAGTGATTCTGGAGGTGCTGCAGCCACCTTGGCACTGTGAGGACAAAAGCCAGAGGCTTAAGGATGACAGGGCAGTAGCTCAGAGAATCAACTGGCCATCCAGGACTTCTTGTCACACAAGGAAAAAACACAAACCCTACTTGGTTAAACCACTTCAGTCAGGTTTCTGTTGCACAGCCTGACGGACGCATGCTATTACGCTCACCATCACTCCAGTTAATAGTGACCTGCCCAAGGTCATGCAGCTAGGAAATGGGTGGAGCCGGGACTCAACCCAGGTCATTCGTATGGTGAATGGAATGATCACAAAACAGTGAAAACTTCTGGATCTCAGAATTATTCCAAAAGGTAAAATGGAATTCCAAATAACTGATGCATGCATTGCCCCCTCCAGAAGCTCCACTCCTCTCGCGTGAGGGCTGCACGTGGTGACTTGCTTCCGCAGAACAAGGGTAGGGGAGAGAGCAGGCTGAAAATAACTGCCCAATAGAGACACCTGGCAAACACTGCCTCGGCCAGATAGTCAAGGTCAACATCATCCGTGCTACGTCACGTTGAGAGCAGGGGCCCTGGACCTGATGTGACGAGAAGGGCACTTCACCTCCAGGGTCTCCCCCTCCTCCAAAACCCACAAGCCCAACCTAACCACGAGAAAAACATCAGATGGGCCCTAACTGAGGGACGGTGAACAAAATCCCTAACCCACAATCCTCAAAACTGTCAAGGTCATCAAAAACAACGAGAGTCTGAGAAGCTGTCATAAACCAGAGGTGGCGGAGCAGACACGAGGACTATCTAGAATACAGAGAAAAGGGCACTGGGGAAAACCAGTGAAACCCGAATAAACTTCGGAGGCTAGTTAGACAGCAGTGTATGAAGCAGGGTCCTTTAGCTGTGACAGCGCACCCCAGTCAAGCAAGACGCTTGGGGGAACTGGGTGAGCGGCATATGAGAACTCTGTATTATCACAGCAACTGGTCTCTAATTCTAACGTACAAAATTGTGTTGGGTGGAGGCAGGGTGAAGCAGGCAGACAGAAGAAACATCTTGGTCCATCAGGACAGACCAGGCCCCCGTCTTTCTCATCTCAACCACAGTGGCCAAGTAGTGAGCTCTTCCTGAGTGCCCAGCCCACAGCGGGACCTGCGGGCCCGCAGCCCGTTCATGCCCAGCTGCTGAGAGAGACAGATGTCCCTACTCCCGTTCTCCAGAAGACGAAATGAAGGCTCACAGACACACCTGCCCAGGATTGCCCCACTAGGAACTGGCAGAGAGCGGAACTCGAACCCAGGCCCGGCCTGGCCTAGCACAGCCGGGACTGGGGGCCCTGGGGCTGAGTGGGGCAGGGAGCCGTGCTCTCGCCCAGGACTCGAGACGTCCCTCCAGGATCTGCTTTCCAACCTTGGACCCTCAGGCACCCCCCTCTGGCTTATTCAGAGCCAGCAAACCAGTGGCCTTTGGGTAGCGTCGGCCCACACACTTGACAGGATCAGTTCAGTTCAGTTCAGTTGCTCAGTCGTGTCTGGCTCTTTGCGACCCCATGAACTGCAGCATGCCAGGCCTCCCTGTCCATCACCAACTCCCGGAGTTTACTTAAACTCATGTCCATTGAGTTGGTGATGCCATTCAACCATCTCATCCTCTGTCCCCTTCTCCTCCTGCCCTCAATCTTTCCCAGCATCAGGGTCTTTTCAAATGAGTAAGCTCTTCGAATCAGGTGGCCAAAGGATTGGAGTTTCAGCTTCAACATCAGTCCTTCCAATGAACTTTCAGGACTGATTTCCTTTAGGATGGACTGGTTGGATCTCCTTGCAGTCCAAGGGACTCTCAAGAGTCCTCTTTGGCACCACAGTTCAAAAACATCAATTTGTCAGCACTCAGCTTTCTTTATGGTCCAACTCTCACATCCATACATGACCACTGGAAAAACCATAGCCTTGACTAGACGAACCTTGGTTGACAAAGTAACGTCTCTGCTTCTGAACATGCTGTCTAGGTTGGTCATAAGTTTTCTTCCAAGGAGTAAGAGTCTTTTTATTTCATGACTGCAGTCACCATCTGCAGTGATTTTGGAGCCCCCAAAAATAAAGTCTGCCACTTCACAGGATGGGCTGGTGCAAATTGTAAAACATGTTACCTGCCACCGTGGAGGCACCGGGATGGTTCACGTGAACACCGCGTTCCTGCTTCTCCGGAACAATGTGGCCACGTGGCCGCGCTAGGCCCGTCTTCCCGCGGGCTGTGGCAAGTCGGGCCCCTAGATGTCTGGGCACGTGCCGTCCGGTCTGCCGCTGGCCGGCCTCATTCGCCCACAGGACACCGGGCCCACGGGCTCCGGGCCGGCAGTGGCTCCGGGCTCACGTCACCACGGGGCCATGGGTGCTCCCTGTCTGTGGCCTGGTCCCCGGGGGTGGGGGGAACGGCCAGCCCGGGCCGCTGCTGGGGCCAGCGGCTCCGCCCTCAACCCGGGGCCCTCCAGGGCGTGCCGGGGCCCGGAGTCAGGTGCGCCCTGGGGCTGTTCTGTGGGGAGAAGGCCAGCTGGCAGAGGGCAGGGCAGGGCATGTGCCCAGGGCCACACAGCTGCTAAACGGCAGAGCCGAGCGTCAAATGGGCTCTCCCGAGCTCCTGGCAGCGGCCTCCACTTCGGCCAGCCCACACGCCCTTCACCCCCGGGCCCAGCCTCTCCGCCCCGCTCAAGGCCTCCTCACCCCGCCCGCCTGTCCTGCCGGCAGCGCCTGTGTCTGCTGCAGGGCCCCCAGCCTTCCAGAACACTCTGACAGCTGTGAGCAGGGCCCCTCCCATCGTCTCGAGCAGCCCCTGCGTGTCCAATCCTGCCTGCGGGGTGGGCTGGCCGGCCCCATGGTGGCCGCACGCAGTAGCGCCCCTGCCCCGAGCCCTCCTGCCCGGCCCCGCCAGTCCGCTCAGCACAGCTGCCAGCGGCAGCGGAGGCTGCTGGGGTGACGGGGACAGGGCTTGGGGCTCCCAGCTGGGACAGCTCCGGTGCAGGGCAGACCCCAGACCACCAGGGACGAGCTGGTGCAGGCTCGTGAGAGGCCATGCTGACCCTGGAGGCTTCGAGAGCCCTGTGGATCCCACTTTTAGCTGCAGGAAAAGCGTTAATGTGGAAACCAGCAGAGAAGGAGCCCCCGGAAATTCTGCCAAGACAGTGGCGACCAACTGCAAACGCATGCAGGGTCTGGGAGGCAAGATAGGACAGCAGGTGGACGGAGTCACGGCGTGGCCCCCTCCAGAGCTGGGTCTCTGGGGGCTCCCTGACCCCTCCAGCCGCGGCCCCTCTGCTCTCCCGGGGCCGTCTCCTGGAGGAGGGGGGTGTCTGACCTGGGCTTTGCCTCTCATCAGACGGCCACTGAGGCTAACCGTCTAACTACTGTGCACTTACATATATATTTAACTGGGCACCTGCTACATTTCAGAGACCTAAATCTGCAGATCACAAAGGCCCTTCACAGATGAGGAAACCGAGGCTTTCAGGAATCCCCGGCAGTCCAGTGGTCAGGACTCCGTGCTTTCACTGCATAAGGCACAGGTTCAGTCCCTGGTTAGATCCCATGTGCTGTTTGATACGGCCAAATAAATAAAGCACACAGCAAAAGCAACGCATGGCTCTGGAGGGAAGCCTGGAACGGAAAACAGATGAGAAGGAGAAATCTGGTAAAATCCAAAGTTCAGTGAATAACACTGGACCAGTGCGGGAGGTCTTGGTTTTGACACCTCTCCTGGGTGGCTGTCAGCCCACCTGTCACGTGAGGTGACGGGAGACGGGGAGACGAAACAAGGGGAGCGCGGAAGCTCTCGGGAGTACCGTCCTTAAAAAAGGTTTTCCGCAAATCTAAAATTACTCAAAATAAAAAGGTAATTTAAAAATAAACACACAAAGTGTATTCCCAGCAGAACATGTGAAGGGCTGAACAATCACACTGATGTCCTAACGACGCCGGTGATGGAGACGGCAGCTGGACCTTCCTTTATCTCAGCCACTACTCAGGACAGGCCTGGACAGGGGCTAGGACTGGGTATCAAGCCCATGTGACTGAGATTCTGCAAGCTTAAGCTCCACGCAAAGCATGACACTTGCAAGTGATAGGCAGGGCCAGCCAAATGGCTTGATCTGATGCTCTGCTATCACTGTCTTGAAATCTTCAGTAAGTTTAATATTTTAGGAAACTTTTATTCACTGATTTCTGGCGATGCTGGGTGCTCCTTGCGGTGCTGGGTGCCCCTGGTGGTGCTCGGCCTTCTCACTGCGGCGGCTCCTCTCGTTGGGGAGTTCGGGTTCCAGGACACACAGGCTTCAGTCGTTGCCATGCTTGGGTTCGAGGCTGAGACTCTTGGCTGCTCTGTGGCGTGTGGATCCCTCCTCGCAGATCAGGGACCGAACTTCTGTCTCCGGCATTGGTAGGCGGACTCTTTACTACTGAGCCACCAAGGGGAAGCCCCTCTCAGTAAGTCTTGACAAAGGGGTCATGGGTTTCCATCTTGCACGACCCCCGCCAACTCTGTAGCAGGCTGCGGTGACAGAGCCGGGTTACAAACTGGGATCTGCGTTCTCCATCCTTAGGATGGTCACACGCGGTCAGCTCCAGGCACAGCATGGGCCCAGCGCTCCTGGTTGAGAAAACCTCATGGGGCCAAGGGTGGCTTGTGGGAGCAACGGTAGAGTTGGGGGATGACCTTGGT
Organism: Muntiacus reevesi; assembly: GCF_963930625.1. NCBI lineage: Eukaryota > Metazoa > Chordata > Mammalia > Artiodactyla > Cervidae > Muntiacus > Muntiacus reevesi. The sequence continues at coordinate 76,412,602 of NC_089250.1, read as the reverse complement.
GGATGGATTTGGCTGCAGCTGGGGCTGTCCCAGAACAGATCAGGTAAAGAAGATGCTTTTCCAGGCCAGAGCACCAAATCAGCTGCCCAGGGCCAGCGGCCTCCCTGTCCCACTGGGGTTCTCCACGTCCACGTCCGTGAGCCCAAACCAACAGCTGGCCAGGGCCCAGCAGCTGGTCATGGTCTCATCAGAGCCATCCTTGTTTCATTCCGATGCCGATTTACAAGAGAATCCTCGAGGCTTCGTTGGCCGACCTCGAAGGTGGTTGACTCCATGAAAGGATGTTGGAAGCAGCACCAGTTAGCTCTGGGAAGCAGAAAGCTTCTGTCTTTACAGACACCATCGACCGTTTTGTCGGCATCCTGCACGTGGGCAGCTGTTGACCATTAAACAAGCCGTCAGCGCAAAAACGGAGGCAGCCACCAGGACCGGCGGGCTCCGAGCAGCTGCCCACGGGCCCGCCTCGCACCCCTGCTCCTCACCCAGGACGGCAGGAACCTGCTGCAAGGCCGCCCCAGGCCGGCACTGGGCTCTGGCCCCCGACCCCAGGCGGGTGGGTGGCCTGGGAGCCTCCGACGGCCACGGTCACCACACCGATCCCATCCCCGTGGCCCCAGAGGCCCAGACACGGATCTCACAAGGCCCTTTCACAAGAACTCAGCTCGCGCACTCTCCTGGTCGGATAAGGACATTTTATCCATTGGGCCCCCTGAGCATGAAAAAGGATGCTTTCCAAAGTCTGCGACAGAACATTTGAGAGCAAGAGAAAGGAAAAGAGGAAGAGACAGAGCTTGGTGGAAACAGAGATGAACATCATTAGAGATGGGGGCTTCCCTGGTGGTTCAGACAGTAAAGAATCCGCCTGCAATGTGGGAGACCTGGGATCACTCCCTGGGTTGGGAAGATCCCCTGGAGGAGGGCATGGCAACCCACTCCAGTGTTCTTGCCAGGAAAATCCCATGGACAGAGGAGCCTGGCGGGCTGCAGTCCATGTGGTTGAAAAGAGTCGGACACGACTGAGTGACTAGGCATAGCGCGGCACAGAGATGGAGACTTGGACAAAGGGAAACAGACAGAACACACAAGAAACAGAAAAATATGAGAGAGAGAAGATGTGGCGACCAGATACAGGAGAGCTCAGAAAGGGAAGAGCTGGTGGGAAGGAGGAGGGAGAAGATGGGAGGTGAGAAAATGAGAGGGAGGAGGAGAGGGAAGCGCCGAGAAGCCCCGACAGGAAACGGGGGACTGCGGGGGGCGGTGGGCTCCAGCGAGGACCAGGGAGCAGACGTGATGGGAGCTGGGGAGTCGGTCCTGGGATGCGGGGCCTCCCCAATCCAATCCCGGGCGCTGTGCCCGGCAGGCACACGAGAAACTCCCCAAGTCACCCCACACTAAACCCCACCCCTTTGTCCAAGAAATAACAGTATTCTGAAAAGACAAAGGCCAGTGCAGGAGACAGGGTGCTCTGGGTGCAGCGGACTCCATCTGGCCTGAGGGACAGCACCAGGCTCTTCTCTCATCTGACTCAGGACCCGGGAGAAACCTCTGGTCTCCCCCTTCCACCCAGGGGTGGTGCCTGCTGCAAAGCTGCAAAGCGTCCCTGGCTGCAAAGCCAGAAAGAGGAAGAGAGGTTCGGGGCCACCCCCCACCCCCACGGCCAGCCCAGGCCTCCAGCCCCTCATCAGCCCGGAGCCCCTCGCAGGGGCGTCTCCCTTCTCCTCTCTTCCGTGACTGCATCCACTGCGCCCAGGAGCATCTGGTCTACAGCAGATGCTCAATCAACAAGTGTTCGCTCTGCCTCCAGGCTAAGGCCTCAGGCTCCTGTTGGAGCCTGAACCCCACCCTCGCATCTCCGACCCTGGCTCTGCCTGCCAGCGCACCCAGAGCGACCCCCGACTCACACTCCCTGGATGAATCTCCAGGGAATTATGCTGAGCGAGAAAAGCCAGTCCGCAAAGGTGACACATTGTGTGATTCCGTTTATAGAACACTTCTGAAATAGCCGAATTTCTGAAATGCAGGACAGACTGGTGGTTGCCAGGAGCTGGGGAGAGGGCTGGGGAGGAAAGGTGGAGGTGGTCACAGGAGGACGTGAGAAACCGCTTCGGGGCTGGGACTGTTCAGCCCGCGCTGTGGTGGAGGAGACAGGAGCCTCAATAAAACAGAACTGCACAGAACAGATCCAACTGCACAGAACTTAAAACACACACCATTGAGTACAGGTAAAACTGGGGAAACCCAAGGGACTTGCCTGACTTCCAGGGGTTAAGACTCCCTCTAAGGAGGGGCGGGGGAAGGATCTGGGGCTTCCCAGGTGGTGCTAGTGGTAAAGAACCCGCCTGCCAACGCAGGAAACAAGAGAAGCGGGCTCCATCCCTGGGTTGGGAAGATCCCCTGGAGGAGGCCATGGCGACCCACTCCAGTGTCCTTGCCTGGAGTCTCATAGATGGAGGAGCCTGGCGGGCTGCAGTCCACGGGTCGCAAAGAGTGAGATACAACTGAAGCGACTGGGCACGAACGCAGAACTAACTGGGCAGGAACGCAACCACGCAGGGAACTAGAATCCCGCATGTCATGTGATGTAGCAAAAAAACCCAAAAAACCCAGGGAGATCCAAGAGCAGCAGCAGAGCGTATCAAGGCCGAAACCCCGGCTGTGATGCACCTCGGTTTTGGAAAATGTTACCACTGGGGAAAACTGGGCAGAGTGCACAAGGGCGCTTTCTATTATTCTTTATGAGCACGTGAACCTCTAACTGTGGCAATGAAGAACTCCAATTAAACACACACACGTTCCCCCGCCTCCACTCAGGCCCCCAGCCCAGGCCCCCAGCGTCTCCCTCTGGACCACCCCAGCAGTTCCAGCCTCCTGACCTCCACCCTTGCCCTTCCAGCATCTCCCTCCGTATCTCGAAACCCTCCAGGGCCCAGTCCTTGCACGGACCCCACGACCTGCTCCACCCACTCCCCCCACCTTCACCCCCGGCTCCAACACACCGCCCACCAGGCCTCGCCTCCCGGCTCCTGCCTGAGACACCGGCACACTCCCCTCCTTACCTCCCCCGGGACCTCGTTGAGCTCCATGTCTCCTCCTCAGGGAGGCCTCCTCTGACCCCTCCTGCCCCCAGACCCATGTCACCCCCCTCCCTCGCCTCCTTCTCCCCCAGAAGGCACTTCACAGGCTACACTAGACTATCGGCTGTTGGAGGGCGGGAACGTCCTCTGTCCTCCCGGGGGGCTCGGAGGATCTAAAACAGCATCTGGCTCAGGTAGGTGGTGGATGATAAGTACTTCTTGAAGGAATGAATGAAAAGGGAGGTGTTGGGCGGAGATCTGGCATCAAAGGAGTCAAGCCCGGCCCAGGGGCTACGGAAGAAGGGGTAAAGGGCTGGGGTTGCCCACTGATGGCTCCTGGAGCAGCAGGGCCTTCCGGGGGACACAAGGGGAGACTTAAGGGGAGGAAGCGCCCAGCACAGGGGGATGGCGGGCTGGCCTCCAGGCACGCGCTCTCTAGGTCTCCCGGAGCAAAGCCCGAGGTGCGAAGGGACAGCAGCCAGGACAATACCCTGCAGGCCAGGCCACGGTGTCCAGCCCACACGCTCTCGAGAACAACAAACTGGGGTGGGCTGGAGGCTGAGCTCCCTTTCTGGGACCTCTTGGGGGGCCCGGGGACAAGCCATAAAGGGTTCCCACCACCTGCCCGTTGCCTCTGAAGCAGCTCAAGCTGCCTGTGGGGACGGGGGTGGGGGTGACGGCAGGGGTCACAGAGGACCTCCGACTGGCACTTTTTTTTGGTAACGGAAGGATAATTATTTACAATATTGTGATGGTTTTCGCCATCATCACAAACAGGCCACAGGTACACATGTCTCTTCCCTTCTTAGCCCCCTCCCACCTCACTCCCCACCCCATCACTCCAGGTTGGCACAGAGCACAGCTTTGGCTTCCGGCATCACACAGCAAACTCCCACGGCCTATTTCACCTCTGGGAACGCACAGGTTCCAATGGCATTCTCTAAGATCATCCCACCCTCTCCTTCTCCCACTGTGTCCAAAAGTCTGTTCTTTGTGTCTGGGTCTTGTTTGATGCCTCACACATAGGAGCGTCAGTACTATCTTTCTAGATTCCATACACATGTATTAATGTACGATATTTTGTCTTTTTCTTACTTCACTCTGTGTAATAGGCTCCAGGTTCACCCATCTCTTAGAACTGACTCAAACGTGTCCCTTTTTGTAGCTGAGTAATATTCCATTGAGTACATGTACCACAACTTCCTCACTTTGCATCCATCGATGGACACCTAGGTGGCTTCCACGTCCAAGCTGTTGAAAACAGTGCTGCAGTGAGCACTGGCGTACATGTGTCTGTCTCAATTATGGTTTCCTCAGGGCACATGCCCAGGAGGGGGACTGCCGGGTCATGTGGCAGCTTTATTCCTAGCTGTTTAAGGACTCTCCGCACTGTTCTCCATAGTGGTGGCACCAGTCTGCATTCCCACCATCAGTGTGAGACGGTTCCCTTTCCTCCACACCCTCTCCAGCACGTACTGTCGGTAGACTTTTTGATGCTCTCAACATCCCCTCGAAAGCCCTACTTGGAGCCGCCAGTGCTGAGGGCAAGACCCCTCCCCCTGGCACAGTAAGCGATGCCCCATTTCCAAGTTCCTCAGATGGCAGCAGTCCCTCTGTCGAGCTGTGTGACCTTGGCCAAGTTGCCTAACCTCTCTGTGCCTCATCTTTCTCATCTGCCAACAGGGCTAATGATCATTTCTACCTCGTAGGGTGTTTTACCCAAATACCCCCACAGTGCTTAGAACACAGTAACTCCTCAATGAATGCTGGAGAATTTCATTATTACTGCCCTCTGGATTTCTTTTTTTCTTTTCAAATAGGACTATACTTGATTTTCAATGCTGTGGTCGTTTCTGCGGTACTGCAAAGTGAATCAGTCACACATCTACCTGTGTCCACTTTTGTCGTTTCATCCTTTTCCCATATAGGTCGTTACACAGTATTGAGTTACACAGTATTGAGTTCCGTACACAGTAATAAGTTCCTACAAAGCAGGTGCTTATTAGTTACCGATTTTATCTGCAGCAGGGTGGACATGTCAGTCCCAGTCTCCCAATTTATCCCTCCTCACCCTCTCCCCTGGTAACACAGATTTGATTTCTACATCCACGACTCTACTTCTGTTTGACAAATACGTTCATTTGTACCTCCCTTATTTTTTAGATTCCACTTCGAAGTGATGTAATGATGCGTCTCTCCGTGTCTCACTTACTTCACTCAGAATGACCGTTTCCAGGCCCATCCATCTTGCTACAGATGTCAGGCCCCTCAGTTCTCTTAAATGATGTCATTAGCTTGGGAGCAGCTCAAGTGTACAGTTTTACAACACTGAGTTTTTTTTCAGTGTTAAATGCATCCAGTTTCAAAGCATGAGTATTTAAACTAAATCACAACTAGGGAAGCCAGTTTCTGGTACTGCTTTGATTTTTAATTCCCAACGACCCTCAAAAATCATCCAGCACACTTCTCAGCCCCTAACAGGCGTGGCTTATCATCACCCTGGTGACCAGGCTCAGTGGAGATGCTCAAGAATGCCTGCTGGCCAGACAGGGACAGCTCTCTGGGGACACACTGGGCACCAGCCCTGAGGCCAGCCCCCCGGCCCACGGCCTCCCGAGCTCCCCCAGCAACGACTGCTGCCATCTGTGTCTGCCTGCCCACCACTCCTCCTCATACACACTCCTGGGAGGGGTGCCCGGGGCCTCTGGAGCCAGGTCCAGCCAGCCAGGAGCCGCCAGACACAGGAGGGGACAGGGCAGAGCTGGGGCCACAGTGCTGAGGTCCCCAGCCCAGGTCACCAGGGGCCGCCTCCCACGTGGGGCTCAGTTAGGGCCATCCTTGCACTGGCCACCTCCCTGCTCCGACTCCTCACTTCATTGAAAAGCCAGGACGCCTCACTCTTTGACCAGGTGTCCCAGGTTACTTAGTAGGACTCTCCAAGTAACAGGAACTTTGGCCTTGACATTACAACGTGACAAGGTGTGATGGTATCAGCCGGAACAGGCACCAAGGTGAATTTACTGCTTAATGAGACGTGGTTTCTTTTCCTGGCAGAAAGCTGACCGTGAATGGAGCCAAGTTCAAGAACTTCCCAGGCTCCTTGGGTATTAAAGGGATCACACCTTCTGCAAATGCCTCAGCCCCAGCTACAGGCATCACACGGGTTCCTACACCAGGAGGAACCCCCTCCATCCATCACGTCACCTGCAACCTGCAGTCATGGATGGGAGCTGCTGGTGCTCTGCCGGGGCCTGCCTCGCTCAGGACCACCGTGACACCCAGCGCCAAGTTGATGCCACGAATCGGGCACCATCCCCTCCCACGGCCCTTTCCTGACCCCTCTTCCCCCGGTTTCTGCCACGCACCCTACCCACCATTATCTGCTGTAACGCCCGCCTCTGAGTTTACTCTCCAGGGTGAGCGTGAGCTGGGGCAGGGACCAGTGTTATCACTTCTGCATCCGTCAGCGCCCAGCTCACCTCGGGTATCACTAACAGCGCCCCCACCAGACTCTCCAGCACGCTAACCACATCTCTGTAGGACCTCCCCCGCCCCCACCAACTGTGGCCCCGCTTACGGCCAGCCAGGACCCCCAGACTCTGAGACGGGCAGGAGGTGTCCTTGGTGCTGCCCAGGCAGCAGGCGCAGACTGGACGCACAGCCGGCCTGCCTCTCCAGTCCCCACCGAGAGCCCACTCGGGCCCACAGCCTCTCTTTCCCTCTGAGGGGGGAGGGTCCCAGTGAGAGCCCTAGGGACGCTGGACAGACGCCAAGGCCGGGGAGGGGCTGGGGCGAGGGGGCATGGTGCGGGCTTGTGTCAGACGCAAGGAGAGACTCGGGCGGTGGGTTGGAGACCCAGCTCCACCCCTGGGTCAGGAAGACCCAGGAGGAGGGAATGGCAACCCACCCACTCCAGTATTCTTGCCTGGGCAAGCCCATGGACAGAGGAGCCTGGCAGGCTACAGTCCACGGACTCACAGAGTCAGACATGACTGAGCATCTGAACACACGGAACGGGTGGATGAACATGAAGATGAGCCGAGCCAGGGACGGTGAAGCGCTAGCTTGGGTCGACCCAAAGGAGAGCCCAAGGAATGCTCCCTGCTGGAACCAACGTCGTCATAGCTACTGTTGTTAAGTCCAAGAGAAGACAGTCCTTACCCTTGAGAAACTCTGTCTTGGGGAACAACAGGTGAAAACAGAGATGACTCCCCAGGGTGCTGTGCCCACAGGGGACTGGGGCGCCCAGAGGAACGCTGCCCGGGGCAATCCAGATTGCTTCCCGGAGGTGGTGACGCTCAATTTAGCCTTGAATGACGAATAAACAGCGCCAAGCCGGGAGCAGGCAGGGGCCTCCAGGCAGGGGACCCGCATGAGCAAAGAGCAGAGACAGTGTCCGCCAGGCCCAGGGATGGGCCACGAGGCAGCACCGGGCTCCAGGATGTTCACGGGGGCAGCCCTGAGGACGGTGCTGTTAGGAGACAGGGCGCGGTGCCCTGCCAGCCGTGGAGAAGTTGGCGTGTCCCCACATGGGCCTCAACAGTGCCCCCTGCCCCAAATAAACACTCCTCTCTGTGGAAAGGAGCTTCCTTCCCGCTCAAAACCTAAACAAAAATGTAACACTGGAAAAAAAGATCTGATTGCCAAAGCAGCCGGCCAGTAGCCCTCTGTCCTTCCCTGGCACCCGTGTCATCAACTCTCTGGACTCAAACAAGATCCGTTAACGTGTGAGTGCTGAGGAGCTCGGGGACAGCGAGCCTGCTGGGGGAATAACCCAGCCCCCTCGCCTCCACTGCTGCGTTAATATCTGCCATCTGCTCGGGCTGCACTTTTCCCCCGCAAGGGACGACGGGGCAGAGGAGGAGAGGCCGCTCCAAGGCCGGGAGAAGGCGTTAGGGGATCTCCTCTACCTTTGTGCGGCCCCGAGATAAAGGCCCAGCCGGGCCGGGCCTCCTTCCGGGAGTCACCCCTGGGGGACTGGGCACAGCGCGAGGGCGGGGCAGGGGGCCCCCCGGCCTCCCCAGGACCAGGTGGGGCTGGGCGAGCTGGGGGCGGGGTGGGGGGACGGCGGGGGGCGGGGCAGCGCCAAGCCTGGCACCGAGGACGCCTGCAGGCGGGCCTGGCAGGGCAGCTCCGCCCACAGCCTCCACCACCTCCAGGGAAGCCCAGGAGGCGCCCCGGGCCGCTGGGCAGACTGGCAGACCTGCAGACCTGGGCCCTGTCTGGCCCAGCTCTCCACTGCCTGGCGACCACCCCCAGAGGGACCCGGGGAGAAGGGGGCCTCCAAGGGCCATGGACGCCTTCAGAGCATCCACTGATTAACGTTTATTAAACACCTACTAGGCGCTCAACCCACTAGGAAACTCAAGTGCCCACAGGCAGGTAATGACAAAGGGTGACGTGGGCCAGACGGCAGCTCAGCAGGGATGCTGCTCGCGGGCCCAGACCTCTGCTTTGTCTTTTTTATATTTTTATTTGGCTGCACCAGGTCTCAGTCATGGCATGTGGGATCCAGTTCCCTGACGAGCAATCAAACCTGGACGCCCCTCCATTGGGCAGAATCTTAGCCACCAGACCACCAAGGAAATCCCCCTTCTGCTTTCTCAAGAGAAGCCAGAGGTCTACATTCTTATGTAAAACTTCCTTTTTTAGATGCTGGCAGCTAATTCAAATTAAACACGTACATATACCAAGCTGGCCAAAGAACACGTGCTGGTGGGGCAGCCCCGGCCCCAGGGTCTCCAGTTTGCAACCCCCGCCATCCAGGCTGTGGTTCCTGCACTTGGGAGGATCAGAGAGAGAAGGGAGAGACCTGAACAAGGTCAAAGTTGGGTCAGATCTGTCTCTGCTGCCTGCGCTGTGTGGCCCTGGGCAAGTGAACGGCCCTCTCTGAGCCTCAGGTCCCTTGACCTCTGGGGCTGTTACGGGACATCGAGACAAGACACAGGAAGCCCTTCATGAAAGCACTCAATGTGCAGTGCTGTGTTCAGCCGCTCGGCTGTGTCTGACTCTGCAGCCCCATGGACTGCAGCCCGCCAGGCTCCTCTGTCCATGGGGTTCTCCAGGTGAGAATACTGGAGTGGGGTGCCATGGCCTGCTCCAGGGGATCTTCCCAAACCCAGGGATCCAACCCAGGTCTCCCACACTGCAGGCAGATTCTTTACCACCTGAGCCACCAGGGAAGTCCGAAAGTACTCAATACAACCACAGTTGGAACCGGAGTAGACGCCCAATAAACCTGCTGGTTACTCATCACGCTTCTGCAGAAAGCTGAAGGCCCCTGCTGGGGCTGGCGCAGAGTGGAGGAAGATGCCATGGGCTTTCCCCTCTCCCTGGTCCCAAATGCCTCTGAAGGGCAGTGGGGGGGGTGGGGGTGGAGGGTTGGCTCTGGGATACCGGCCATCAGCCCCAAATTCAGAGCTGGGGAGTGTGCTGGGTGTGACCCACAGCACAACACATTTTCCCCCCTCAAATGTTTAACAGTGAGAAAAATTAGTTGCAGACTTTTAGACATTAGAAAATTCATATAAAACTCCACATGCCCAGCGTGCTCCCCCAAATAGGAAAATCTGGCCCTCCTTGATCCCGTTTCTGCAAAGGCTGCTTCTGAAATTAGCTACCTCTATCATTAAGGCACGGGCTCTGCAATTTGCCACAGTCTGCACCACTCCCTACTGTATCACACCTGGCAGAACATACCCATTTGTGTTACCAGATCGCCCCGTGGGCAGGTGCGGGGCGAACAGGTGGGTCGGGCAGCCCCAAGTCGAGCCCAGGCCACAGCCCACCCCGGCAGCCTGCTCTGTGCAGTGTCAGGACTTGGCCCCAAGTGGTTTTGCGCTTAGCCAGACAGCCTTCCTTGGAAAACACTAGACTGTTATCCATCGGGAAATTAATCAAAATGACACCTCGTGAACAAGATGTTTTGGTTTGGCGGAAAACAAACAGTGGCTGACAACAAATTAGCGAGGCTGTTCTGTGCCTCTGGGTGCGGGCGCCGAGCAGAGGGCCTGGCGTGGTCAGGACACCGTGGTGGGCACTCGGCCATCACCGGGACCTGGACCCCGGGGCGCGGCGACCCCTGGCGTGCTCTTCACGCCCCTCCAAGACCACATGCCTCCAGCCCCATCTCACTTTCACTCCCACATGTGCCTGAAATGATCTCCAGATGTGAGGGGCCCTGTGCGAGCAGGCAGGGGGGCCGCCTCCTCAGGCAGGGTCTCTGGGACCAGACACACGCTGGGAGACCGGGGTGCCCCCTGAGAGCCCCCGTTTTCTCTCCCAATCGGACAAAGGCCCTGAGACCCAGCAAGGCAAGGGTCTCAGGGAGCTCCAGGCACAGCATGCGGGGTTTCCAGGCCAAGGAAACCAGCCCTAACAGCTGAACTCTGAAGCTTGGAGGGCACGCCTGTGCCCGGCTCGGCTCCCGTGGTCAAGTCTAGACAAGACAGCACTGACCCCAAATGCCAGCCTGAGCTCAGGGTAGAGAATGAGCCCTGGAAACTCCCTAAAGCAGAGCACATCTACCAAGTCACTCCTTGGCTACGAGCCCTCCCAAGGCTCCCTGCTGCCCTTGGACTAGCGCTCGGGCCCCCGGTGTGGCCCGAGACCCCTGCTTTGGTCCAGGCTGCCCCCCACCTCGTCTCCTACACCCTCCCCGGCTCCCCACACGGGACTCACTGCTGTTCCTCAGGACCCAAGCCCGTCCCACCCGAGCCTCCGGGCCCGCCACCCCCACTAGTGGGAACAGCCCTGCTTTTGACTTCAGCCTGCTCTCACTCACCGTCCGGGTCTCAGCTTACGTGGCCCTTCCTTAGAGGTCATCCCTCAGAGCAAGCCAGGCCCTCTTTAGAAATGTCCAGCTACTGAATTTTCTGAGATTTGGTCACTGCCTCTATTCTCCTACTGGACATGTGCTTCCTGAAGTAAGAGGTCACGGCTCTCTCCCAAGATAATGAGGGACAGAGTTAAGAATGTAGATTCCTATCCTGATGCTCAGCTGTGTGGCCCTGGCTAAGTGACTACACCTCTCTGTGCCTCAGTTCCCTGGCCGGGATTAAAAACAGCGCCTCCCTTGTGGTGTATTGGGGCTGAGAACAGCAGCTGGCACTGCTGGGCTTGCTCTCTGTCCCCACCACCACGAAGGGCTCAGGCAGCCTGTCCTGAGCCATTATTTAAAGGTGCAGCTGACGGCAGACCCACCGGTGCTCGGAACTCTCCGTCTGAGAGTTCTGGACTCACTTTCTTCTTAATCTTCCCACTGCTTTAGTGGAGGAGGCCCTCTTCATCGCACATCAAATCGAAACCAGTTCTCTAGCAGGCAGACTATTTCATGATCAAGCCCATGGTAACCAACAGGTAAGCAATCTGAGGCCTACAGAGGCTAACAGACTCACCCACGGTCACACAGCTAAAAAATGCCATGGCCAAAGAGAGGTGCGATCCTGAGTTAAAGGTTTGCAGCATTGGAAGAATCAACATAAAAGCGTAACAGGAAACTTTCATGCCACTCAGCATGGAAACACGAACCTTTGTACCATGAAAATATTCATGTGTGCGTTAGCATGAAAACTGAAATATGTACATTCTTATGTCTGGGCACAGAGGGCCCAGGGCACCAGGCCAGCCCTCACCCCGGTCTGGGCACTGACCACGCACGTCTCCGGCAGTTCAAGTCGGAGACCACAGGCCCAGCCTTCGGGGGGAGCGCGTGGCGAGGAGGGACACTCAGCTGGCATCCCCGGGCTGGGCCCGGCCTCGGCCAGCAGCGAGGCACATGGGCAGAGGGGCAGTGGGGGCAGGGGGCTTTCTGGCCCCACCACCGCTGTGTTGGGAGACCATGGCCCGGCGCCCCGTGCCCTCCCTGGCCTCCCCACTTTAGCTGCAGAGTGAGGGAGAGAAAAGACGGACAAAGGAGGCCAGGAGGGCCGGTGGCGCTGGCAGAGTTAATAGAACCGCAGGCCCGGCCTCTCCCCACCCTGGCCCTCCCCAGGATCTCCTGCTCCAGCAGATGGCTGAGCAGGGAGGGGGGCAAGCCTCCCCCAAAAGGCCCTTGCCCAGCTCCAGGGGGTGAGGGCAGAGGGCCTCCTGCCTGGGCCCCCGGAGGGAGGCCCCTCGCTGATGCCCCCTAACTCCAGCGATGAGCTGCCCGTTTCCTTTGAGGGGGTGGGCTTCCAAAGGAGTAGGGGCAGGACCCTCAGCCAAGAGCCCCTGCCCTGAACCAGCCCCTCACTGCATGGGGCAAGGAGGGTGAGTGGCGGCAGGAAGGCAGAACCCGGGCCCATGTGGCCTCCGAGGGCGAGGGCAGTGGTCAGTGAGGTGTCCACCTCAGCAGGGATGGAGGGGAACTGACTGGACACAGTGTGGAACCCTGGCTGGGTGGGTTCTTCCAGACAGAAGAAATGGGGAGCCACGTGGGGGCTCTTCAAGGACCCCAACCCAGACTGCAGCTGCAGCGGTCGGAACCAGGCCCCGAGAGATCCAGCAGGACCAGGCACTGCAGAGCGCCGGTTCCGCAGGTTCAAATTGCAGCTCCACCACGTTCGGGCGGGCAAGCGGTTTGACCCTTTGGTGCCTCAGTTTCCTCATCTGATGACTAGCCTCCCTCACTGGATGGGCTGTGAGATGCCAGCGGGTCTGGGCCCAGGGCAAGCTGTGACGACTCTTTATCTAGAAGACCCCCTGCAGCTGGCACCCCGGGTGCATGTGCAGCCCTGGAAACCCTCAGGTTTGCACGCGCGTGTGCGCACACTCGCCTGCATCCCCTGGACCACACAAAGCCCTCCCAGGGCCAAGATCAACACACCGGGGTTGCTGAATGACTCACCAGCTCTGGCTGGGACGCGTTTCCTGGAACAAGTCACCACAGGTAGGGCTGGGGGGCCCCCCGAGTCTGGTAGAGATGAGAGGGTGCAGGTCCCAGCGTGCCTGGCCACACCCTGATGGGATCCCGCAGCAGGAGTGGGCGGGGGACCCCATTCCACAGCCCCGCAGGCCTGAGTTCCAACCCCAGCACTGACCTCAGATGCCTGACTCTCCCCTCCAAGCCTTGCCACTAAAGGCAGGCACTGGTGCCAACCACAAAGGGACAGCCGTGCGGGTTACAGAAAAAGACTGTAAGGTGCGGAGACCAAGGGCCTGGCAGGCCCGACCGTGAGGTTACCTGCTGCAGACAGCAGGCAGCCAGGACCTCTGTCCTTCCCCCTCGGTGGTGCTTCTGAGCCATCAGTGGGCAGAGCACCGCGTGACTGGGGGCTCCTGGTCACCCTGCAATAGTCACCATAACTTGAGGGAGAGGAGGACCACGGAGGCCGCTCCTGACTTCACTGTCATTGGAAGGCGCAAGAGAACGCATTTGTCTAGAGAGAGCGCAATTGCAGAGGGCTTCTCAGAGGAGGTGACATTAACTTGGGCTCTAACGGATCAATAAGAATTCTGAGACCATGAACTCTGATGCCACGATCCAGGTGCTACTGGCTTTGGGGCCGTCCCTCACCTGGAGGCAAGCAGGTAAGCAGCACAGAGCAGTTTTTCCACCAGCATAAGGGGCACAAGGACCCTTCCTTTTGCATAGGGAAGATTCCAAGGAAGTAGCAGTGCGGGAGGGAGAGGCCCTGGCCAGCTGTGGGCTCGCTGCCCCTCCCACTGGCCAGCTGGAGGTTGACTCGTGCCCTGGGACGCGGAACCCCACCTGAATTCTGGAAATGGGCCTGAGCTTCAGATGCGGAGGGAAGGGACAGGAGCTGTCTCACCAGCGCGGGAACGCCAGACAGACCCGTGCTAGGCAAACAGCAGGCACTGAGCAAACTGTGGATGAGGGGGCGGGCAGCCACGGCACCACCGCTCAGGGCGCACGGGGCACCCAAGAGAGGGTCTGCGACGCCCCAGCCGCCAGCCAGACGCCGCTTCCTGTCTGCAGACGCCAGCCGTGCCCTTTGAACTCCCGTTTCCGGTGCCCCCTCCCGGCCCCGGGGTCAGGGAGGGGGCGGGGAGGGGGATACTCACGTTCCCGAGCGCGGGGAGCCCGGAGGAGCCCAGCCACTTCCGCAGGGTCTGAGAGAGGGCCCCGTGGTCCCGCTCGGCCCGGAGCACGTGGGCCTCCAGGAAGGAGACGTGCCGTCTGACCATCTTGACAAAGGCCTGTCGGGGGAGCGGAGAGACAGATGCCACGGCTGCCTCCGTCGGCCGCCAGCAGCCACTGCCTCCAGCCTCCCTCTCGCCAGCCGCACCGGCGCCAGGCTCTGGGAGACCTCAGGCTCGCTGGTGCCTGGCTGGGAGCACCTTCAGAAGCCCTGACCCTAACAGTGTCGCCTCCTCTTGGGGCCCCGGCCTGCCGAGCCTCCACTCCTATCCTTTCTCCTTCTCCCGTAGGGACCCTCTGTTTAGACTCTCACTGAGGGGAGAAGCCAACGGTCAGAGAGGTCGGACCACCTGCCCAAAGTCACACAGCTAGGCAGCAGCAGAGAGGGGACTCGGGCTGCACGACCTTCTTCATGAAAACTAAAGTTTTTAGAAATCGCTCTCTTTTTGTTTTTTTGGTCATGCCGCGCAGCTTGCAGGCTCTTGGTTCCCCGAACAGAGATCAAACCTGTGCCCCCAGCAGTGGAAGCCTGGAGTCGTAACCCCTGGGCCACCAGGGAATTCCCCGAAATTGCTCGGTTTAATATTTGATGGGTATTGGGGAGTCTCACACTCAGAAACCGCCAAGGGGCAGGCAGTGACAAGTGAGTGAAACAGACTGACAACAGGCTGGGTGAGCTGGAATACCAGGTCCCTGGCTCCGGGGGGTCACTCAGCTTGGGGCTCTACTGCAAACCTTCAATATTGAGAAGAGAAAAGAGAAGGCTGGGGTCAGACCCGCTGGACTAGAACCCAGGGGTCTACCACTCACTGGTCATATGCCTTGTACCAGGTTACTTCATTTCTATTACCCCCCAATTTTACTATCTGTGAAGCAGGAATCATAACGATATCAACCCTGCTCAGCAGTTTAGTGCCCAGGGCATATTAAGAGCTCAATTAATGCCAGATAACATCATTTAAAAAGAAAAAACAGGACATTCAGATTTCATGAAAAATGTCTAGTTTTTAACAATGTCAGCAATAAATCCGGAACGTTTATAAAAGGCTGTGCAGGCCCACTTGTTTGCGACTTCTGCGGTGTCTGTGTGCGGGGTGCACGTGCGTCGGCATCTGTACCTGCGTTTGCGTGCATGTGTGTGTTGTGTGTACATGCGCGTGTGTTCGCATGTGTCATGTGTGCGTGCACTGCTCGTACAGCCGGGAAGGCCGCCAAAGGTGGCGACTCCAGGTCCATCTCAGACAAGCCTCCCCTCTGTGGGCCTCTCCTTTCCCGAAGGAAAATGCAGAAGGTTTTCCTGCATCAGGAAGAGGCCTGCATCAGCGTCAGGCCCCACGGGGGAGCCCCACTTCTGCAGATGCAAGGCCCCAGGCCCGCCGACCCAGCAAGGCCCAGCACCCGCTCTGCCCCCTCCCTGTGTCCCACCCAGGCCTCTCTCTGTTTCCTCGAAAACCCCAGCCTCACCCTCCTCGGGGCCTTTGCAGCAGCTCTCTCTCTGCCCGGGCACCTCTCTTCTCCATGGGTGAACCCTGCTTTTCTCCCAGGCCCTGAGTCCGCTGGGCCCTCCAGAGGGGCCTTCCCCGACCGCCTAGGCTAACGCGGCCCCACCCGTCTTCTTCTGCCCAGGCCCCGTCTTCTTTGCTCTCCTCGCCCTCTCAGCTTCCTGTCTGCCGGTTCAGGGTCCATCTCCTTCCAGAATGTGAGCTCTGGAGGAGCAGGTGCTGAGTCAGTGCTGTTCACAAGGCCACGACCAGGGCCTGCTCGGCTGGATGGCGGAGGCAGGAATGCATGCACGCGTGAGAGGATGAGTGCACACAGGAGAACACGTGTGCATGGATGAAGGCATGCACACATGAATGAAGGCACACACACATGAATAATGCACACACACATGAACGAATGCACACATGCATGAACGTACACATACATGAATGCACACGTGAATGAAGGTGCACACGCATGAATAATGCATGCACATATAAATGCATCTATGCACGAATGCACACCCAGGAATGAAGGCACACATCCAAGAGTCAGTGAATAAATGAATGACCGCATCCTCAGCAAAAAAACATTGGATGAACCAAAGCTCTGAATAAGGCACATCAAGTGTGTGTGTGTGTGTGTGTGTGTGTTTGTGTGTGTGTGTCTCTGTGTGTGTGTGCTGGGTGGAGGGGGACACGAGGAGCCCCGGGCCGGGCCGCTTCCCCTGGCCTCACCGGCTGGCACATCTGGCTCTAAAGCACAGAAGGAAGTCCTGCAGGCCCTCCCTGCAGCCGATTCCAATTTTACGCTCCCTGGGTTAATACCGCTGTGGTGGGGAGTGTGAGGGACGCGGAGGAATGTGCGCTCACGAGGTCTGATCCGCCTCCAAAACGCCTGCCAGGGAGGGCAGGCCGGCCAGGCCACGGCCAGGGAGGGCTGAACCTGGCCAGGAAAGCTGACGGGGGCAGCGGGACGACCCTGACGGGCATCCACGCGGAGAGGGGAGGAGAGGGCACAGACGGGGACGGCTGGGGGCTGTGACCGCCCTTGGGAGCAGAGGTGACTTCCACATAATTGTCTCTACAGTGAAAACGAACCACTTTTATTATCAGAAGCGAGGGAAGGAAGGAAGGAAGGGAAGGAGGAGGGGAGGAGTGAGACGTGGTCTTAAAATACAGGTGTGAGTTCTGATGCGCCTGCATCCTTGTGACAAAGGCCCCCGCATTCAGGGCAGGCCCGGGTCCAGACGGTGCCAGCGCCCAGCACTGAGGAGGGACACCCAGCACGGACTTCTGTAATCCCAGCTCCACCACTCCCCGGCTGTGTGACCCTGGATTAATCCCTTCACCTCTCTGTGCCTCACCGCTCTGTAAAACAGGACCAATACCAGGACCTGCTCTGCTGTGAGGGGTAAGCAAGTTCTTTCATCTAAAGCACTTAGAGGCCCTGGCTCACAGCACTTGCTCAGTAACTTAGTTCTTTCTGGCCTGAGAGGTCACCCCCAAGGTTCTCAAGCCTCCCGGCCCCCAGCGGATCACAGTGATATGGGAGAAGAGTGCTCCTGGGCTCCCTGGAGCTTCCAGCTGGCTGGGCAGAGTGATGAGCAGGCGCTGGATCCCGGCTCTCGGCCTGCGGGCACCCCCGCAGTGACAGCCTGTCCTCCCCAGCACCTGCAGGATGCCAGGGGCCGGCCTCACACCCCACCTAGAGGAGGAAGCTGACCGCGAGAGGGGAGTGAGTGACCCGTGGTGCAGACCCAGGATGTCGCCGGTGACCCGCTGGATAAGACTGTGCTCCAATGCAGTGGGCACAGCTCTGATCCCTGGTCAGGCCACTAAGATTCCGCATGGTGCAGTCAAAAAAATAAAAACAACCCCAAACAAAAAACAGTCTCCAAGGGGCAGATCTGAGGAATCCATCTGCCTCAGGACAACGCTGGGTTCTGATCAGGTCCTACGCCTTATGTCACACGTAGCTCAGCAGGAAATACCGAGTCTCCCATTTGCCTTGAAATCCATGACCCTCTTGGACCAACACAGTTTTTCTTCTTTTTAACTAGGGCCCAGCTGCAAAGAAATCTCTCTCTGCTCTACAGAAAACAGCAGCCCAGGGGGCTGACAGGAGGCAAATACTACTGGGTCTCGATGGTGCCAGACTCTAGGTCAGAGTGGCGACTGCGGCGGCCTGAAGATTCACACCTCATGGGAGGGGAGAGTGCGTCTCAGCTTCAACTGTTCCCGGAGGACAAGGAGGAGTGGCTTGGGGCTGGCCTTCTCATCCCTGGCTGCCCAGGGCAGTCCTGGACCCTGCTGGCATCTCCAGCCCCACTCTGGTCATCACCCCCCTCGCCCCTGTAACCTGGCCATTTCAGATCCTTCTGGTCCATCATCTCCTTGCTGCCCAGAGCCCGGAGCCTCCCACCACTCTACCCTGGCTGTGCCGCCCACCTGCCCCTCCTACCCAGCACAGCTCCTTCCACTCACGCTCCAGGGCCTGTAGCGTCTGCTGCCCGTTCCCTACTGCCCTCCAGAGCACACGCCTCTGAAGTCGCCCTTGGTGAATGTGGGCAGCAGAGTAATGACCCCACCCAAAGGTCCCCAGCCTCACTCCCAGGGCCTGTGAACATATCACCTTCCATGGCCAAAGGGACTCAGCAGGTGTGAAAAAGATGCTGAAGTGGGGAGACTGTCCTAGTAATCACGGGGGTCCTTATAAGACGGAAGCAGGAGACAGAGGAGGACAGAGCCTGGAAGATGCTGCGCTGTGGCTCTGAAGATGGGAGGAAGGCAGCACGAGCTGGGAGATGCAAGCTGGCAAAGGCCAGGACGGGAATTCTCCCCCAGAGGGAGCCGGCCCTGCTGACTCCTGCTGCCACGGTTCAGACTGCTGACCTCTGGAGCCGTAAGATGCTTAGTTCACACCGTTTTAAGCCGCTCTGTTTGTGATAACTTGTCACAGCAGCCCCGGGAAACACAATGGTCACACTCGGTTGCTGTTTCTCCTGGCGGGAGCGACAGCCTTGAACTCGTCCTTCTCGCTGTGAGGGCCCGCAGCGGCATCAAATGGGCTCTCAATAAGCGTTAGGAGACTGAGTGCCAAGGAAACAACGCGGCTCGAGCGGTGAGGCGGCCCAAGCGAGGCAAGAAGCAGGGCTGCACATCTTTGCATTTTTCTGTCCTCCTTCAAACGTGTGGAATAAAATTCAAATGAATCAGCTATTCCAAGGGCAAAGTTTTAATTATATTCCTGCCTCCTCTGCTGACAAGAATGCTAATTCTCTGCGAACTCCAGGGCCCACCGCTGGCTCCCTTCCTGGGCAGACTAGGGGGGCTCACGTCCAGTCCAGGCCACCGCTGCTACCCTGAAGCTTCTCCCAGCCTCCCGGTCTTTCACTGCGCAAGGGGCCAGGAGCCTGGCCCAAGGGCCCCAGTTTGAGGAAAAGCCTGGGCTCTCATGGATGTGAACTGAAGCCCCCGCTTCATGGAATCAGCTGTGTGATCCCTGGGAAGGGGCTGACCTCGAGGAACTCGTGCTCCTCCTCCGGGAGATGGGAAGGGGACGGTGTGGACTCGCAGTGCAGCCAGGAGCAAATGAGATACCCTGCACCTCAGCCCGGCGCCCACACAGACAAAAGGCCAGTGAACTAAGTCAGCGGGAGGCAACAGGGCGGGGTGGGGACTGCAGAGAAACAGAGTCCGCGCCCTGTCTGAGCGCCAATTCTCCCGGGAAACAGCCCCAGGGGTGGAAAGGCTCAGTTTCTCAACCTGGGCCATCTTCACGTGGGTGTTCACGCGTGTGTGCGCTCAGTCGCTTCAGGCGTGTCTGACTCTTTGCAACCCCATGGACTGTAGCCCGCCAGGCTCCTCTGTCCATAGGATTCTCCAAGCAAGAATACTGGAGTGGGTTGCCATGCCCTCTGCCAGGGGATCTTCGCAACCCAGGGATCGAACCTGCATCTCCTGTGACTCTTGCATTGCAGGCAGATTCTTTACTGCTGAGCCACCGGGGAAGCCCCCATAGGGGTTGATACATGTTAAAATTCACTGAATTGTACACTTACGATATGTACACTTTAAGTATTTACACCTTAAAATGTAAACAGATCAAACTATTTAAAGAAATACGGGCCCAGAGTTCTGAGAAATGCTAAATTTCCAAAAGCCACTTAGGGATGTCTCTTGCGGTCCAGCGGTTAGGATTCCGCACTTGCACAACCGTGGCTCAGGTTCAATCCCTGGTCAGGGAACTAAGCTCTCACAAGCTTTGCGGCATGGCCAAAAATAAATAAATGACAAAAAGCAGCTTGAAATTCAGGTTTTTATAGAAAGCACCCCAACTTTAAAATGAGATTCCTTATATAAATTCATATTTGTTATATTTAAAAAATACCATATAGGCCCCTTTTTGCTGCCCACCCCCTCCACTGGGTCTAGGGCCTAACACTATCAACGCCAGATCAGCGTCTTGGGAGAGAGGCCAGAAGAGTCAGAACAAGTCCACAGGCTCACAAAGTTAATTACCCTGGACTCACCTCCAGCTGGTCCACCTTGGCGTAGATGCCACGCATTTCCACCACCTTGGCCTTAAGGAGGGGGATGTTTTCTTCCAGGATCTGTGAGGTGTCGCTCCTGATCTGCAGTAAACAGGACGGCTCATGAGCCCCTCTGCTCCGGCCCCCGCTTCCGCCTGCTCTGGGGGCGGCCAGGCTCTGCAGAGGCCTCGCCAGCGGCCGAGACACCAAGTGTCACCCTGCCCAGGGGCAGGCCCGGGAATAACCCGGAGCCCCAGGTGGGGACCGATGTCACTGCCCCTGGGGACCCAGACCCAACCAGGTATGACTTACTGAGCTACAAATTAACTGGGCTTCCCTGGTGGCTCAGATAGTAAAGAATCTGCCTGCAATGCAGGAGACGCAGGTTCGATCCCTGGGTTGGGAAGATCCCCTGGAAAAGGAGTTAATTGTCCCCTGCAAACATCTAAAACAGCACCAGCTTCAAACTAAGTATCTTTATTTTATTAACCACTGAACTGGACCAAATGGAAAGAATCAAAATCTTTCCCCTAAATTAAATTTGAGCAAAGTCGAGTTTTTGTTCCACTGAAACCAATACTGGAGTGGGTTGTCATTCGCTTTCCGGGGAATCTTCCTGACCCAGGAATCAAACTCAGGCCTCCTACATTACAGGCAGATTCTTTACCGTCTGAGCCGCTGGGGAAGCCCTAATGAGAAGAGTTAATGGTAATCATTAACACTAATAATGATAACCACAAATCTCACTCTCACGGTGCTTCCTATATGTAGCCACTGTGTGAAGTATTTCCTGCACATCACGCATCTCACTTAAGTTTCTTCTGCTTGGAAGGACCCCAAAAGTGACTGTGAAGTTTGGGAAGTTGTATCTTCCTCTTGATCACTGAGATTGGACACTTAAGCCTCCATTTTCCTTCAGAGCCAAGAGGACAAGTCTAATCCTTAAGAGAGAGAGAGAGAGAGTGTGTGTGTGTGTATGTGTGTGTGTGTGATAGAGAGAGAGAGAGAGAGAGAGATACAATTTCCATGTTATCACATCTTCATCACGCAGAGAGGCAGTATACATATGACTTTCAGGTGCTAAGGAGCATCCAGATCCCCTGGAGGAAGCCTAATTCATATTCCCAGGCCCTTCCAAGTCTGGTCTAGCTTGTGTGGGGTCAGCTGGCAACCTGTTTTCAGCCAAGTTCCAAGCCTATGCTGGAGCTCCCACAGGCACCTGCATTTGTCAGCTGGAATAGAGAAAAGTGCTCAATATCCTCCCTTGTTCCCCCAGGCTGAATGTCTAGAGAGAAGCCTATCCCTCAACAAGGCTAGTTCAGTTCAGTTCAGTTGCTCAGTCGTGTCCAACTCTTTGCAACTCCATGGACTGCAGCACGTCAGGCTTCCCTGTCCATCACCAACTCCTGGAGCTTACTCAAACTCATATCCATTGAGTCGGTGATGCCACCCAACCATCTCATCCTCTGTCATCCCCTTCTCCTGCCCTCAAGCTTTCCCAGCATCAGAGTCTTTTCCAATGAGTCAGCTCTTTGCATCAGGTGGCCAAAGTATTGGACCTTCAGCTCAGCATCAGTCCTTCCAATGAATACTCAGGACTGATTTCCTTTAGGATGGACTGGTTGGATCTCCTTGCCGTCCAAGGGGCTCTGAAGAGTCTTCTCCAACACCACAGTCCAAAAGCATCAATTCTTCAGCACTCAGCTTTCTTCACAGTCCAACTCTCACATCCATACATGACTACTAGAAAAGCCATAGCATTGACTAGATGGACTTTTGTCAGCAAACAAGGCTAACCTCAGGAGAAATTTCTAAGATACAATGAAGAACAGGAAACTCGTGTCAATCGGGAGCACCAGGATCAAAGGCAGATCTTTTTTTCCTGCTGATTTCTAAAAGGGGAAACACGTGAGCATCAGCAGGGACTGGACCTAGCAACCCATGGGGTGAAGGGAACGTGGTAGAGAGGAGATTCAGGGACCACTCCCCGCCTTCCTCCGGATCTGCAGGAACTGGAAGGTCAAGGGTCTGTGGGCCGAGCAGGAAGGCCCCTGTCTGCAGAGGCCTCTCCACTGGCTGAGGGTGAGGGCAGCTGTCCACTCCTGCCCGGAAGGCAGCCTGCAGGTCCTTGAGGGGAAAATGGAGGGCGTCTGAAACAACCCCAAGCCTTCCCCTGGGCTCCCAGTAAGCTGGGAACCAAATGGCAAAAACCAGGGAGGGCGGGACACCAACACCCAGGAGCAGTCATCACGTGAATGATGAACAGCAGGAACTGTTCGCTCTTCAACCTCACTGCATAGGTGATGAAACCGAGAAAAGCCACATCATCTGGGCAAGGTCACACAGCTGCAAAGTGGGAGATGGTGGATTCTTTGGGTCTGAGGCCACCTGCTAATACCAGAGGTCTGCAGATGTGTTCCAGCAGGCCCATGCAGAGCTGGCCTGTGTCACGCTTAAAGCCCCAGAAGTATAACCAATCTAGGTGCCAAGATCTAAAGTTCAGGATGTTCCCCTTAGAAACTCAGATTTCTAGCTTCTTGTGAAAAGCCAGAAGGCCCCAGCCACACTGAGCCCATGTTCCACGTGGCAGCAATCAGCTGGAGCCGGGTGACAACGGCCTCCTTGGGTTAACCACAGCCTCCACCGCTCCCTAAAGTCTCCCCAACATAGCGTCCATGCCACACCCTACAGCGTTTCATCTTCTAGGGGAGTGTAAGGAAAGGAAGACATTGCTTTTTTTACATCCAACCGACTTCACCTCATCACATCACAGACATGTGAGTTCACACTTGTGCCAACTGCTCAGAAGAACAAAGATGGCAGGGAAGAATCAGTGCTGTCCGAGCCTCTGCTCGGACAAACCTCCAGCCAGGATTATGGACCTGGGAGCTTGTCATCTCCACTCCCCAGAGCTGGTCTCCGGAGCCCAGAAGTCTGGGCAGCGGATGCAGGGGGTTATCACAGAGCAAACGCGGCTGTCCTGGACGACGCAGGGCCCAGAAAGGAGAGCCAAATGCACTTGACCTAAGAACACACGCCAATGCCAAATGCAACTGCTGGGCCGAGGCCAACAGGAAGTTTTCTCCGCTTACGTGAGACAGGGGCGAGTCCGCTCTCTGCCAGAAGGTGGGTCCAAGGCCACTGGGGTTTCGGAGGGCCCAGACAAGCTGCCCAAGCCCCCAAGGGCACTGAGCTGAGCAGCCTCACAAATCTGGTTTCTGGGGATAAACTCATGGGTGGCATGACCCTCTGGTGCTTTGAAACTGACGACGCTGATGACCTCAGTAGCTACTATTCACGGGTCACTTAAGACATAGTAGGCACTGTGCTAAGCAATTATTATTAATTGAGTGTAAATGATATACAGTAAAGAGCCCAGGCTTTAGCCAACAGCTTGATGAACTTACATCTGTGGAAGCAGACCAACCCTTGGAACACCCCTTGCTTTACACGACTCCCTCTAGCCTCCTCGAAGTCATGACCGCCCAGCCAAAGCTAACCTCTATCTGACTTCCATCACAGGGACTGGTTTTGCCTGTTTTTAAACTTCAGATTATGGAGCTCCACACAGGAAGTACTCCTGTGTCCGGCTTCTTTCTCTCAACAGCATGTCAGTGAGAATCACCCGTGTTGTTGTATATGGCTGGTCATTCTCTTCCGTGGCTGTGCATCCCAGCATATGAATAAACAACAGCTTATTTACTCAATTCTTTTTATTTTATTTTTCAGTGATGCCACAAGGCTTGTCGGACCCTAGTTCTCCAGTCAGAGATTAAACCCGAGCCCTTGGCAGTGAGAGCACGGAGTCCTAACCTTTGGACTGCCAGGGAATTCCCTATTTACTGGTTTCTACTGCTGACCGGGGCTTCCCTGGTGGATCACTGGTAAAGAATCTGCCTGCCAATGCAAGACACGTGGGTTCCATCCCCGGGTCAGGAAGATCCCCTGGAGCAGGAAATGGCAACCTGCTCCTGTATTCTTGCCTGGAAAATTCCACGGACAGAGTATCCATGGGCTACAGTCTATGGGTCACAAAAGACTCCAATGACTAAACGACAACTGCTGACAGATACTAGCGTTGCTACATTTATCAGCAAGTCTCTGAACTCTTGTTTTCATTTTTCGTGGGTTATTATCTAGGATTAGAACTGCTGGGATGCAGCGTAAGTATATGTCTGACTTTACAAGAAACGGCTATGTGTTCCATGTGACTGTCCCTTTGCGTATTTCCACCAGCCAATGAAGGGGAGTTTCAGCGTCCCCACACCCTCATCCACACGTGCTATTGTCTTGCATTCTGGTCATTCTAGTGGATGTAAAGGGCACACCCCTGCCTTGTCTATTCCTCAGAATGACTCTTTGGAGATGGGTACCATGTGCAGTGGATGAAAGATGGCCACACATTCCTTCCATGAAGAAGAAGGGTCTATGTCCTTTCCCTTTGGATCTGGGTAGGCTATGTGGCTCCATTGGCTAATAAGATATGACAGAAGTGACTCTGTGTCAATTGCCATACCCAAGGCTTCAGACACGTCTACGTTGTGTTTGTTGGAATGCTGGCTCTGGGAGGCCAGACTGCCATGGCACAAGAAAGCCCATGTGGCCAACGAGTCCCCGGCCACCCAGCCCTCCCAGCTGAGACACCAGACAAGTGAGCGAAGGAGCCACCCTGGACGTCCTCACCCCAGCAGGTGCCACTTGGCTCAGACCAACCGTACCCTCTGTGCCCTGTCTTGGCCCAAGTGATAAACTCGTGGTTGTTTCACATCACGAAGTTTTGGGGCAGTTTGATGCTGCCATAGATACTCGGAACCAACCACCATCTCCATTTTACAGAGGAGAAAATCAGGGCACAGAGAGGTGAGTGACCGTGACCACGGCCTCACACTGGGAAGCGTCCGAGCCCGGGGTGATGGCAAGGGGCATTACACCCAAGGTCAGAACAGGTCCTGAGCACACAGTGTGGATGCTGCTTACTCAAGAGTGATCTCAGACAGGCTGGCAGAGGACTTAATACAACAGACTGGAAGCTGGACTCTCATTTCCAGTAGCCTGATTTCATCAGAAATGAAGTATTTCTCTCTCGACTGGCACCGGGGAGCCCAGCCTCTCTGGGACCTCTAACCTGATTGGTGTTCACAAAGGCCAAAGCAGGGGATGGCGCTCTGTGCTGTGACATCACCTGCCTCCCACAGGTCCCCACTTGTCTCTAGCTTGGATCAGAAGAAAAAAGGAGGTCCCAAGCCAGGGCCACTAGCTGGACAGATCTCTCTCTGTACCGTGGAGTCCACGACACCCCAGCACAGACACACCGGATAAGCTAACCATCAGCTGGTGGGGCTGAGAGGATTTCTATAATCTAAATGGCATCAGCGCAGAGCCTCATCGTAGGGACTGCAAAATAAAAAACGTCTCAAAGGGCCACAAAAGCATCATACTAGGTGCGTTCTATTATGACATAGACATGCTCATCTGCATATAAGCATTTACTTTCAAAGAAGTGCACTCTTTTCCATTTCTTAAAACACAGGACTCTCTTGTTCTGTTTGATATGTGCCTGCTTTCAGTAGGGCCCGAAGCACAGAGAAATTTTCGCTACCACAAGAGACACACACGCAGGATGGATGCCGCTGGCGGGTGGCAGGGGAGTTGGGGGCTCCCACGGGGATGGTGACAAGCCGTAGAGCACGTGTGCTCTCCACAGGGGCTCCGGCTGATGCTGGCCGGGTGAGAGAAAGCACCCAAGGGGTGGGGGATGCGAGTGGAAGACAGATCGTTGCTTTTCCAAGAGAAGCCGGAAATCCAGATTTTTTTTTTTTTTTGCATGACATTCTATAAATGTCAGCTGCTTAGCCCTCCTTTCTTTTTTCCCAGAAGCATCCAACATGTCTGCAGGCAGGATTGGGCCCGCAGGTCATCCTGTGACCTCTGGATTTAAAACCTTTGCATCAATGCATCTCTAGACTTTGAGTTCAGAAAGGACCTTCTCCATGCTGCATGCAACCTTGGGCCTCCTGGCAAGATAAACGCAGGCTTTGGGAAGTCTTGACGTTTTTAAGGCTAGTAAAACTAGCCTTATCTGGACCCCTTTCTGTCTATCCAAGTGGGCTTCTGTCCAGAGCTCTCATAAAGGGTGGAGAGTGGGTCTCTCATCACAGGAGGAAGATGGGCTGGGATTTGAGATCCAAGATGTCCCAGGATCGCCTGTCCCTACCACCTTCACAATAACCCTGCTGTGGGGGCCCACATCGGTCCCGCTGCGCCCAGCACACCGCCCCCCCCCCCCCAGACCAGTCCCTCTGCCTGGACGCCTGCCACCCCCACCCCCCACTCCCAGCAACTGAATTCTTCTCGTTCCTCTTTCAAACCCCAAATTAATCAACACCTGTTCTGCAAAGCCTCCCCAATTTTCCAGGCAGAATTTAACACCTCTGCTCCTCATATATATATATTTTTTAAAGCAAACGGAATCTTGGGATTATGTGCCTGGTTCCTTCTAGAAGCTCTTTCCCTTCACAAAGCCTCCACTCTGCACCTGGTACACACCTCCAGGCCAGCGCTGATGCACAGATCGGTTTCCCCGGTAACCTAGGGGATGAGAGGGGCAGGGGGCGGGGGAAGGGAGACAGATTGGTCTCTCTTTGCGTTCTCAGGCTCTTCAAGGGACCAGTCGGAGAAGGCGCTCGATGTTCGGATGAAGAAAGGACTATTCAGGCTGTTCAAAGTCCGTCTCGTTACCTGGTTCCCACCTGGACCCACATCTGAACTAAAAACTCGGCTCTGGAGAGAAAAGCACACACAGGCCCTTGTGGGAACGCCTGCCGCCTGGTTCACTGCAGCGTCCCCAGGGGCCGGCGCAGCGAGGCGCTCAGATACCCGCGGAACGTCCGGGGATAGCGCTGCTCCCATCATGGCGGGCTGCTCTGAGGTGAGACGGAGGACCGGGAAGCAGGCTCCTGACGGGGCCTGGCGCAGAGTAGATGCTCAGCACGCGTGGCTCCCTGGGCTCTCCCCACCGCACCTCCAGACGCCCGGGGCCGTCCCATGCGGCCGCACCCAGCCGGGGCTCCGGGGCGAGGCAGGCCCGTTCCCAACGTGGAGCTCAACCCTTTGGACCTCCAGGCAGAAACCACGAGCCCTGGCTGCTGGTGCGCCTTTAATAAGCTCGGGAACTTCCAGAAGATTCCGTCAGTGCTCCTGAGGGCCCCACATCTATCTGGCAGCAATCCTGGAGCCCTCGTCTTCCTGGCCGAGGTCACCATCTTCCCTCCAGCCAGGAGGAGCCGTCCCCACACAACAGGGGAGGAGGCAACGGCGGGGCCAGCAAAGGGTCCAGGAAGGCACGCCATGCCCGACCCCGCCAGGCGCAGGGCCCGGCCGGGAGGCTCCCCCGGGCCTCCCAGGCCTTCAGCCATTTCCCGGCTGTCTCCACGTTTGCCTGGGGAACGGCGCCGGGCGAGGAAAGTTAAATATAGTCTTAGCATCCCCGCCGGTCGGCGCCGGGGCCGAGAGCGCCACCTGGTGGCCCACTCCCGCCTCCTCCTTGGAGCGAAAGCGTCTCGGGGGGAAGGGCGTTAACAAGATGGCCGCCTCAGGGAGCCTTGTGTGGAGAGAGAGAGAGGGAGAGAGAGAGGGTGGCTTCCCCAGGCCGGCCGCTGCCCACGCCCCCTGCTCGCTAAGCCACCACCAAGATGGCTCCCCAGGGAGGCCCAGGAGGGCGCTGAGGCCTGGCCTGGGCCTCGACCCACGCCTCCCAGGCAGGCCCTCACCATGTCAGCCAGCCACTCACCATGTCAGCCAGGCTGCAAAACTCTTCCAGCCTGAGGAGCAACCCCTCGATGGTCTCCTCCACCTCCTTTGCCTGAAAAGAGACAATATCCTGGAGATTAGCAAGTGGTTTCCAGGGAGACAAACGCCCTTCATTTTCTTTTCTTTTTTTTTAAAGCAAACTAAATCTTAGGATTATCTGCCCAGTTCCCTCTAGACCTACTTTCCCTTTTCAAAACCTCTCAAGCCTCATTTGAAACCTGGAAGTGCTAGTGGCAGTCTTGACGCCTGTGGACCCTTCTGTCTAACCACTCTGGTTAAAGCCACTGTGGACCATCCGCTCTATGCAGTTCTCAAAAGAAAGGAGATAAATAAATACTCACTGGAGATAACAAAGTGCCCCTTAGCACCATCCATGGTCCAGGTAAGGCAACTGAGGCTCCAAGAAGTAAGGGAACCTGCTCAAGGTCACAGCTAACAAGCGTCGGGGCCCACATTCTCAGGTAGGTTTGATTCCCAGCCTCAAAGCCTGCTCTTATCAACACCAAAAAATGCCTCCTGAGAAACCCCCTGGAGAGAAACAGTGAACTAACTGCAAGAGGCAGAATATAAAACTGTCCTTGTATGAACACGGAGAAATGTGCATGTTTCAACAATGGGATTTCACCTCATCTCATTTCAACTGGAGTGACATGTGCGTGCATGCTAAGTCAATTCAGTCATGTCTGACTCTTTGCGACCCCATGGACTGTAGCCCGCCAGGCTCCTCTGTCCATGGGATACTCCAGGCAAGAATACTGGAGTGAGTGGCCATTTCCTTCTCCAGGGGATCTTCCTGACCCAGGTATCCAACCGAATCTCATTATGTCACCTGCATTGCAGGCGGGTTCTTTACCACTAGAGCCACCTGAATGACATGTACCAAACTGCAAATAGTTAGGGGGTTACCCAATGCAGGAGACACCAGAGATGCAGGTTTGATCCCTGGGTCGGGAAGATCCCTTGGAATAGGAAATGGCAACCCTCTCCAGCATTCTTGCCTGGAAAATCCCATGGACAGAGGACCCTGGTGGGCTACAGTCCATGGGGTCACAAAGAGTCAGACATAACTTAGAGACTAAACAACAATACTTACACTAAAAAAGTATTTGTTGTTTACCTGAAATTCATATTTGACAGGGGATCCTGTAGTTTATCTGGAGACTCTATTAATCGTGCTTATTTAGCCCTGGGGAGTAGAAACTGGAGAACACAGTCTGACATGGGAGCTTTGAATGTTTTATGTCATGTGAAGGGTCCAAAACTCAGAAGTTACCAAGACCGTGCAGTAAGGCAAATGAATGAAGCAGGCCTCTGGGACTTGGAGTGACTCGAGAAGCACTAGCCTAGTTCGAGAGCAGCCAGCCACTCAGAGAAATCAGACAACATTAGGCCAGGGTTGCCAGAATCTTTCATTTTCAAGAGAAGCCAGAAATTTTAACTTTATAGGAAATGTCCCAATTTTAAAATAGTGGCACATATTTTTTAAAAAATTATTTTTCCACTTTAATGCTTCGTGGGCCAAGCAAAACAGAACATGAAGAGTCTGCTTTAATCACTTGCATAAAGGAGTAGTTTGAACCCTTTTCCCCCTCAAGCATATACTATTTTCATGACGAATAAAATACCTGCTCTTTTGTCTTTTTTCCCCCTAATAACCAGGCATCTCGGAAGGAAGTTCAGCTGGAACATGAAGCACTTTCTCTGGCTTACGAGGCCGAGCTGTTCTGCTCCAGGGAGGTGTTCTCAGGCATTTCTGGGCAGGCCTGGCATTGCCCCTTCACCTGAAGGCTGCCCTCAGCGCCCACTTGTCCCCAGAGAAATGTTTATACAGTGCAGGAGCTGCTGCCTGCAGCCTAGGCCGTCACTACCACAACCAAATAAACGGCAGTGCAAAAAAACCTCTTTCCGGCTGGAGTATAAATAGTACAGAGCTGCAATTTTAAACTCTGGAGCCTTCGTCTCACAGCTGGGACTATTTCTGTGCCTGACTGGAGGAGGCTTGACAGGGGAAGGGGACCACAGTGGAAGGGGGATTGGAAACACACAGGAAGCTCCCCCTCCCACCCCCCAAAAAGAAAAGCATGGTTTAAAAAAAATGTCCTTAATGCACTAAGGGAGAAAGAAGGAGCTGAGAGGCCACTGAGCTGGGAGGGGAGAGGTTGGTGGTTCCTTTGAACCCAGAGGAAAGCGCGAGAGATGGGAGGGGGCACAGATCCGCCATGGAGCACAGTCTAGATGAGTCGTGTCTGCAGCCCAGCAGACTCCTCTGTCCATGGGATTCTCCAGGCAGGAATACTGGAGTGGGTTGCCATTCCCTTCTCCAGGGGATCTTCCTGACCCAGGGATCAAACCCAGGTCTCCTGCACTGCAGGCAGATCCTTTAGTGTCTGAGGCACCAGGGAAACCCCAAGATGATCTACACCCCAGGTCCAAACATGCCTGGGAAGACGGAACCCCGGAGGGACACGTAGGACCCCTGGCTGGGTGACCTCTTCCCAAGACACACGTGCAGTCTTTGCTCGCAGGAAGAGCTCTGGACCTCTCCAAGCACGTTCAGGAAGGAAGTCAGTCTTGAGTTCTAACCCCATCTTCCCTCTGCCAGCCGTGGGACCTTAACCCAGTGGCTTCCGCTGGGCATCTGGGCTGGTTCACCCGGGACAAGAAGGGCCACGCCCACTTGGCAGGGTTGCTGGGTCCACTTCATGCTGTGGCTAAGTCCTTTAACAGGGTGTGGGCACGCAGTAAGCGTGAATACATGGTAGCTTTATGGATCTCTCTCACTAGATGATAGAAGAAATGGCAAATCACTATATATGAATTATCTTCTTTGATTCTCACAAAAACTCTCTCCTGCAGGTGCCATAATTTCCCTCTTTCTATGGATTGAGAAGCAGAGGATCAGAGAGCTTAAGTCACCTGCCCAAGGTCACACAGCGAATAAATACAGAAGCCAACATCTGACCTCTCTGACTTCAGAAGTTGGTAAGGACCAAGGTGCTCTCTGGGGAGGGGGAAAGCGTGCCCACCTTACAGCTGCCTGTCAACTACGGTCACCCTCACTGCCCACCCCCTCCTGGTACCCAGGGGGTCACAAAGCAGCAGAAGGCGAGTGAAGAAATGATCTGCTGACTGCCTGGTCAGCTAAGGGAGGAACAGGTGCCGAGACATTCCCAACCAACAGGGAAGGATCAGCCACCCCACCGTGCCCCACAAATCATTCAGCGGACAATTTTCTCCCAGAAAGTGACCCCAGAAGTATGATTCCTGCAGGCTGCAACCCGCATGCCTTTTTAACCCAGCCCATAAAAGCAATATGAATGTCCTCATCATCCTCTGCACCTCCCCGGGCAGAAACTATCCCACTCTGAGGGGAGGGAAGCAAGTGGTTCCTCTTTAAGTGACCTTCAGGGCTTGACCGGTGGAGATGGCAGGTGGGCATTTTTTAATACGTGTGAACTATGATTTACTGTCTTCTTCCACACCCCCTGATTTCTCCCAAAGTGCCAAGTCAAGCTTCCCAGCCGGATGTGCCAAAAACCAAAAAAGGGCTGGCCCTGTCCACCAGCGACTGGCACAAGAAAACACAAAAAGATCCTCCACCATCCGTGGTCTTTTCCAGCTCAACAAATGGAAACTCCATCATCCAGGTGCTCAGGCCAAACACTGGGAGGATCCTTGGCTCATCCTTCTTTCCCACCCCTCACCCCATCCATCCTCTATGCAAACCCTCTCAGTTCTGCCTTCACAATACATCCCAGATCCAACCACTCCTCACCACCACTCTGGTGCGAGGCACCACTCCCCCTTGACGGGACCACTGCAGTAGGCTGTCCCCTCCTTCCTCTTCTGCGCCCCTTCAATCTGGTCCTCAGAGATTCCGTTAAAACCAAAGCCCTCTTCAGCTCACAATCTTCCAGTCTACCATCCTCAGCCACTAGGATGGCCACGATCACAAAAGTGGCAAGTGACAAATGTTGGTGAGGATGTGAAGCAACCCTCATCCACTGCTGGTGGGACTGTGAAATTGTGCAGCTGTTTTGGAAACAAGCCTGGTTTGGAGACCAACCTCTAAAGGTTAAACAATTACCCTATGACTCAGCAATGTACCCAAAAGAACTGAAAACAGAGGTTCTTACAGAAAAACTTTTAGATTATTCCTAATAGCCCACAAGTAGAAATAACTTGATGTTCATAAACTGATGGATGGACAAACAAAATGTGACATGTGCATGGGATGGAATATTATTCAGCCATAAAAAAGAATGAAGCTCTAATACATGCTACAATGTTGATAATCCTTGAAAATAATCCTTACATGATTCCTTTTATGTGAAATGTCCACAAAGACAGAGAGACAGAAAGTGTGTTAGTGGTTGTCTCCCCCATGGAATCGGTGCGGGGTGGGGAGGAGCAGGGAATAATTGCTAATGGTTATGAGACTTCTTTTTTGGGTGATGGAAATGTTCTGGAATTAGGTTGTGGTAATGTCTGCACAACATAGGGAATATACTAAAAACCACTGAACTGTATACTCTAAAATGGTAAATTTTATATTGCATGGATTATATCTTAACTTTTCCTGTATCTTCCGCCTCAGTCAGCAAATACCTACTGGGGGCCTCCCCAGTCCCACACCATCCCAGCCCTCCACCTCTCTCTGAGCTCATCACTGACTGCTCATGCCCCACCAACTATGCCAACCATGTCCTCACCCCAGGGCCTTTGCACTTGCTGTTCCCGTCACTGGTAAAGCCTATCTCACACTTCCTTCCAGCCTTTGCCCATATGATTCTCCTTCGTGAGGCCTTCCCTGGTCTTGTAGCTTTCCTGCCGTGCCCCACCCTGCACCAATTTATCTCTCTTTAACCTGCGTCACCATTTAACTTACTACATATTTTACTTATTTGTTGTCATCTTCCCTCAACAGAATGAAAGCTCCTGGTGAACAGGGGTTTTCGTTTCATTTACCTTTGTGCCCCTAGGGCCTAAGATAATGCCTGGCACACAGTAGGTACCTGTGTTCCCTAAGACAGCCTTCCAGCTCTCTCCATGTCTTTTCGCAATATGGCCTTGCTCCTCTGCCCGTGGGGAGGCAGCGTCATTGCTTTCCATGCCTGAACTAACCTGGGACTTGCTTTGACCAATAAAATGTGGAAGCAACGCACTGCTCCACGTTTGACTTCCGAGACTAGAGACCCTGCAGCTTCTGGCTCACCCTCCTGGAAGACAACAGCAGGCAGTTCTGGTCGTCTGAGAGGCCACAGGACGAGAGCAGTCCCGGAGAACGAGCGGCCGTGGAGGAGAACCAAGGCGCCCCAGCTGCCAGCACCAACCGCCCGACACGAGTGCAGTCATGCTGGACCTTCAGCTGCCGCGGACCCCCAGCTGTCTGCAGCCCCGTGGGGCAGCCCACCCAGCGCCACGGGAGAGAAGGGCTCAGAGGAGCCCACCAACCGCACAATCATGCACTCTAAAGTGGGGGTCGTTTTTATCCACTGAAGTTGACGGTGGTTTGTTACCTGGCAACCGGTAACCAATACAATGCTCAATGAATATTTGCTGCAAGAAAGAGAGCAGGGAGGAGAAAAGAGAAAGGCCAGAGGAAGGAGGAAAAGTGCTCTCTTGGAAGAGGGACAGCCTGAGTCCTGCTCTCCCATTCATGCTGTGTGGTCCTAACGACGCCTCTGACCATCCCCGTGCCTGTTTCCCCATGTGAAAGAGTGTGTGTGTGGGGAACGCCTCAGGCTTCCTCTGTCTTGAGCGGGAAGCTGAGGAGGGTCTGGTAAGTTCTTTCTCTAGGTTACTCTTGGCATGATGCTCCACCCACACAGGAGAGGGCTGTGACCCACTGGGGGCTCCAAACTCAGAAAGACACGGAAGCCAGGTAGGAAGTGAATGCTAGGGAGAAGAAGCCAAGCTTAAGAAGATATTTTCCTCACATTGCTTATTTCAGTTTCCCACTTTTGACAGAGACTTTTTACTTCTCTCTAAGAAACAGTAGCATCAGCAGGGTAATAAACGGCAGCCGACACTCAAGGCAGGAAGACAAAAGGGAGGGGTGGAGACTGGCCAAGAGGCCCCTGACCCCATCCACAGAGGACACCTGCCGCGTGGTTTGAGCAGCTCATTCCAGGTGGGAATGCACCAAACTGGTTTCATTCAAGATGGACAGTGATAGAGGTCTTCCTACACACTCTCCCAAATTGAAAATGTTGAAAACCTAAAAAGTTAAATAAACTCTGTGACAGTCTAGCTCCAGGGGACGGTGAAGGAGAGGGGAGCCTGGCGCGCGGCAGTCCGGGGCGTCTCGGAGAGTGGGACACGGCTGAGCGGCCGAACAACGATGGCCAAACAAGCCTCGCTGCAGGCTGAATGTGGCCTTCCCCCTCTGGCTTACCAGTGTCTCTAAAGCACAGACATCTATGAAATGTCCAGAACAGGCAACTCTTCAGAAACAGAAAGTCAATCAGGGGATTCTTGGTGGTGTGAGAGTGAAGAGGGACAGGGTTTCTTCTGGGGATAACGAAAGTGTTTTAAATTGATTGTGGTTGATGGTTGTGCAACCCTGTGAATAAACCAAAAGCAGTGAAATTGCTAAAGCCTTTGACTGTGTGGATCACAACAAACTGTGGAGAATTCTTAAAGAAATGGGAATACTAGACCACCTTACCTGCCTCCTGAGAAATGTGTATACAGGTCGAGAAGCAACAGTTAGAACTGAACATGGAATAACGGACTGGTTCAAAATTGGGAAAGGAGTATGTCATGGCTGTATATTGTCACCTTGCTTATTTAACTTATATTCAGAGTATATCATGAGAAACACTGGGCTGGATGAAACACAAGTGGGAATCAAGATTGCCGGGAGAAATATCAATAACCTCAGATACAAAGATAATACCACCCTTATGGCAGAAAGTGAAGAGAAACTAAAGAGCCTCTTGATAAAAGTGAAAGAGGAGAATGAAAAAGCTGGCTTAAAACTCAACATTCAAAAAACTAAAATCATGGCATCCAGTCCCATCACCTCATGGCAAATAGATGGGGAAACAATGGAAACAGTGACAGACTTTATTTTTTGGGCTCCAAAATCACTGCAGATGGTGACTGTAGCCATGAAATTAAGATGCTTGCTCCTTGGAAGAAAAGCTATGACCAACCTAGACAGCATATTAAAAAGCAGAGACATTACTTTGTTGAAAAAAGTTCATCTAGTCAAAGCTATGGTTTTTCCAGTGGTCATGTATGAATGTGAGAGTTGTACTATAAAGAAAGCTGAGTGCAGAAGAATTGATGCTTTTGAACGGTAGTGTTGGAGAAGACTCTTGAGAGTCCCTTGGACTGCAAGGAGATCCAACCAGTCCATCCTAAAAGATATCAGTCCTGAATATTCATTGGAAGGACTGATGCTGAAGGTCCAATACTTTGGCCACCTGATGTGAAGAGCTGACTCATTAGAAAAGACCCTGATGCTGGGAAAGATTGAGGGCAGGAGGAGAAGGGGACAACAGAGGATGAGATGGTTGGATGGCATCACCAACTTGACGGACATGAGTTTGAGCAAGCTCCAGGAGTTGGTGAAGGACAGGGAGGCCCGGCGTGCTGCAGTCCAGGGGGTCGCAAAGAGTCGGACATGACTGAGCAACTGAACTAAACTGAATGAAACTGTATACTTTAAATGGGTGGGCTGAACATTATGTGAATTATATCACAATAACACTGCTTACATACACACACACACACATTCTCTCTCTCTCTCTCTGTCTGGAGAATCTTTCTAGAAAACATAAGGTCTGCTCAGCCTGGAAACAAGGCCACTGAAGATCTACACCTTTTGTCACAACATTTTTAGAAAAGCCAGACATTAGGATTTTTATGTGAAAACTCCACTTTTTTTAGAGTTGGCATCTACTTAGCATTTTACAAATCAGATCACTGGGCCAAGCATAGGACACCCACGTGCCGCCAGATCAAGTCTGGAGGGTGGGGTGAGTTCAGCTTTTGCTTAACACTTGGTGCTTTGGCCTGACCTTGCTCCTCTCTCCCCCAGCCAGGCTGGGCCAGGGTCCATGAGTGCAGGATGGGGGTGAAAATGAACCCCGCCCAAGGACTGTGAGGCCTGCCCAAAACCCAGGGCAGGCAAATTAGGAATGCCTCCTCTTCTCTAAAAGCACTCATGGTGACTCCTTCAGACAGCCTCTTCAGACCTTTACCTTCAGTAAAGGCCTTTAGCAGAAGCAGTCTCATCTCTGGGCACAGGATGAACGGGCTGGATTGATGTCAGAAAGATCCTGGGAGCTGGGGCAAGCCATGAATGAAGGCGTGGAAAGAGCAAAGGAAGGAAATGTCCTTCCTTGCGCTAGAATCTCAAACCCAGAGGGGCCCGGCCCATCAGATGATAATCCCCTTCCCAAAGAGGAGACGCGGGAACTCCTTCCTCCCAGCCCCCAAAGCAGCCCAAGAAAGCGTTCCCATCCCCGAGGGACCCTTGACCTTGAGGTCTAAATGTCCAAAAGGGCTGACTATTCTTGCCCTGACCCTGACAAGAAGGTTAATTTGGCAACAGCAACTAAAAAATTTTTTTAATATTTATTGATTGATCTTTGGCCGCATTGGGTCTGGGCTGTGGCACACGGGCTCAGGTGTCCCGCAGCATGTGGAATCTTAGCTCCCTAACCAGAAATCCAACCCAAGTACCCTGCATCGGAAGGCAGACTCTCCAACACTGGGCCACCAAGGAAGTCCCCCTTAAATTTTAAAAGCAGGTATCCTTGGACCCTGTAATTCCCCCGCGAGGTGTTTATCCTCCACACATATTTGCACAAATACAGAATGATGTAGGTACAGAGATACTCATTGTAATAGACTTTGTGACGGCAAAAGGAGAGGAACGGATACCTAAATTACCATTCAGACAGACAATGAGATTGTTTGGCAGCTAGAAACAATTGGCCAGCTCGCGTGCACTCGCGTGTAAAGCTGAGACACTGGAGTGAAGAAAGCAGGATGCCGATGGGGGCGGCGGGTGGCCGGGACGGGGGCGGGGCCGCAGGCCGACGGGCAGGGCGGGGCCTCACGCGTCGCTCCGCGGTCACAGGGGCATTTGGGTTCGTACCATGCGCACACAGTGTTTATTTTTAAACAAAACCGATTTAAAGAGAATCAACTCCCAGCTTCCCTAGTGACTCAGTGGTAAAGAATTCACCTGCCAATGCAGGTGTAAAGTGAAAGTCGCTCAGTGCTGTCCGACTCTTTGCGACCCCACGGACTATACAGCCCATGGAATTCTCCAGGCCAGAATACAGGAGTGGGTAGCCTTTCCCTTCTCCAGGGGATCTTCCCAACCCAGGGGTCGAACCCAGGTCTCCCGCTTGGCAGGCGGATTCTTTACCAGCTGATCCACCAGAGAAGCCTGATCCAGGAAGATCCAACATGCCGAGGTGCAACGAAGCCCGCGTGCCCCAACTACTGAGCCCGTGCTCTGGAGTCTGGGAGCCGCTACTAATGAAGCCCACGCACCCCAGAACCCGCGATCTGCAACAGAGAAACCACTGCAATGAGGAGCCCACACACTGCAACCCGAGAAGGGCCCCGCTCGCCACAAGCAGAAAAAAGCCTGAGCGGCAACGACGACCCAGCACAGCCAAAAATAAACAAAATTATTTAAAAATCAAATCAACTCCAATCCACTTAGAGGAACCCACAGGCCAAATGTCCACCACATTTGCCCCAAGGAATCAATTCGGATCCTGAAACAGTTTAAGAGAACCTAGGGCTCATGTGGACCATGCAAGGAGCAACTGTTTTGCAAACCAAAACCTGGGATCTACAGTTGGCCTCATGTACACAGATAGAGAAACTTAACCATGGACTTCCAGGCCTTCAGGAGGTCATGCTAGTGAGAACTCACCATCTTCTGCGCAAGTGGAGGCTGAAATTGGCCTCCTGCAAACACGGAGTAGAATTATCAGTGCGTGTCCTGGCCCCTCTAACCCTGTTCGGGGAGCCCTGCGGGTGGGCGTGCCTCCCTGGCGCTCTTACTTCCCAGCATCCGGTTCGGGGTCCACACCCAGTACCTGTTCCAGAAACACCTACAGAATGAATAAATGGATAATCGCAGCTAATGCCACCGATCACTTACTGTGGGCCAGACTCTGAGCCAAGCATCGCCCAGGCATCACCTCCCCCAACCCCACAGCTCGGGAGGAAGGGCGGAGGGGGTGCAGGGCCTACATCCAAACCCAGGCCCTGTGGCTCTGGAGCTGACCTCCCACCACGCACCCTGAGCAGGGCAGGGGCGCGGGTGGGGTCGGTGGGGGGCACACATCTGCAAAGGATGCTGCTTCAATTGATACATGAGGAGTCAGTAGCCGGTGGTGTAGACACGGCAGCAGGCAGGATCGAAGGGTTTTCTGCCCTCTGCAGGGGGCAGGGAGCCAACACTCTGGGCCTGCGGCAGGTCCCGCTTGCAGGGAGGCAAGTCGTGAGCTACTCACCAGACTGACCATCAGGATCTCTGGAGAGGGCTTACAAGTCCAGATCCCCAGGCCTGGGGGCCTCCCGGGGGCCCCCAGCAGTCAGCAGCCACGGGGACTTTCCAACAGACAAATCAGTCTTGGTCATCCCGGGCTTTTCAATTCTGCTGGAAAGCTTTGGGCATTCCAGTGCCCAGGAGGCACCCACTCCAATGAAATGAGGGTATCTGGGGGGGGGGGGGGGCAGCAGTTCTCCTCGTTGATGGAGATCACAGATGAGGCCAATGTGAGGTGAAGTTGGGGACCATGCCCTACCCCAGGGCTCACAGCTTGGCCATTCTCCCCCACCCCCCAGAGATGGATCTATCTTCATCTCTTATTTATATAGATGCATGAGATAAGTGTTTTTTGCCCTCAAAGTTTTTATTTACACCACATACACCTCTGGGCATCTTCTTTTCTCCCCTGGCTCCAGAATGGTGTATTCAGAGCGGACTCCTGCTGCAACCGTGAGCCGCCCGCTGTGCAGAAGCATCCCTACGTGACCAGCCTGCGTGGGTGGACCCCAGGGTTACTTCCCACCTTTGGGGAACCTGTTTCCAAGCTTCTTCTTGATTAATGCTGAGAGTCAGGAGACTGGGAGCATTTAGCCACGGTTCCAAGGTGACCCACCCCCAAAGCCCAGATGTCCTGTGATAAGAGACTGTTCAGAGTCGGGAATGGGTCCTTCCGCTGCTGGGCAGTTCTGCCCCGGGGAAAACACGAACTTTCTTCTGAGAAACACTGCCCTTCTCCAAGCGCCCGCTTTGACTTTGACTCACACACCCCTGAAGGCTCTGATCCAGGGAGCCCGGCCGGTTCAGCCCACGTCCACACCGGTGGTCCCCCTGCGGCCGCGCCAGCCCCTCCAACTCCTTCTGGCACTGCACTAAATCCACAGGTCTGATCCTGTCTTTCTCCTGCTCACACCCAGCTCGGCCCTGCTCACAGCTTCCGTCCACGACCCCCGAGAATCGAACTCCAGGCTCCTCCCTTTGACTCCAGGCCCTGGTCTGGCCCTGCCCACTCTCTCCTTGATCACTGAGGTCCACCTGCTCGGGCACCTCCTGGGTCATCCTCTTTCCTTGCTTCTAGCTGCACACACGGTGCCAGATCTCTGCCTGACGTTCCTTCAAGTCCTCCCTGTGTGTCTCCATCACAGCCCCCAGGTGTCTCCCCTGGGGCATATACCACTGTTCGCTAACTGTAGGATCGTTCCTAGCCGGCTCATCTCCTGTGCTTGAGAGCAGGCACTGCCTCTACCTTGCTGGCCTCTCCCTGTGCCCGGCACACTGTCTGGCCCACAGCAAGTCCACCATAAGGATCAGAGGAATAAACGAACCCAGGACTATATCTCAAGACACAGTAGACTCAGTAAACTGTGCCCTGGAACCCACCCACAGGGTTCTAATCTGAACACCCAAAATTTGAAAGCAGAAAGGGGACCAGTGGGTCAAAAGAATAAGACACGTGCCAGGGTTCCCAGAGGCACATGGCGTCTGCAGGTTGGACAGAATAACAGTCTTTGCTTCCACAAAGAAATGGTCTCTTCCAAATTTTGTCTTGAGACCCAGGGGCATTTGGGTCTAACTCATGTCTTCCTATTCAGTCCAGACTCCTGGTTTGGAGAAACAGTTTCCTGTCCTCTCATCATGACTAGAAACGTCACAGGTTCAAGCACAAAGGTAAGCAGTAACTGATACCAGCTTCAGTAGAGGGAGACAATAAGTGGTGAGGACCGTGGCTCACAGGGGACCATGACTAGGAAGCAGGGACCGCGGATTTCCAGACTGTCCATTATTTTAAACAAACAAGAAACTCAGATTTTTTTTTTTCATGAAAATTCTTCATTTAAGAACCCCTGTGTGAAAAAGAGAATTAAACAACAGCAACAAAAAAGAACCCCTATGTGAAGTGAACCAATCATATCGGAGTTCTGGATTCAGCCCCTGGGCCACCAGTTTGCAGCCCCGGACCTCATCCACGGGTTAACTCTCCCCTCTCATCTCTGCTCGCTCAGGCAGAGCAAGTGTGAGCAAGTGAAGTCCTTTACTTCCTTCCAGGCAGGCCATGAACCCCATCTGGGGGCCAAGCCTGTCCTGCATCCCAGCACAGGAACCAAATGGAACTCTGAGTCTTGTCAGGAACTCCGCCCTGGGTGGGTATCAGGACTCAGCTATCCAGGAGGGCCCCCAAGAGGCAAACATCTCTTTCTCTCCCTGCCATCTTGAAGCAGCTTCTAGAGACCCTGCCTGAAAGTTCCCCCAAAAGAGGAAGTGCAAATCAAAAAGAGAGAGAAAGTAAAGCACAAAAAACTTGGTTGGACAAAAAACCCAAAGGCCCTGCAAAGAGTGAAATGCTCCCTGGTCAACACGCAGCCCTTCAGTGGCTCCTCCATCCAGGGAGGCAGTGCAAAGTCCTCTTTCTGGTCCTCTCACTGGCTCCACCCTGCCCTCACTGCCCACCCTTCTACCTGCTGCTCTTCTCCCCTCATGATTACCCTGCTTCATCCCACCCCAGGGCCTTTGCAAGTTCTGTTTCCTCTGCCTGGGACATTTTTCTCCTCCCTCTCAGCCTGGTCAACTCCTATTCATGCTTCGGAGCTCAGCCTAAACTGATGTTGCCTCGGGGAAGCCCTCCCTGACCACTCCCAGATAAAGTGGGGGTCCCTCTGCTACTCGGTCTCCTGGATGTCTGTGCTCCCTCTTCCCTGCACATTCCTCAGGGGTTTGGAGAGGCCGTCC
The DNA here is from genome assembly GCF_963930625.1 of Muntiacus reevesi. Classification (NCBI taxonomy): domain Eukaryota; kingdom Metazoa; phylum Chordata; class Mammalia; order Artiodactyla; family Cervidae; genus Muntiacus; species Muntiacus reevesi. Next base: position 76,371,365 of record NC_089250.1, on the reverse strand, counting down.
CCACCCACGTCTCCCAGACACTCTCTACCACATCACCCATGCTGCATTCTCCACGGCATTCATCACAGCGCAGAGGTTTGGTGTGTTACACGTTTACTGTCTGAGAGTGGGGCCCCTGTGTGGTTCACTCCCAGCACACAGCAGGGGTTCGAGGTGTTGAAGGACCCACCTCCCCAGGAACTCCAGGACACCCCCAGGACTAGAGTCTGGGACTCCGACCGCGCCATTTAAAAGCCCAAAGTGGCCCGAGGACGTGGGCTGCTACAGGAGGCTCCAGGCACCCAGGCCTGATCCCAAACCAGGCTCCCCTTTTCCAGCTCATCTGCCCATCTCTGCAGACGGCTGTAGCATGGGGAACTGCTAATGAATTAAGCTTTAAGTAGATGCTGCAAGTGACTCCACCCGGGCAATTTTCGCTTCTTTTGGTAAATAAACTTCAGCAAGAGCTCGAAGTGCCTTTATTGCCGCGTGGAGCTACGGGGAGTTCGGCTCTTCATTACAGCCCTTACAAATGAGCATGAGCCAGCTCGCGTCTGA